>NW_011495054.1:7881099-7895906 GCF_000754665.1 Bison bison bison
CCACTCCAGTGTCCTTGCCTGGAGAATCCCAGGGACGGGGGAGCCTGGTGGGCTTCCATCTATGGGGTCGCACAGAGTCGGACACGACTGAAGTGACTTGCAGCAGCCACAAGTCCTCTGATATTCTTTCAAGAGGTGAAGAATTCCCCTTCTCTTGAACGTGGGCTGGACTTAATGCCTTAGTTAGCAGCATGATGGTATGTAACTTTGGAGGCTGGTCATAAAAAGTGTAGTTTCTGCCTGGTGTTCCCTGTCTTGGATCACCTTCTTCAGGGGAAACCAACACCCAAGCAGCCCACAGAGAGGCCTGCGTGGCGAGGGACTGCAACAAAACCAGTGCAGACTTGTCAACCATTAGAGTGAACTATTTTGGAAATGGACTCTCCAGCCCCAGTCAAACCTGCAAATGATTTCCAGCATAATAGAAACCCTGAGCAACCATCACTCCGTCAAGCTGCCCCTGGATCCCTAACCCACAGAAACTATGCGAAGTAATAAATGTTTTTGTTGTATTAAGCCGCTCAGTTTGGGGGTAATTTGTTATGCAGAGGTAGATAGCTGATACAAGACCCTTCCCTGAGACTTTTAGGCTTGGGCTTGAGAGTCAGGCCAAGTGGACTTGCGATCTGTTGGCAGCCATATGTACCACCATAAAGATCAGTATGTTTGAAGAAGCCAGTTTTCAGAGCAAGAGGGTGAGACGAGAGAGTGAGAAAAGAGAATGAGGACAGAGACGATCTGTGGTCAGTGGAGCGCTATTTCTTCTTACCTAGGATCCCTTCTAGCTCTTTCAGTGACAATGCCCTGACTTGCTTTGGCAAGAACCACCTGTTTCCCACTCTTAGTTCATGTGGGTTGGGTAGAACTGATTCCATACTCTGCTTCCAGGGTGAGTGTGTAACTTACAGTTTTTGTACCTACATGAAGGAGTATCTGAAGCCACAGTTACATGAGACAATAAGTAGCCCCCCACACACACAGCCACACACACCACTTTTTTTTTTTTTGGTTAAAGTTGGTGACTTGGGTTTCACTTACAAGTGAAAGAGGCCCCACTGAAACAGAAGGAGAAATGAGCAAAGGACAGAGATAAAGACATTTATCCAGCTACCAATTCCTGGATCTAGCCGTTCCTGAAACCCAATCAAGTCTTGCCTTTAACAACAACAGCAGGGGCAGCAGCAACAACCAACATTTACTGAAGGTTTAAAATAAATTCCACCTTTTGCTTCGTTTCTTTCACTTGCAACTAAGAAGGTCTTAAAGGTATAGTAGCTAATGCAGAACATGTCTGGAAGGGGGGAGAATGTGCCCTTAAAGGGAAACCAAACAAAGAAAGATTTACAAGACACAAGGGGGAAACGGGGCCACACTGTAACTGTGCCATCTGTAAATTCTGCCTGGACCTCCTCTGTGCTTAGGGCTCCTTGTGGTAAAAAGCACAGCCCCACGGGGAAACTAATGGATCGCAGGCCAGGGAGATACAGGATTCAGGACTGGGCAGAGAAGACAAAGCAAGGCGTGTGTCTGAAAGCCTTCCAAATATTTAAAACTAGGCCCCGAATCTACCTTATTATTATAGGAGATGGCATTGTAAGGCGAAAGTTTTTAACTGATAATAAACCATTTCCTTCCTTATTTCTGTATTTTTTTTTCTGCTTAGATCCCCCCCGCCTTTTTTTTTTTGTATAGGATGCAAAGTACAAGCAGTCGCTCCCCTCTCTCTGATAGGGATAAAATGGGATAGTCACACAGGTTATTGTAGAAGTTGTAGTTGTTGTAGACGTCCCAGTAGGGGATTATGGATAGAAAGGGAAACCTTGGAAACTTCAGGAGACCATGTTAATGATTGCTCAATGTAGGTTAATGATTGCTCAAGAAAGCTACTGGAACATCGTTCAATGAAGCAGGTTTGCTTAACTATAAAGCCATAAACAAAAGCATGAGATATGATCCAGGCCATCGGATGAAAGAAAAATGTCACCACCCCTCTACTGACTTGCATAAGCACTAACATAACCCTGGTTTTACCTCATAGAGTCAGACACTCTCCTGCCCCATATGAAGGAGGAGCTGGTGATGTAAGCCTGACGTTTACTTGAAGAAGGTGGTCTTCCCTCCCTCCCCCACTTTCATTTGATTATAAAATTGTAGCCCACGTAATACTTGGGGCAGAGACCCCTCACCTGCCTGCATCTCTCACAAGTGTTGTATATTAATACATTTCTTATTTATCATTTTGCTTCTTGCTGAATTCCTTCTGTGCTGAGACACAAAGAACCTGAGCCTCAAGTCCAGATACCCAGTGAGTGATTCCAATTAAAAGACCACGGGTTTGGGCTTCCCTTGTGGTCCAGAGGTTAAGAATCCACCTTGCAATGCAGGGGACACTGGTTCGATCCCTGGTCTGGGAAGATCCCGCATACCTCGGGGCAACTAAGCCCATGCACCACAATTACCGAGCCTGCACCCTGGGGCCTGTGAGCTGCAACTCCTGACTGTGAGAGCCCTAGAGCCCGTGCTCCACAAGAGAAGCCCCTGCAGTGAGAAGCCTGCACACCGCAACTAGAGGACAGCCCCTACTCTCTGCAGCTAGAGAAAGCCTGCACACAGCAACAAAGAGCAACCATTAAAAAAAAAAAAAGATCGTGGGTTCAAATCCCAATCTGTCCTAAGAGAACTCACAGAACAACATGCGTACAAGCTTAGTTGTGTCCCACTCTTTGTGACCCTTTGTACTGTAGCCCACCAGGCTCCTCTGTCCATGGGGTTTTCCAGGCAACAATACAGGAGTGGGTTGCCCTTTCCTTCTCCAAGGGATATTCCCGACCCAGGGATCAAACCTGGGTCTCCTGCATTGCAGGCGGATTCTTTACCTGCTGAGCCATTGGAGAAGCCCTCAAGTTCCAATCTGGGTTTAGGCTGTGTTCGAGTCCCAGCACGTAGGTTCAATCAGAGGTGAATGGTTTCAGGATCAGGCAAGGGGTCCCCCAAGGAGGAGACAATGAAATAGAGACCCAAGGAAGAGTAGGACTTAGCAAGCAGAAGCATGTCAGGAAGGGCTTTCCAGGGAACAGCAGGTGCAAAGGAGGCAGAAGGAGATGTCTGAGAAACAGGCCAGTGCAGCCTCCAGGCAATGAGCAAGGGGTATGTGTGTGTGTGTGTATGTGTGTGTGGGTGGGCGGATGTGGGTGTGTGTGGGTGGGTGGATGTAGGTGTCTGTGGGTGTGGATGTGGGTGGTGTGTGTGTGTGTGTGTGAGAGAGAGACGGACAGACAGAGCTTGTGGTCGTGTGGAGGGTGGGATATGAAACACGAGGTAGGAAAGATGGTCAGGGGCCAGATGTCTTTTTACTTTATAAAGTGCAAAGAATTTGTCCTTAATCAAAATCAAGGGAGAGTGTCCCTGGTGGCTCAGTGGTAAAGAATCTGCCTGCCCATGCAGGGGACATGGCTTCAATCCCTGATCTGGGAAGATCCCACATACCACGAGGCAACTAAGCCCGTGCGCCACAGCTGTGGAGCCTGGGAACCACCACCACTGAGCCCATGAGCCGTAACGACTGAAGCCCGCGCAACCGAGAGCCCGTGCTCCACGGCAAGAGAAGCCGCCAAAATTAGGAGCCTGCACACCGCCCTGGAGAGTAGGCCCCGCTCGCTGCAACTGGAGAAAAGTCCAAGCAGCAACAAAGACCCGGCACAGCCAAAAATAAATAAATAATTTTTTAAAAGATGGAAAGCCATTAAAGAACTTGAAAACAGGCAAGGGACATAATCACCTCTTCAGTTTGGGAAGAGCCCTTGGGCTGTGCACGGGCCAAGATCGGAGGCAGGAGATGGGGTGGAAGCGGTGGCAGCAATCCTGTAACTGGCAGAAGGCGTTGGTCAAGGAGATGCAGGAGAGGTGGATGGAAACACTTAGGCAGCAGAGTGGAGCTGGGGACTTGGCTGGGCATTACTGGGTGTGTAGCGGAGGCAGGGGAACTGTTTAGCTCCGTTGGCGACGGGAAGAGGGACCCACCAAGGGAAGCACGTGGCTGGGGGCGGTGGTCTGGAGCAGGGATGCAGGCGGTCAATTTAGGTTTGTGCAGGATGCCTCTGAGGCATCTTTAAACATCCAAACATCCAGGTGTGACCGACACGGACAGGTTACTCCCTCCTGCAGGGTGGGCAATTTACAATTACTAAAGCTGATTTTCTCACTGCAATCAGGAAGCAAAGATGAGGTGGGAAGAAGAAAACAAACTGCGTTGTGGACACTCAAGATACATTTTGTTCAACTCCTGAGCCGTAGTAGAGAACTGTCAGGCAAGGGAGGTGTGTAGGGGGATGGAGAGAGAGGGGCTCTGCTTCAGTCCCACTCTTGAAAGATTGTAGGGTCACAGTCACTCGGTTCAGTGCAATTCAGCTGAAATCCACAGCATTTCTTGAGTACATGCATGCGGGCTCAGTTGCTTTAGTCATGTCTGACTCTGCCACCCCGCGGACTCCTCTGTCCATGGGGTTCTCCAGGCAAGGATACTGGAGTGGGTTGCCGTGCCCTCCTCCAGGGGATCTTCCTGACCCAGATGTTGAACCCAGGTCTACGACATTGCAGGCGGATTCTTTACTGTTGAGCCACCGGGGAAGCCCTTGTTGAGCACATGGCTGGCTTAATGGTGAACAGAGGAATTCTGTCTTTTTCTTGGTGCCTCCCTGGAAAAGACTCAGAAACCATCCGTTCGTGGCCTGGATGGAGGGACCGTATATTTGAATAGTGGCAAAGACAAAAAAATTAATCAGGACAAGTAATCAAAACTAAATGAGATCCACGTGCTAAGTAGAAGCTCCACCAGCTCTGCCAAGTAATTAGGATTAAACAGAAATATGTTTTCTTTTGCCCCCTGCCCTCATCAACCTTTTCCCAATGTCTTTTTTTTCCCCTCTAAAAGTAAAGAGAAGTCTTAACAAGCACCTCAGTGAATGATGTGGAGTTCTCCTGGAGTTTTCAATTTGGCTGTATTGATTTATAAGGTCTTTTCAATTACTGAATTCTTCTTGGTGGCCATGCACGGGGCCAGAGTACGTGAGAATCATGCTCTATTGATCCCAGGTACTTAGAGAGGGGGCATTTATGTGTCTGCTTTAGATGGATGAAGTTGCAAATAATGAAGCTTCCCACACAACATTTATTAAATGAAAATCTAGAATTCATTAACACAAGAACTTGACTCGTATTAGAAAGAAATGGAAGGGGGGGTGGGCTTGAAGAAAAAAATAGAGACTCCAGTAGTTATCATGAACATAATATATGAAGCAATTTGAATTCAAGGGAAGGCAATTTAGAATCTTATTAAATTTTCTTCTCTCCTTTTATTGTGTGAGCACGGTTGGGTGGCTTCTGGGGAGTCATCGATCAAAACAGAGGTATGTGGAGAGGTGGGGACTGAAAAAGGCCAGTTCCCAGATCCTTGCTTTAGTTACAATGGGATTGCTACCCAGTGCCTAGGATCTGGCCCAAGTCAGGGACTCAGTAAATACGAATGATAAATAATGAATGAGTGGATGGATGGATGGGCCTGGATCAGGAGAGACCATTAAACATTAGCTGTGGTTGCCTAAGAGGCTGGCATAGCTGTTGGCTAAGCCCCGTCAGATTCTGTTTCCAATTCATGCCACTGCTTCATCGCTCACTCAGTCACTCATTCTCACTCACTGTGTACTGAGAATGGACTGTATACAAGGTTATGTCAAGTACTTGCCTTAAGTACTCTATAGTTGCCTTTGTCCGCACATGCTCAATCATGTCCAACCCTTTGCGACCCCATGGATGTTAGCCCGCCAGGCTCCTCTGTCCATGGGACTCCCCAGGCAAGAATACTGGAGTGGGTTGCCACTGCCTTCTCCAGGGGGTCTTCCCACCCAGGGATCGAGCTCGAGTCTCTGGCGTCTCCTGCACTGACAGGTGGGCTCTTTACCACAGAGCCACCGGGCATAGTTGCCTAGGGGTGTTCTCACAAAACACCACAAATCAGTTGCTTAAAATCACAGGAATTAATTTTCTTATAGTTCTGGAGGCAACAAGTCCAAAATTGTGTTAATACCCTCTGAAGGCTCTAGGGAGGAATCCTTCCTTGCTTCGTCTAGCCTCTGATCACCCCAGGCATTCCTTGGTTTGTGGCAGCCTCCTTCCAGCCTTTACCTCTGTCTTCCCATGGCCATCTTTTCTGTGGTTCTGTCTCTCTAATCTCCCTCTCCTTATAAGGACGCCAGTCATCAGGTTTAGGGTTCACCCTGACTCTGTCTGACCTCATCTTAACTTGGTAACATCTGCAAAGACCTCATTTCCAAATAAGGTCACATTCACATGTTCTGGAAGGACATAAATTTTGAGGGAAAGCTATTCAATTCAGCAGAAGCAATATGGGGAAATACAGATTGGTGCCTGCTAACGTTGAGTAGGGGAGATAAGAGAAACACACATATTCAATATGTAAATATATAAACACCTCCCGGTTTACAGCGTGGCCCTAGAAGCCAGTTTTAAGCTTGGAACTCTCGAGTTGAAGCACTTGCTGCTTTAAGGGGAGTGGGGGGCCCATTACTGAGGGCAGGGGGTATTAATGGACCTGGGCTGAGTACAGCAGGACTGTCGGTAAGACTTTCACCTGGGGGGTGAAGAGGATACAAAGCTTGTGCAGTGTCTCTGGCATATGAATGACATGGGGGAAATAAAAACTGTAGGAATCAGAAAACTGAGTAGCCATTCCCTTGAATCGCTGGATGCGTTGGAGAGAGAGAATGATAGGTTCCGATCTATTCATTACCGTGGAAAACCACACGTAACAGAGCATCTCCTTGGGAAAATTTAAAGACACCAACTGGGGGGTTCCCTGGTGGCTCAGTGGTAAGGAATCCGCCTGCCAGTGCAGGAGACATGGTTTCGATCCTTGATCCGGGAAGATCCCATATGCCACAGAGCAACCAAGCCCGTGCACCACAACTGTTGAGCCTATGCCCTAGGGGTGGGAGCCCCAACTGCTGAAGCCCACGCACCCTAGAGCCCATGCTCCGCGACAAGAGGAGCCGCCGCAATGAGAAGCCTTCGAGCCACCCTGGAGAGTAGCCCCCACTTGGTGCGCTGGAGAAAAGCCTGCGCAGAGACAGAGACCCGGCACAGCCAAAAATAGATAGATAGATAATAAATAAAATTATATTTTAAAAAAAGACACCCGCTGGAAGGCAGACCAAGCTGATGACCAAGTACCAGACTCAACTGTGAAAGTCACTGACCTTCAGAGAAAGCGGAAGTCTCAGCCTAGGCAAGTCGTCTATGCCAGAGTCAGGACCCTGATAGACAGTGAGGGAGAGAGAGAGACCCTGAGAACTGAGGATGTCTGAGAAGGGGCACTTGGGAACCTCAAATCCTTTGATTTTCCTGAGCCCTCCATGCCTGCAAAAGCGGTTCACTCACTCTTCCTTGTCAGAAGAGCGCCCCCCACCCATATTTGCTTGAAACTTATGCAGAAATCTCAAATGAGACAGCTACCTATAAATAATCCTTCCTCTCCCCAGCACCTGTCCCCCCGACTCCACTACTCTTGGATGTCAGGCCTATAAGAAGGTTTAACCAGGAAAATGTTGGAACTGCTCAGGGAGGAGAGACAATGGACTCCAGAGGAATTGTAAAAGCTTGAGTTGGGAGAGAATATTTTGGAGTGACTGCAGGGAGCATGCAGGATCAAGGGGTACAAGTTTGGATAAAAGGGAATCAGTCAATGTGAGGCATTCTTCCCATGATGTTAGAGCACATTTAACTTCTGGTTAAGCACCCCAGGTGCCCATCTTGGTACACTGCCTGGGTGCGTGGGGAAACTGTCTCATAGTGAATGAAGCAGAGAGGTGAGATTGGAGGAAGGGATCAAAAGTCCTCAAGGAGCGAAAATGCTAGAGGGGCTATACTACCCAAGAGCAGAAAATCATCAGATGACTGGATTCCTTGGGAAGGCCTGGTGGACCATCCTTTCACCAAGGCCATGAGGAGGGTATCCATAAGGGGTCACCAACGTCATTGGGAGATTCTCTAGTGGTGCCCTCTGAGGGTGGGGCTGGCAGAGACCCTGCTAGAGAACTTGGGAGCAATGGGAATGGCGGGATTGGGACCAGAGGCCAGCAGGCAGCTCTCACCCATCAGAAGTAAGGAGGTTAGGGGCTTCCCTGATGGTCTAGTGGCTAAGACTCCATGCTCCCAGCGCAGGGGGCCCAGGTTCAATCCCTGGTCAGGAAACTAGATTCCCAGATGCCACAACTAAAGGTCCCGTGTGCCACAACTAAGACCTGGTACAGTCAAATAAATAAATAAATATTAAAAAAAAAAAAGCAAGGAGGGTACAATGACTGTCATAGGCAGCAAGTCAGAGTGGTAGCCAGGGTCGCTTGACCTGTTGGGGTCTGTTGAGGTGCTTAACAGATCATGATGTTTCTGGGCAGGATAGATAAACAGTCAACAAATGAGTTTCTAAATATGTATAATCAAAGAAGATTTAAAAAAATGGATGCACAGAAGACTGAAGTCAGTTATTTCCAAGGAAATCCACCATCCCAATTTCCATGCCTTGAAAGAGTTCCCAAACCTGCTGCTGCTGCTGCTAAGACGCTTCAGTCGTGTCTGACTCTGTGCGACCCCATAGATGGCAGCCCACCAGGCTCCTCCGTCCCTGGGACTCTCCAGGCAAGAGTACTGGAGTGGGTTGCCATTTCCTTTTCCAATGCATGCAAGCATGCTATGTCGCTTCAGTCGTGTCCGACTCTGTGCAGTCCTATGGACAGCAGCCCACCAGGCTCCTCTGTCCATTTGATTCTCTAGGCAAGAATACTGGGGCAGGTTGCCATTTCCTTTTCCTGTTCCCAAACCTATAATCCATCAACTGAGAGAGAGGGCAGAGTTCCTACAAGAAAGGACCCTGCAGTCGTGGTAGCGAGCACAGCTGTAATGTTCTTAGTTTTTCACCCAGATCTATGACATTCACTCAGGTATCTGCATACTGGGGTGCGGTAGGCAGAATAGTACCCCTCACCCCAAAATGTCTACACCCTAATTCCTAGATCCTGGGAACACATTACATTACACAGAAAAAGGGACTGTGAAGATGTAATGAAGTTTCCAGATTTTTAACAGCTTATTGACCAGAGATGTAGTAATACATCTTTTGTTACCCGACCCTATTGACCAGAGCATTTCAATTCACTTACACAACAAACCGCTGGCCACAGGCATTAATGTCTGCCAAAGTCCCCCAGTCAATAATGTGTTAAGAAAGGGAGATAATCCTGGATTAACCAAGTGGGTCTAAACTCATCACTTGAGCCGTCAAGAGTGGAGAATCTTCTCCAGCTGGAGACAGGAGAGAAGGCAGAGGGGAAAGTCAGAGAGATTCAAAGCAAGAGAGTGACTCAACCCACCAATGCTAGAGGGAGGCCACACGAGAGCATGAGAAAAAACTCGGGAAGCCTCTATGAGCAAAGACTGGCTTCTAGCAAGGAAGCGGGACCTCAGTCCTACACCCACGAGGAAGCGAGTTTGACCAACAACCTGAATAGGCTTGGGAGCAGATTCATCCTCAGAGCCTCTCCAAAGAAACCCAGCCTTGATTTTGGCATTATAAGACTCTGAGAGGAGGACTCATGGAGTCACGCTACACTCGGAATTTTGACCTACAGAACTGCGAGATGATGAGTAGATGTTACTCCCTCGTCCCCCTGTTTTTATTTAGTGTTTACTTACTTAGTCATGGACTGTCACCACACTAGGCCGTAAGCACTCTGAGGTCAGGGACTGTGCCCATCTTACTCCTAAACATACCCCTGGCACGCAGCACAGTAGCCGGCACGTAGTGGGTACACAACAGACAGTGTGGGACCGAACCTTGCCATCGTTTACATCAATGCCATAGTGCAAGTACATGCTATTCCAAGCCAGCAAGTCTGTGGCAGGGTGTGTCGGCAGTGAGAAAATCAACACAGGGCTATAGGGTATGAGTTGAAACTGACACCCACAGACCCAAAGCAGCAGAGCGGTTCCTGACTGAGAGTGTTTGCATACCTTGGCGATACTGAGAGTTCACTTTCAGACCACTGCAATAAAATGAGCATCACAATATGGGAAATCATGCGAAGTTTTTCATTTCCAGTGCATATAAAAGTAATGTTGACAGCATATTGTAGGCTATGTGTACAAGAGTGTTGTGTCTTCAAAAACAATATATATATATATCTTAAAATAATACTTTATGGCTAAAAAACGCTAACCATCACCTGAGCCTTCAGTAAGTCATACTCTTTTTGAAACATTCGTTATCAAAGGCCACTGATCACAGATCAACATAACAAATACAGTAACAATGAAAACGTCTGAACCATTGCCAGTGTTTCCACCATGCGACACAGAGACGGGGCGTGAGCAAACGGCACCAGCAGACTTGCTTGACGCAGGGTCGCTACAGGCCTTCAATCTGTAACAAAATGCAGCACGTGAGAGGCTCGATGAGCTATGCCTACCCCAGCTTCATCTCCTAGACTTTGCATGGGAGATGGACCGACGTGATGCTTTAAAGACCAGCTGCTGGGCATCCCCGTTTTCGAATGTACAGTCTGAATGGATGCAGTTAATTGTGGGCATGACCCTCACGTTCACATTGGTCCTTTGACCTGTGAGGTAAGTCACTGTACTAGGAAAGGCCAAGTGGGAACC
Source organism: Bison bison bison (assembly GCF_000754665.1). Taxonomy (NCBI): domain Eukaryota; kingdom Metazoa; phylum Chordata; class Mammalia; order Artiodactyla; family Bovidae; genus Bison; species Bison bison. Next base: position 7,891,828 of record NW_011495054.1, read on the forward strand.
CCTGAAACTACTTCCTCCAAGCCAAGAGAGCAAAGAAAAAAAAAACATTCTAGGGGGAAGATGGAGATGAGAGTATCTCCCACACAAGGCTTTATAGAATGCGTGGATGTTGGACTCACATTTCTGTTCTAATTCATCAGTCTAGCTCCTGGAGAAACCAGGCAGATCATGGTAGGTGATAGAGGATGTCCTCAAATATCGTCAGTTGTAGCTCTGACCACATCACATTCTAGTTGCGGATTCTTTACTAGAAAAGACTATCCGGTCTCTTCTCTGAAGACGTATGGCCACTGAACGCATGCTTTTCAATAACTGTCAAGAATGAGAATTGGAAGCAGTTTTCATTTGCATGGGGACAGATAAGAGATAAATTCAAGGTCTTTCCCCAGAGTTATGTTAATTTCCAATTCTCTTCCTGAACATAGTCCAAAGGGATCTGGACTCCCTAGAAATTCTGCAGAATATCATATAGGTCTACTACATTGATGACTTTATGTTCATCTAACTGACTGAACAAAAAGTGCTAAGTACCCTGGATACCTTGCAAAGACAAATTCACTACAGAAGGTGGGAGTGAAAACCTATTGTGATTCAGGAGCTTGCCATATCAGTGAAGTTTTTCCTGGCCCAGTGATCTAAAGCACATCAGTACATCCCCTCTTACGCTGAAGACAAGTCACTGTATTTTGCACCTTATAAACACTCTCTTGAGAGTCCCTTGAACTGCAAGGCGATCAAACCAGTCAATCCTAAAGGAAATGAGTCCTGAATATTCATTGGAAGGACTAACGCTGAAGCTGAAGCTCCGATATTTTTGCTACCTGATACGAAGAGCCAACTCATTGGAAAAGACCCTGATGCTGGGAAAGATTGAGGGCAGGAGGAGAAGGGGACAACAGAGGATAAGATGGTTGGATGGCATCACCGACTCAATGGACATGAGTTTGAGCAAACTCCTGGAGATAGTGGAGGACAGGGAAGCCTGGAGTGCTGCAGTCCATAGGGTCGCCAAGGGTTGGACACGACTTAGCAACCGAACAACAACAACACTAAAAAAGCAGCACAATGCTTGGTGAGCTCCTTTGGGTTTTGAAGGGAGATCATTTCACAGTTGAAAATAACTCTCTGACATACTTACTGCATGACACGAAAGGCTGCTAGGTTTCTCACAGAGCCCAGCAGCAAGAAAGGGCTCCAGAGTGAGTCCAAGCTACTGTCCGAGTGGCCCTGCTATTTGAGTCATATGACTTGGTAGACAACACTGAACTAGAGGGATCTTTGGTAGAGGAGGATGCTGGGGTTTGGAGGAAGACCTTGCCATCTGTAGTGGACTGAACTGTGTCCTAACCCTTGGTACCCATGAATGAGACTTTACTTGGAAACTGGAATTTTGCAGATGTGATGATGATAAAATGAGATTCTATTGGTCTAGGGTGCACCTTCAATCCAATGACTCATGTTCTTATCAGGAAAGGGATATTTGGAGGCAATTTCACTGGGAGAGAATAGAATGTGAAGACAGAGGCAAAGACTGGAGCGATACTTCTTACAAAGCTGAGGAAGGCCAAGGACTGCCCGCAACCACCAGCTGGGAGGGAGGTGAGGGACTGTTTGTCCCTTAGACCATTGGTCCCCAACCTTTTTTGGCATCAGGGACTGGTTTCGTGGAAGACACTTTTCACAGACCAAGATGGGGTTGGGTGGGATGGTTGCTGGATGATTTAACTGCATTACATGTGCTGTACACTTTATTCCTATTATCACACCAGCTCCACCTCAGATCATCGGGCATTAGATCCCAAACAGTGGGGACCCCCCGCCTTAGAGCATCCAGAAGGAACCAACTTTGCCGACACCTTGATTTTGGACTCCTAGCTTGCAAACTAGGAGGAAATTTGGAAATGAAACTGCCTTTCATTTCCAATGAAGGAATACATTTTTGAAGTTTTTAGCTCCCTGGTTTGGGGAACTTTGTTACAGCAGCCCTGCAAATTGAATATGCCATCTAAGGCATTGAACTATATACCATCTAAAGTACAGACCTGAAAACTGTATAAAAAGCCACGCCCACCCTGCTGGCGGGCTGTGCTAAACACGGAGCGTCTGGCCACGTGACATCAAGGGGGAACCGGCTCAGATGAAGAGTAAAAAGACCCTGGGCCCACCTCTTCTGACGTTCACACTAAAATCACAACTGTGCAAAACCCATTGATGAAAAAGGTTGAACCTAGAGAAGAAATTCTAGAACTAAAGACAAACAGCAGGAACCACAGTGACAAAAGAGCAGCAGACCCACAATATAGCCAAGTTCCATATCCCCAGCGGGGGGCCCCAGAAGCTGGAGAATAATTACATTTTAGAGGTTCTTCCACAGGAGTGCGGGGTCTGAACCCTACGTTGAGCTCTAGGGGGCCTGAACCGGGAAGATGAGCCCCAAGAGCAGTTGATTTTGAAGGCCAGGGGACCTTCAGGGGTCCCAGGAAGCTGTAGAAAATAGAGGCTTCATCCTTTAAGGATGCACACAAAATCTTATGTGAACCGGGACACAGGGCAGAAGTAACTTGATAGGCGTCTGGGCCAGACTGACCTGCTGGTCTGGGAGAGTCTCCTGGAGAGGGCAGGGGAGGGCAGCTGCTGCTCACCCCCCAGGGACCCAGACCTGGTGGGAGCGATTCTTGGGAGCTGCCACCACAAGGATGCTGATGCTGGTGGACACCCTGGAATCCTTCCTGCAGCTCATTAGCACCAAGAACTGGCCCCGCCAGAGAGTCTGCAGAAATCAGTGCTGGGACAGCTCAGGCCAAGCAACTGAGTTGGGACACAGCCCCACCCAGCAGCTCAGGCTGCTTTAAGACTCCCTGAGTAAACAAGGGGGACCTAATTAAAAGCTTTTGCACAGCAAAGGAAACTATGAACAAGGTGAAAAGACAGTCCTCAGGATGGGAGAAAATAATAGCAAAGGAAACCACTGACAAAGGATTAATCTCCAAATATGCAAGCAGCTCAATACCAGAAAAACAACCAACCTAATCAAAAAGGGCAGAACCTAAACAGACATTTCTCCAAAGACACACAGATGGCCAATAAACACATGGAAAGATGCTCATCATCTTGCATTATTAGAGAAATGCAAATCAAAACTACAATGAGGTATTACTTCACACTGGTCAGAATGGCCAACATCAAAAAAATCTACAGACAATAAATGCTGGAGAGGGTGTGGAGAAAAGGGAACCCTCTTGCACTGTTGGTGGGAATGTAAACTGATGTAGTCACTGTGCCTAACAGTATGGAGATTCTTTTAAAAACTAGGAATAAAACTACCATCAGTTCAGTTCAGTTCAGTTGCTCAGTTGTGTCCAACTCTTTGCGACCCCATGAATCACAGCACGCCAGGCCTCCCTGTCCATCACCAACTCCCAGAGTTCACTCAGACTCACGTCCATCGAGTCAGTGATGCCATTCAGCCATCTCATCCTCTGTCGTCCCCTTCTCCTCTTGCCCCCAATCCCTCCCAGCATCAGAGTCTTTTCTAATGAGTCAACTCTTCACATCAGGTGGCCAAAGTACTGGAGTTTCAGCTTCAGCATCATTCCTTTCAAAGAAATCCCAGGGCTGATCTCCTTCAGAATGGACTGGTTGGATCTCCTTGCAGTCCAAGGGACTCTCAAAAGTCTTCTCCAACACCACAGTTCAAAAGCATCAATTCTTCGGTGCTCAGCCTTCTTCACAGTCCAACTCTCACATCCATACATGACCACAGGAAAAACCATAGCCTTGATAGACAGACCTTTGTTGGCAAAGTAATGTCTCTGCTTTTGAATATGCTATCTAGGTTGGTCATAACTTTCCTTCCAAGGAGTAAGCGTCTTTTAATTTCATGGCTGCAGTCACTATCTGCAGTGATTTTGGAGCCCCCCAAAATAAAGTCTGACACTGTTTCCACAGTTTCCCCATCTATTTCCCATGAAATGATGGGACTGGATGCCATGATCTTCGTTTTCTGAATGTTGAGCTTTAAGCCAACTTTTTCACTCTCCTCTTTCACTTTCATCAAGAGGCTTTTTAGTTCCTCTTCA
>NW_011495054.1:7896006-7896544 GCF_000754665.1 Bison bison bison
TCTCAAGAGGCAGGTCAGGTGGTCTGTTATTCCCATCTCTTTCAGAATTTTCCACAGTTTATTGTGATCCACACAGTCAAAGGCTTTGGCATAGTCAAGAAAGCAGAAATAGATGTTTTTCTGGAACTCCTTGCTTTTTCCATGATCCAGCGGATGTTGGCAATTTGATCTCTGGTTCCTCTGCCTTTTCTAAAACCAGCTTGAACATCAGGAAGTTCACGGTTCACGTATTGCTGAAGCCTGGCCTGGAGAATTTTGAGCATTACTTTACCAGCATGTGAGATGAGTGCAATTGTGCAGTAGTTTGAGCATTCTTTGGCATTGCCTTTCTTTGGGATTGGAATGAAAACTGACCTTTTCCAGTCCTGTGGCCACTGCTGAGTTTTCCAAATTTGCTGGCATATTGAGTACAACACTTTCACAGCATCATCTTTCAGGATCTGAAATAGTTCAACTGGAATTCCATCACCTCCACTAGCTTTGTTCGTAGTGATGCTTTCTAAGGCCCACTTGACTTCACATTCCAGGATGTCTGGCT
>NW_011495054.1:7897052-7910751 GCF_000754665.1 Bison bison bison
TAGTCTTTCCCATTCTGTTGTTTTCCTCTATTTCTTTGCATTGATCACTGAGGAAGGCTTTTTTATCTCTCCTTGCTATTCTTTGGAACTCTGCATTCAGATGCTTATATCTTTCCTCTTCTCCTTTGCTTTTTGCTTCTCTTCTTTTTCACAGCTATTTGTAAGGCCTCCCTAGACAGCCATTTTGCTTTTTTGCATTTCTTTTCCACGGGGATGATCTTGATCCCTGTCTCCTATACAATTTTATGAACCTCATTCCATAGTTCATCAGGCACTCTATCAGATCTAGGCCCTTAAATCTATTTCTCACTTCCACTGTATAATCATAAGGGATTTGATTTAGGTCATACCTGAATGGTCTAGTGGTTTTCCCTACTTTCTTCAATTTCAGTCTGAATTTGGCAAAAAGGAGTTCATGATCTGAGCCACAGTCAGCTCCTGGTCTTGTTTTTGCTGACTGTATAGAGCTTCTCCATCTTTGGCTGCAAAGAATATAATCAATCTGATTTCGGTGTTGACCATCTGGTGATATCCATGTGTAGAGTCTTCTCTTGTGTTGTTGGAAAAGGGTGTTTGCTATGACCAGTGCATTTTCTTGGCAAAACTCTATTAGTCTTTGCCCTGCTTCATTCCGTATTAATCCCACTACTGAATATATACCCTGAGAAAACCGCAATTGAAAAAAGACACATGTATCGCAATGTCCACCGCAGCACTGTTTATAATAGTTAGGGCAGGGCAGCAACCCAGATGTCCATCAACAAATGAATGGATAAAGAGACTGTGGTACATTTATACAGGGGAGTATTACTCAGTCATAAAAAGGAACACATTTGAGTCAGTTCTAGTGAGGTGGATCAACCTAGAGCCTTTTATTCAGAGTGAAGCAAGTCAGAAAGAGAAAAACAAAATACTGTATATTAATGCACATATATGGAATCCAGAAACCTGGTACTGACGAGCCTATCTGCAGGGCAGCAACAGACACAGACACAGAGAATGGACTTGTGGCCACAGTGCGGGAAGGAGCGGGTGCGATGAATTGAGTAGCATGGGAACATGTTACCTTACCATACGTAAAACAGATGGCCAGTGGGAACTTGCTGTGTGACCCAGGGAGCTCAAACTGGGGCTCTGTGACAACCTAGAGGGGTGGGATGGGGACATATATATACTCATGGCTGATTCATGTTGATGTATGGCAGAAACCAATATCGTAAAGCCATTATCTTCCAATTAAAAAAAAAAAAAAGATTCCCTGAGCCCCACAGCTGCCTCTGGACATGGCCCTGCCCACCAGAGGGTCCAGCACTCAGCTCTGCCCACAGTCCCAGAATCCCCTGGTCCTGGCCCCACCCCAGGGGGTACCAGACTTACCTGGCAGACACCAGATGCAAGAAAACCACAGTCTCGAAGCCCGTGGACCCAGCCAGCTCACAGCGAGCCAGGCCCTGCCCTGGGACTAGCTGGGCCCCGGCCCTGTCCACTAGCAGGCAAACACAAGCTTCGGGAGACTCGGGATCCCATGCCTAAGTGTGTCGGGAACTGCCCGTAAGGTAACATACTCGCACATTCTAGGCATTAGGAAATGGGCATCTTTGGAGACCATTATTTTGCTACCACAGGATCCAAATAAAGTCCACATATTATGTTTGGATGATATCACTCAAGTCTTTAGAAATCTATAGATTCCCTCCTCTAAAACTTTCTTTGTCCTTGTAATTTATTGTTGAACATACTGGGTTCTTTTTCCTGTAAGTGTCCTGTAGTCTTAATTTTGCTATATCTTCTTGAATTCTTCAAATTATTCTTCGGGTCTTTGTTTTCTCTTGTAAATCAGTAGTTGGATCTAGAGGCTATATTAAATTTATGTTCATTTCTTTTTGTAAGACTACTTGATAGCAAGTATTTTGTATTTTTGGGCGATATTAGTAGCTGTTGGTGCCCAGTCCCTACATCAATCAATTCTATAGGGGTTGCAAAAAGGGTGATACTCTAATTCTGTAACTCTGTGTTCATACTTTATTTGGAATATATCTACAAAGTGTCACATGCTACTTGGCTAGCCTGAGATACAGTTCTTTTAGAAGAGCCACCATAAAGATTTCTTTCCCTTTATTTTTCTATTTTTTCACAGTAAAGCGTTGGCTCGCTTGCATCCTCCATGAGTAACCAGTGAGTGTCATTTTGAGTATCATTATGAAGTCAAGGATCTCAGCATGCTGCTGCTGCTGCTGCTAAGTCACTTCAGTCGTGTCCGACTCTGTGAGACCCCATAGACGGCAGCCCACCAGGCTCTCCCATCCCTGGGATTCTCCAGGCAAAAACACTGGAGGGGGTTGCCATTTCCTTCTCCAATGCATGAAAGTGAAAAGTGAAAGTGAAGTCGCTCAGTCGTGTCTGACTCCTAGCATATTTGGTGTCAAACCCAGATCTATACTCTGGTTTTAGAACAACAGTCTCCAAATGTCCTCTCATCAAGAATCCAGCTATTCTATTCCCTAAGACTCCTTAACTGAAAATATTTTGCTAAGTCCACTGCGGAAAATAAGAATTAATAAGTTCTTCAAATTTTAACACATTAAAGGCATGAGTTGATGACCAGCAGGGAAGTCACAATACGACTGTGCATTGTGTTGTCAGCATTCTAGCCCAAATAAAAAATTGTTTAGTCAACCTGGTCTTGTCCCACGCCATGAGCCTCTCTACAACGAGAATAGTTTGAATACCCTTGTTCACGTTAATGGTTATGAGAATCCCTTGTTGAAAACTGCTGACTTAATAATAACAGCTGGGACTTCCCTGGTGGCCCAGTGGCTTAGTCTCCATGCTCCCAATGCAGGGGGCCCGGGTTTGATCCCTGGCCAGGGACCTAGCTCCCGCAGGCCACAACTAAAGATCCCACATGTTACAATGAACACTGAAGATCCCGTGTGCTGCGACTAAGACCGGACGCAGACAAATAAACAAATATTAGAAACCAGTAACAGTCAACATTACTGAGTTCCTCCTAGGGGATGGGCAGTGTTCTAAGGACTTCAGTGTAATGCTTAATTTTCACAGTCACCCTAACAGGTAGGCATTCTGTGGATAACATTGAGTCACAGGGAGGTTAAGTGACTTGACTGAGGTCACACAGCTGCTAAGAGATGAAGCTGGGGTTGGCAACTCTGGGCTCATCTCCCATGTAGCAATTATTGGCAGAGTAGTGGCTCTCTCCTTGAGACTGAGTGAGTATTCACACAATACCCACCCTGCCTCTTCATTTACTGATATTACTTGCCTAGCCTCTGCAGGTATCTGAGTTTGAGAACTCTGACATGGATCACCACCCTTTTAGAAGTCTTGGGATTCTGGGGAATTTTAATGGGGTTGGTAATAAGAATGGATGCCTCATCTGAACCTGTCCAGGGAACAGAGTTTTATTTGTCCTGCATCCCATGCTGGGCTGGATTTATAAACACAGAATCCTGGGGCCAAATTTAACAGAGTGAATTATGTTATTCCCCCAGTGTAGGCCACAGCATCTAATTTGAGCTTAACTTAGGAACTGTGTGTGCAATTACCCAGGGAGGTGATGGGTGATGGACATGTTCAAGATGGGATCTGGAAGCACTGGACCAAATAATTTCCTTTTTTTTCTTTCCTGCCACAAGAAACAATTTTCTTTCCTGTTGACTGTACTGGTGGATTCAACGCTTCCTTTGATTCCTGGAGACCACACTGAAGTTGTGGCTCAAAGACCAGCCAGCAAGAGACAATGAAACTCAAGCCCTGAACCACGGTTATTCCTGTGTGATATGGGGTTATTTTCCCAGGCATTCTGGGCCTAGTAACATAGAGACCTGGAAGTGTTTCCCGAAGATGTTTGAGTCTATGCCATCAATGGGGGCTCTGAGACCAGGTCGATTTCATTTCCATACAAGTGGTGCTATATAGATAGCATCACGGGCTCAATGGACTTAAATTTGAGCAAACTCTGGGAGATCAAGCCAGTCCATCCTAAAATAAATCAGTCCTGAATATTCACTGGAAGGACTGATGCTGAAGCTGAAGCTCCAATACTCTGGCCACCTGATGCGAAGAACTGATTCATTAGAAAAGACTCCAGTGCTGGGAAAGACTGAAGGCAGGAGAAGAAGGGGATGACAGAGGATGAGATGGTTGGATGGCATCACCCACTCGATGGACATGAGTTTGAGCAAACTCCAGAAGTTGGTGATGGACATGGAAGCTTGGTGTGCTGCAGTCCATGGGGTCGAAAAGAGTGGAACATGACTTAGCAACTGAACAAGTGATGGTAATTGCCTTTAACTGTGCATTTACTACGTATGAAGTATTTTACATATATCATCTCATTCAAAACACACTACAGTATAACACACACAGATTGAGGCTCAGAGGAGTTAAGTGGTTTCCCCCAAAAGCACACAGCTAGTAAGTGGCAGAGCTGGTCAAAACCCATGAAAGCAGATTCTCTGGGAGGCAGAGGACTTCCCACTAGAAGGCTGGACAACGTCTTGGTGTGGGCTACAGGATTTACCCAGGAGGGAGGGAACTGGTCAACCAAATCCCCTCTAATTCTAATATTCCATGAGTTTAAAGACCTGTTACAATGGGCACAAAGCCACTTTGGCTACTTCAGGGCTCTGTTTCCAGGCCTTCACCTACAAAACATCAGACACTGTATCACTGAGCTAACGGACCAAAACAAATGATGGAAGAACTCATAGAACCAAAGAATAACCAAACAACAGATTCCATGAATGAAGAGGACGCTGACACGCTGGGGCTCCGGGCAGCAGTACAAACCAATGGGCTTCAGGTCTTGGAGGTAACGACGCATCAGCTCCACCTACTTCCACTCTGGGTTCACTGTGCTTAAGAGCCAGAGTCCTAAGAGACAGTGGTCCAGGCTGGGTCACATGCCTGCTTCCCAGCCAAGAGAGGATGGGGCATTTTGACCAGCAGCTCCCAAAGAACAGTGTTCAGGTCTGGGTGGGTGGGTGGGAACAGGTCCCCGAATAAAAATGAAGGTGATCGTAGCAGATGAAGAGGAAAGGAAACCAGCCAGGCAAAACTCAGCAGAGTCCACTGCAGAGGTTATCCTGGGGATGGACAGGGTGCTGTGGGGTCCACGGCAGCTATTTTAGGAGCTGGGACAGTGATAGTCAGTTCTCCCCATCTGTAGAATGGCCATATTAGAGTGACCTCACTCTTGCCACTTAAAACCCCTCACTGAACCCCACTCCACCAAGGAGTGTTGGTTTTTTGACTCCTGCCCGGATGCTGTCCTGGGAAACACAGCTGTGCCTGTCACCTGGACCTCCCCGTCTCGCTTTGTTTACCAAACCTCTTGATGAGCTGCAGGAGGAGGATCATTAACATTGGACGTGTAGGGGCTGTAATTACACACCCACGGAAATCCTCCTCCCACGTCCCCTCCATCACTGAGTACCCATCTTAACCCCGTCAGGCTTCATTATGCGTGGAGAATAAAGAGACCTTGGGAATCATATGGCAGTAATGCTGAAGAGCTGAGGGGAGTGGGGACGGCCTTCTTGGCCACACCCCACCTCTCCCGTGTTGAGTCTTTTGTTTCCGTCAATTGCACCTTCCCCCAAGCACTTAGAGCTCAGGCTCTAAGCTAGCGGTCCCCAACCTTTTTGGCACTGGATCTGGTTTTGTGGAAGACAGTTTTCCCACAGATCGGGCGGTGGCAGGGGCGTGGGATGGTTTTGGGATGACTCAAGTGCATTGTACATTTTTTATTATTATTACATTGTGATATATAATGAAACGATTATACAACTCACCATAATGCAGAATCAGTGGGAGCCCTGAGCTTGCTTTCCTGCAACTAGCTGGTCCCATCTGGGGAGAAGCAACAGGAGACAGTGACACCGGAAGTGTGGGAAGCAGCTCTAAATACAGATGAAGCTTCGCTCGCTCGCCTGGTGCTCATTTCCTGCTCTCTGGTCCAGTTCCTAATAGGCTGCTGGTTCCGGTCCATGACCCTGGGGAGTGGGGACCCCTGCTCTAAGTCAGTGATTCTCTTCCTGGGCCACAAATTGGAAATATGCTGGGGAGCTTAAGATCCTGAGATCTGGGGCCCCACCTCCCAGAGATGCTGATTTAGTTGGTCTGTGGTCATCTTTGGGCATTGGCATGTTTAAAAGTCTTCTCATGTGATTATAATGTGAAGCCAGAAATGAGAACTCCTGACAGAGTATGGGCCAGTACTTTAGTTACTGGGTCTCTCTCCCTTAGGAAAGGGCACATTCTAGCCTTGTCCTGGGCCTTTGGAAATATTTCCCAGGGCTCAAGCATGTAGAGCCAGATATCCCTAGGTTCAAATCCCATATCTTCATCTCACTAGCTGTGTGTCTTTGGGCAAGCGTCTTAACCTCTCTGAGATGCAGCTTCTTCAGCTTCTTCATCTATAAAGTAGGATTAGTAATAGAACCTCTCTTAACAGGGTGTTAGGAGTAAATGAACGAGTGTGGAGAAAGCGTGTGGCATGAAGCCTGATATAGAATAAGCCCCCCATAAACGTTGGTTCTGTTGTTGTTATCATTCTTATTGTCTGGCATTTCCTCACACTTAAAGCCTCAAAGTATCTCTTTATGATAGGCTATAATATAGGCACTATTATTCCCTCTACTTCCCATATAAAGAAATCAAGACTCAGAGAGGTTAAGGAACTTGCCTAGGGACACACAGCTTGTGCAGGACAGAGTTTTTTGCAGCCTGCTGCAGGGTTCTGGCCTGTCCTCCTCTGCTTTTAGCTCCTGAGAATCAGGCAGTAACCTCCGGATAATCCCCTATTCCCACTCTGGGAAAAGGGGAAGGTGGCCACTTCGCCGGCCCTCCTTCCTTCTTGTCTCTTTCCAGCTGGAGGAGAAACATGCCAGTTAGAGACATTCCCAGTGGCTGCCGCTCCTTGTGGTTTTACAGAAACGGCTTGATCGCTGTGATGGTCACTCCCTCCATTAAGTTAATGGATATTCACAGGCAGGCTTGATCCTTACGAGTGTGCAGGCTGAGTGTGTATGAGACCTCACAAGAGCACAGCAGGGATGGCACAGAAGTGCTCCCCAAAGCCTGAGGGCTGTCATGCCTTCGCCAGTCTCTCTTTTAAGCGAAGAACAGAAGCCCCACGCCATTTCAGTAAAAGGGCTGAAGGGCCCTTTCAGGTTCGAGAAGAACATCGGGAGGGCTCCCAGCCTTCTCCAAACGGCGCTCACATCATTTGACTCACAGGGGAATTAAGGGAGTCAGAGTGACAGAGAAACAAAACCCTCAGTGGATGGAAAGAACGGAAGAGGCTGAGAAAGGATGTCAATGATTAGGTGGTGGGAGAAGCTGGGGGCCGTGAGGGCCTTGACCCCTGCCACTCGGGGAGAAACAGGGATGATCTTGAGCAAGGGGCTGAAACAGATGGATTTTTAAAAACTGAAGCACAGTTGAGGTACAATATTACATGTTATGGGTCTATAACATATCAAGTCACTTTTTAAAGGCTATATACTCCATTTATAGTTATTAGAAAACATTGGCTGTATTCCTGTAGATGGATCTTGAGGACTATGAGCTTGATGATGTGGTTAGTTCATATGGAGAGCCATTCTGTGCTGGGCATTATGTAAGTTCTTTGTAAGTACCATCCCACTGAATCCTCTAGACCCGCACCATTCAATACGGCAGCCACTAGCCACACGTGGCTTTTGAGATTTAGGTTTACATTGACTAAGACGACAAGTAAGTTCTGCAGTGACACCAGCCACCTTGCAGGTTTTCCGTAGCCTTGGGCAGCTAGTGGCTGGCACACTGGACAGTGAGGATACAGGACGTTCTTGCCATTGCAGGGCGCTCTCCTGGACAGCGCTGGTCCAGACCCTGCACACGTGAGGTGTGGCTCCTCAGTGTTAGCCAGGAGCTTGTCAGAATGACAGACTCTCAGCCCTTCCTCTGGCTCCACTGAATTGCCAATTGGGAAAGTCTGGGGGTACCGATTCTTCAAATATATTTTTTCTGCCTCAGTTTCTCTCTCTCTCTTTTCTTCTGGGACTCTGACTACCCTTATTTTAAACCTTCTGATTTTTGTTCCTTGGACCCCCTGCCCAGAGGATCTGTTCATTTTATTTCTCCATCTTTCTCCCTCCTCAAGAATGGTTCATTTCTATAGCTCTATCTTCAAATCCCCTTCCTTTGTGTATTCCAGCTCTGAATTTCATTTGGTTCCTTTTTGTATGTCCTATTTCTCTGCGGAGATTCCCTGTCTTTTCATTCATTAAAAGCATATTTAAAAACAAAACATAATCAGACAGCATTACGGCAGTTTTAAATCCTTATCTCAGGTGCATCATCTCAGGGTTGGCTTCTATTGATTGCCTTTCTCCTTAAAAATGGGTCACATCTCCCTGGTTCTCTACATGCTGAGTAATTGTGAAGTTTATCCTGGATGTTGTGAATTTTTATTTTAATGGAAGATTATGGGTTATGTTATTGATATATTCCTCCAAAGAGTGTTGATCTCTTTTAGTTGGCCATTACGGTTTGCTGTAAAGACAACATACTCTGTCTTACCTACGTGAGCAGTAGCTGAAATCTTAGTTGTAGTTTAATATTTAATAAGCTGTAAGCATGGGGCTTCCCCAGCGGCTCAGTCAGAAAAGAATTCGCCTGCGGTGCAGGAGACATGGCTTTGATTCCTGGGTTGGGAAGATACCCTGGATAAGGCAGTGGCAACCCACTCCAGCATCCTTCCTGGAGAATCCCCATGGACAAAGGAGTCTGGTGGGCTACCGTCCACGGGGCTGCAAAGTGTCGGACAGCCACAGAGTTGGACACTACTTAGCGACTAAACAACCTCCTCCACCACCAAGCTGTAAGCGTTAGGCGTGCGTTGCCGAGGGGTCAGCCAGAGGTTTGGACTAAACCTATGCCCAAGCCAGAATTTTGGGGTACCCCTTCTCTGTTCTCTCTTTACTAGGATTATCCCTTGTTATGACTGTGGTTGCCAAAAGTTTGGCAAGATTTCCTAAGTGTTCCAGCTGTCCTATGCTGAGCCACAGCTGTGCCTGAGTCTGGACCCTCAGACCAGAATTCTGTGCCAGTTCCTTCCTCTAAGATTTGAAATTCCCACCTAGGTCTACCTGTTCCTCACCACCCTGACTCTCTAGAGACCTAAAGTAATCCCTTTCCATATTTTGCTCAGCGTTGTTATATGTGGCATGGTTAGTCTGTCAGGCTCTAACTTTACCACATGAGAAACAGAGCCCTGGGCTTCCTGAATCAGAATCTTCGTCTTAGCAAGACCCCCAAACGATTCCAGTGTAGCAGAGAGGCGATAAACCACCCCAAGAGGGAGGGACTTCTCTTTCTTATTCTCATTTTACAGATGGGGAAACTGAGGCTTAAGAAGGTTTCTTAAAATGTTAGAGGTCGGGACTTCCCTGGTGGTCCAGTGGCTAGGACTGCGCTCCCAGTGCAGGAGGCCCGAGTTTGATCCCTGGTCAGGGAACTAGATCCCACGTACCGCAACTAGAGGTCCCACATGCTGCAACTAAGACCCAGCACAGCCAAATAAATAATTTAAAAACGGCAGAGGTCACCGAGTGAGTAAAGAGATACAGGATTCAAACCCATCAGGAGTCTGACTCCAGAGCATAACCCAAAGGCTGTAGTTTATCTCCTCCCTAGCAACAGCGGGCCTTGATCTATGCTGAAGTGTGGTAGCGATCGAAAGAGGAGAGAGGCAACGAGACGGCTGTGTGTTTCTGCCTTTGGTCATGCACCGGGAGACGGATGACCCAACACAAAGTTGGAATTGGATGGATCCCATTCACTCATCAATCTTTGCTTGGTCCTGGATCATTGCTATTTAATATTTGAGTCCCCAGATCTAGGTATATCAATCTTGAGAGCCTTGTACTTTGAAAACTTTGAGTTGGAGACCTACTTCATTTTTTCAGCTGATGCAAGTGACTTGCTCATCATACAAAGCAGAACCTAAGGTTAATTGAACTTGAAGATGAAATTGCATTCTTATCATTTCATGGAGCTCCCGTAGGACTCCTGCCTTGCAAGTTAAGAGGACTTGGATATCCTAAATGAGCACCCACTTCTTTTGCATTTCACATCTGAACTTTCCACGGTAAAATGGAGTTATGGTTTCCTCTATGCTATGCAGTGGGCCAATCCATCAGCCAAAGAAATGTTTCCATCCATCCTTGTGTTCAGTCTTGTCTGACTCTTTGTGACCCCATGGACTGTAGCCCACCAGGCTCCTCTCTCCATGGGGATCCCTCAGGCAAGAATACTGGAGTGGGTTGCCATTTCCTCCTCCAGGGCATCTCGCTAACCCAGGAGGAGAACCTGCATCTCCTGGTGTCTCATCTCCTGCATTGTAGGCAGATTCTTTACCCCCTGAGTCATTGGAGAAGCCACTGAAGAAATGTTTGGAGGACAAGAAATAAATGTCAGTGGTCTTGTGATCTTCTCTCTCCATCCTTTTGGTCCTCAACAGAAGCCTATTGACAGGTCATCTGGGTTGGTATTTAAGTACCATCTAGAATCTGACAAAACGTGGTCCACTGGAGAAGGGAACTGCAAACCCCTTGAACTGTTGGAGAAGTTGGAGTGTTGGAGAAGACCCTTGAGAGTTCCCTGGACTGCAAGGAGATCAAACCAGTCCATCCTAAAGGAAATCAATCCTGAATATTCATTGAAAGGACTGATACTGAAGCTCCAATCCTTTGGCCGCCTGATGCGAAGAGCTAACTCATTGGAAAAGACCTTGATGCTGGGAAAGATGGAAGGTAGGAGGAGAAGGGGACGACAGAGGGCAAGATGGTTGGATGGCATCACTGGCTCAATGGGCTTGAGTTTGAACAAGCTCTGGGAGATGGTGAAGGACAGGGAAGCCTGGCGTGCTGCAGTCCATGGGGTTGCAGAGAGTTGGACACGACTGAGCGACTGAACAACAACAACAACAGAGTCTATGGAGAAAGAGGGAGTGTGGAGCTGGCCTAGACAGTACTTTAAATATCATCTGCTCCAGCCTCATCTCATTTTTTGGATGAGGAATGGAAGCCAAGAGTCTGGTGGGGGCAACTGTCCTAGCCCAGGTTACACAGCTATTAATGGATAGAGCCCAGATGCTTAATCCCCTGGTCCTGGCCCGCACTGGCCATAAATTAGATGAAGTAGGGTTTGGGAGAAGATGTGACTGTTTGGATGAGGGTCAGAACTGGTTGTTGATGCTGGCAGGAAAAACACATTGCCAGGGGTTTTAGAGTAACCTCTGGCTGGGAGCTTTCCTTGGAGACTCTGGTGTCCCATGGACTCCAGGGGCCTCAGCTCCTCTGCAGCTCCTTTTTGGGGTGGTGGGCTCCAGTCTGGGGCTTTCATCTCCTTTCACGTTTCCCTTGGTGCCCTGCACTGTGCTAGATTGTGTGCAGATCTCGAATTTTTCTGGAAGGTCAGAATTGTGCACTTCGGGTTTTCTCACACGTCTGCCCTCATGCACACACCCGGAGACTAGATACAGTCAGATGGACCAGTATCACAGTGGGTCTTCATGTCCCCCAGTCAGATCACGTGGCTTCAGATCCTGGCCCCACTGCACACTGGCTGGGTGACCTCAGAGAAGACACTTAGCGGCCCCACGCCTCAGTTTCCTTGCTGTAAGATGGAGCATCATACCATCTTCCTGCTTGACAAGGTTGTGCATCTAATTAAGACAGCTTAGTTTATGTCAAGTACAGTCAGTTCTCATGATGCGTGGCAGTTACATTCTATGAGGCAGAACAAAGACAGAATTAGAGTTAGGGGTTAGGACCACGGCTCCTGGGGGAAATACAGGATCAGGTTCTTGCAAGCCCCTGGTCACAACATTTCTGTCAACCAAGGATGCATAACCTTGTTGTATATGTGTTTCTGTTTAAAGACATCTTATTTAATATGTGCAGCTGATTCATTAACACTGAACTCAGAGCCAACGGCACCATAACTCACGCCTGAAGGGAGCTTATCTAACACCAGCGAGGTTCTTCCTACGGCACATTGCAGCATTCTTGCGCTGAGGAGCCCTGGGTAGCACTTCAGCACTACGCTTGGGGCCATTTAAAATGCAAAATCACCAAACAGAAAGCACAAAATGCAAAAATGTCACATTAAGCCGACGGCAGAAAAGAACACTTGTTTACAGTCTGAGAGCAGATACAAAGAAGGCAGCCAGGAATATGCATGTCGGGTAACAAAATTTTTACTATTCTGTGCATGCCTGGGAGAGTGCTGCAAATATTGATTTGGGGCTTACAAATAAGTTTTAGTGAGTGGGCGGATTCTCATATATGGACTCCATGAAAAATGAGGATCAACTCTACTTAGCTGCTACTAGGCATACAGTGAGTACTCAGTAAAGATTTCTTATAATTATTAAGAATTGGAAAGTAGGTGGGGGCTTCCCAGGTGACTCAGTGGTAAAGAATCCGCCTGCCAGTGCAGGAGACTCGACTTTGATCCCTGGGTCGGGAAGATCCCCTGGAAAAGGAAATGACAACCCACTCCAGCATTCTTGCCTGGAGAATGCTATGGACAGAGGAGCCTGGTAAGCTACAGCCCATGGGGTGGCAAAGAGCTGGACATGACTGATCACGGCTCAGAAAGCATAATAGGTGGCTTGCAGGGTTCATGTCTTTGTCAGAGAAGAAAGGGTGAAATGGAGAAAGACCTCACTGCAGACTCCCTGACCCCCAGAGGAAGGGGTTCCCATGGCTTAGAGTGGGGTCCCCTATATATTTAACCTCTAGAAATTCAACTCTTTGAATGTACCAGCTAGGCTCTTGATTCTGCCTGTGGTGGGGGTGATACTCTTCCTGGTAGGAAGGGAGAGGTGCAACATCAGTGTGTTAGAGCAACGGTTCTTCAAATGCGGCCCCTCTGGAGGGGGTGACTCCTCCTACCACCTGGGAACTGGACAGAATTGTGACTTCTTGAGGGTCACCCCAGATGTCCCGGATGGACACCCCGAGGACATAACAAGGCCTGCAGGAGATTCTGCTGCTGAACTTTGAGACCCCTTGCTTAAAGGGCTGGTGCTTGTTGCTGGGTGGCTTCCGCTGTTTGTCATCTTCTGCATTATTTATGAGGTTTTAGCAATATGTAAATGTCTGCCAGTTGATTGGCTTGCCTGGCATGGTTCCATGCATCTCGTAAATCAGAAGCTGATATGCTTTCTTGTTTTGTGATTCCCCAACGGTAGACCATTCTGTAGCTGCCCTGAGATCAAAAAGCCCTCACTCCTAGGGAAACAAGCCTGTCTGGCCCCCACATTCCCGGGATACCTGCTGCCCTGAAGCTCGGCTAGAGCCTGTGGAATTACAAAGAGGCTCTGGAGTCAATGGGTTGAGGTTCACGCTTCAGCTTTGCCAATTCTTGGCTCTGTGATGAGAGTAAGCCCATTTCCTCATCTGTGTGATGGAGGTGGTAGAATCTTAGAATTACTCATATAAAAATGATTGGTTCTCGCTTTTTCCCCTTCACAGATCACAGCCTTGTCGTGGCAAAGGGGCTTGCATAACTCAGTGAAGCTATGAGTCATGCTGTGCTGGGCCACCTGAGATGGACGGGTCACACTGAAGAGTTCTGACAAAACGTGGTCCACTGGAGGAGGGAGTGCAAACCACTCCTG
>NW_011495054.1:7910851-7925532 GCF_000754665.1 Bison bison bison
ACGACAAGCCACTCCAGCATTCTTGCCACAAGAACCCCTTGAACAGTATGAAAAGGCAAAAAGATATGACACCGGAAGATGAGTCCCCAGGCCTGGAAGAGCTGACTCGTTGGAAAAGACCCTGATGCTGGGGAAGGTTGAAGGTAAGAGGAGGAGGAAGCAGAAGAGGACGCGATGGTTGGATGGCATCGCTGGCTCAATGCACACGCATCTGAGCAAACTCTGGGAGACAGTGGAGGATAGAGGAGCCTGGCGTGCATGCTGCAGGCTGCGGGGTCACAAAGGATACAACTCAGTGACTGAAAAACAACAACTTGCTTTTTCCTACTGTTGGCTTCTGAGGACTTCGGCGACATGGCCGAGGTCACACAGCTCTCTTGCGGTGAAATCAGGCTAGAAGCCAGGAGTCTTGAAAGGGGCCTAGTCTAGCTTGCTTTCTCTCTCACAAGGATTCCTGGTCCTTCATTAATCTATTACAAGGCTCGTGTTGTATGCAGTGTTGGTAATTCAATTGCTCTCTAACTGTTTGGGGTGAAGAGTCAGTTTCAGGAGTTTGGAAACATGGCCGCTAGCTTGGCCCTCTTTGGAGGCTGAGCGTCTGGGCAGGAAGGAGACAGAGCCAGTTCATGGAGGTAGTGACCAGCCCCACCTTGGAATCTGAGCCCTGGACATCTGCCTTTTTCTCCACTTATCTGCAAGCTGCCTCTCTTTGGTACGCTTTGCTTTGTCCAGGGAGATATTTCCAAGCTGGTGGACTGGTGGTTAAGGGCACATGCATTGGAGTGAGACAGAACAGAGCCACAGGTGCCCGTGTGTCCCTGGGAAAATTGCTTAACCTCGCTGAGACGCAGCTTCCTCATCTGTAAAGTGGGACTAATCACAGTATTCACCTTACAGGGTGGTGATCAGAACTGACTGAGACAATTCTCGGCACAGGGCCCAGCACACGACGCCTGCTCGGAGGTAGTCTCATGTAAGGTTCAGAGGGGCATCCACCCTCTCAGTATTTCCTCAAGGGCAGGGTACACTCCACAGGTAGGAGAGTGGAGGAGACAGAAGAAACTGCATCGACGCTGCACAGAGCATCTGCTGAGGTTGGACCAGAGAAATAGAACCAGTGTATGTGTGGGGATCTATATTAAGGGTTTTTTTTTTTTTTTGCAAGAAGTCTGTTTTGTGATCGTAGGGGCTGGCTGGGCAGGTATGAAACCCACAGAGCAGGCTGCAGGGCTGGAATTCTCCAGAGAAGCTGGAGCTGCAGGACAGGGAGAGTTTCCTCCTCTTCTGGGAAACCTCGGTTCTCTTCTCCAAGCCTTTCAATGGACAGAATCAGATTCTGCCCAGATGATGGGGGATAATCCCCTCTGCTTAAAGTCAACTGGTTACGAACACCATCTACAGGATATCTTCACAGCAATAGCAGGGCTTGGGACCTCTGGCACCCTGGCACCTGGGTCTCTTGACTGATAGGTCCCCAAACTGCTTGGAACAGGGGAGAGTTAGTTCTCAAAAAAAGGTCAATACAGAATTTTACCTAGGACTGAATGTGGAGCAAGCAACAAACAAGAGTTCTACTACCAAAAGGACAAAATCATTGCCAGGGTCCTCTTACTGTGCGTGTGTCTTAGTTGCTCAGCCATGTCTGATTCTTTGCAGCCACATGGACTGTATCGCCAGTCTCCTCTGTCCGTGGGATTCTCCAGGCATGAATCCTGAAGTGGGTTGGGTAGAGACAAAGAAATTAGCAGAGGAGAAAAACAAATCTAATAAGCAAATACCTCCACAGAAAAACCTAGGTTGGTGGGGCTAGATTTGGTATATAATACCAAAGTACGGTAGCTTAGCCAAACTGACCCATAAAACTGATACATGTCAAATATTACATACATATGGATTATATGCATGCACTTCTGTAATGGATTTATGCTATGCCTCTTACCCTACAGTTCAGTTCAGTCGCTCAGTCATGTCAAAAATCTTTTTTTTTTAAATTATTTTGGCTGCACCATGCGGCAAAAGTGGTCTTAGTTCCCCCACCAGGGATCAAACCCACACCCCCTTGCAGTGGAAGCATGGAGTCTTAACCACTGAGCCGCCAGGGGAATCCCCAATTTTCTTTTTTTAAAAAATCAGTGGTCCATTATGGCTATTTCTAATTCTTTTCACATTAGTGCTACATTATTCTTTCTGTATTAGCATAATCTCCCTTGGGAAAGTGACCAATTGCCGCCCCCCCACCAATCCCAGCCTCAGTGTTCTCATAGGTAAAATCGGGGTAATGACGGAACCGGTCTTAAAAGGCTTGCTGTGATCCTTGCTGTTCTTACAGCCATTGCTTTGTTTGGATGAGTCTGAATTTGTTACCCAGTCCTCGTGGGGGACTTCTGCATCACCCCCACTGTTTGCTACTGCAGTTTCTTGACCCCTTTTCCAAATCTTCTGGGGACACCTGTGTTCTGGGTCTCAGTTTTTTTTTTCTTTTAAAGTATATTTGATTTACAATGTTGTCTTAGCTTCAGGTGTACAGCAAAGTGACTCAGTTTATATATGTATGTATTTAAAATTCTTTTTCAGATTCTTTTCCCTTATAGGTTTATTACAAAATACTGAGTCGAGTAGTCTTACGCAGTAGGTCCCTGTTGGTTATTGATTTTATATATGTGTGTATGCGTTAATCTCAAACTCTGAATTGATCCCTCCCACCCTCTTTCTCTTTGGTGATCATAAGTTTGTTTTCTATTATCTTGGGACTCAGGTTTTTAAAATCTCAGACAGGTTTTGGGTACACGTATCACACACTCTGTGACATGACTAGGGGAACTTGGGGTAGAACCCTATAATCCAAGACCTTAATCCATTCTTCAGTGAAACACACAAATATTCCCACTGAGTAGGATAAACATAGACTATCAACAGCCTCACATTGGTCCAGAGCTGGTTTTGCTGCTGACTGAGTGTCAGCTCCAAGCTTCAGGAGAGCTGTTCGGTTTTCAAAGACTCTTGGGTTTTCAGATTACGGGTGAACACACGACCGTGAGGGCTTCCCTGGTGGCTCAGAAAGATGGTCAAGAATCTGCCTGCAGTACAGGAGATGTGGGTTCCATCCCTGGGTCAGGAAGATCCCCTGGAGAAGGGAATGGCAACCCACTCCAGTATTCTTGCCTGGAATATTCCATTTCCTGGAACAGAGGAGCCTGACGGGCTACAGTCTATGGGGCCGCAAAGAGTTGGATATGACTGAGCGACTGACATGCCTGAATGTGAACTTGGCCAAGTATTTCTGGAAGGTATTTTTCTGTAAGGTATATTCTGGAAGCATATTCTGGAAGGTAAATTTCTAGGAAAGATGTGGCTGGGTTGAGGAGTCTGTACCTTTTAAAACTGGCTTATGAATTTCTATCCCCAGGTATCTCCTGAGCACGTTTGGTTCTGAGCTGGGACGGCCACAGAAGTGGAGGCCTGGCTCCTGTATCGGGGTGAATGGAGGTTCGTGGGGCTGGGGAGAGGCTTGCTGAGAGAGTGGGGGCTTCTCTGTGCACCTGCCTGGGAGACGGAGCTGTGCCAGCAGAAGGGGGAGCCGGGCTTGGAGCAAGCAGAGCTCAAGGAAATAGAATCTGAGCTCCCAGCAGCCTGCGGAGAGGCAGGGAAAGTCTCCAGGGAGCCGGCCTCAGAGCCTGGAGGCCGCGAGAGGCAGCTGGTGTCGGAACCAGAGCTGGCCCTCTTCCCATCCCAGAGCCCCGAGCTCCGGGACAGAGCGGGGCTGTGTTCCCCGCCAAGCCTCTCCATCTGTCTTCATCTGAGGGAAAAATGATCCTGAGTCGAGGTGGAAGGCCTGCTGTGGCCACAGCTGTTGGAGCGGGTGGCACAGGGCTGGCGCAGGGTGGTAGTCCTGGGTGAGTTTGGCAGGTGCGGGCCCCCTCCTGAATTTATGGCAAAACACAGGGACATGAAAGAAGCCGAAGATGGTTCCTGATCTGATTCAGGTGGGGATGGAAACAGCACAGAGCTTAGTGAGAATTTAGTATGTAATGAGATGGAAGGAAGAAAAAGAAGCAGAAAAGACAAAGAAGAAAAGAAAGTAATTTAGCAGGTCAGAGTGAAAACAATCGTTGATGATCATGCTCTGTCCCCATTTTACAGATAGGGAAGTGGAGGCCCAGAGAGGTCAAGGAGGTTGCCCAAGGTCAGCCAGCTCTGGGCCCCTCCAAGCCTTCCCAGCCTCTTCTGTCCAATGCGTGTTGTGCTCCTGACCTGCTGTTTCTACTCGGTGGGGATAAGAACCAAAGTCTATCACATCGCTCCCCTGCTGAAAACCTTTCTGAGGCTCCCCACTGCCCTCAAAATAAAGACACCTGCCCCTGATGTGGCTGATGCATCTGTGTAGTCTGCCCTGCACTCTCCTCCCAGCTTGTACCCCACCTCCCCCATCTCTGCTTTCAGCTCCCCTGTCTGCTGGCAGTTCCTCCTCCACTGACACTCCTTCTCCCCACAGGGCCTCTGCACGGCCTCTGCCTGCTGGACAGGCACCTGGGTGCTGGGGCTGCAGCGCCTGCTTCAGATTCCAGTCCTGCAGGTCCTCCTCTGGGTGACTTTGGGAAAGTCACTTGCCCTCTCTGGGCCTCAGTTTCCTCATCCGAAAAATGGAACTGACGAACAACAAGGCCCTGCTGAATAGCACAGGGAACTACATTCAATCCCTTGCAATAACCTATAATGGACAAGAATCTGAAAAGGAACAGATTCATGTACATGCTCAGTCACTTAGTTGTGTCTGACTCTTTGTGACCCCATGGACTGTAGCCCGCCAGACTCCTCTGTCCATGGTATTCTCCAGGCAAGAATACTGGAGTGGGTTGCCGTCCCTTCTCCAGGGATCTTCCCAGGATTGAACCCACATCATTTACGTCTCCTGCACTGGCAAGCAGGTTCTTTACTGCTATGCCACCTGGGAGTGTGAAAGTGAAAGTATTAGCCGCTCAGTTGTGTCTGACTCTTTGCAACCCCATGGACTGTAGCCTTCTAGGCTCCTCTGTCCATGGAATTCTCCAGGCAAGAATACTGGAGTGGGTGTCCATTCCCTTCTCTGGGTGCCACCTGGGAAGCCTATATATATATACACATTTGTGTGTGTGTGTGTGTGTGTGTGTGTGTGTGTATACACCTACTTATAAAAAACTGAATCACTATGCTGTATACCAGAAAATAACAACACTGTAAATCAACTATACCAAACAAAACTGTAAATCAACTAGCCAAAGAATGTTCAAACTACTGCACAATTGCACTCATCTCACACACTAGCAAAGTAATGCTCGAAATTCTCCAAGCTAGGCTTCAGTAGTATGTGAACTGAGAGCTTCCAGATGTTCGAGCTGGATTTAGAAAAGGCAAAGGAGCCAGAGATCAAATTGCCAACATCCGCTGGATCATGGAAAAAGCAAGAGAGTTCCAGAAAAACATCTACTTCTGCTTTATTGACTTAGTCAAAGCCTTTGACTGTGTGGATCACGATAAACTGTGGAAAATTCTCCAAGAGATGGGAATACCAGACCACCTTACTTGCCTCCTGAGAAATCTGTATGCAGGTCAAGAAGCAACAGTTAGAACTGGAAATGGAACAACAGACTGGTTCCATATTGGGAAAGGAGTATGTCAGTGCTGCATATTGCCACCCTGCTTATTTAACTTATATGCAGACTACATCATGCGAAATGCCAGGCTAGATGAAGCACAAGCTAGAATCATGATTTCTGGGAGAAATATTAATAGCCTCAGATATGCAGATGACACCACCCTTATGGCAGAAAGTGAAGAAGAACTAAAGAGCTTGATGAAGGTGAAAGAGGAGAGTAAAAAAGTTGGCTTAAAACTCAACATTCAGAAAACTAAGATCATGGCATCTGGTCCCATCACTTCATGGCAAATAGATGGAGAAACAATGGAAACAGTGACAGACTTTATTTTGGGAGGCTCCAAAATTACTGAAGATGGTGACTGCAGCCACGAAATTAAAAAACACTTGCTCCTTGGAAGAAAAGCTATAACCAACCTAGACAGCATTTTAAAAGGCAAAGACATCACTTTGCCAACAAAGGTCATCTAGTCAAAGCTTTGGCTTTTCCTGTAGTCATGTATGGGTATGAGACTAGGACTATAAAGAAAGCTGAGTGCCGAAGAATTGATGCTTTTGAACTGTGGTGTTGGAGAAGACTCTTGAGAGTCCCTTGGACTGCAAGGAGATCCAACCAGTCCATCCTAAAGGAGATCAGTCTTGAATATTCATTGGAAGGACTGATGCTGAAGCTCCAATCCTTTGGTCGCCTGATGCAAAGAACTGACTCATTGGAAAAGACCCTGATGCTGGGAAAGACTGAAGGCAGGAGGAGAAGGGAACGACAGAGGATGAGATGGTTTGATGGCATCACCAACTCGATGGACTTGAGTTTGAGCAAGCTCCATGAGGTGGTGATGGACAGGGAAGCCTGGCGTGCTGCAGTCCACGGGGTCCCAGAGTTGGATACAACTGAGTGACTGAACTGAACTTAAATCAACTATACCTCAATAAAAGAAAGTTAAAAAATGAACTAAAAAAAAACCAACCTGGAACTGACAATAATAAAACCGCCCTCACTGTGTTGTTATAACGATTAAATGAGTAGGGGAAACACTCATTTATCATTCCTTCTCATGGTCCTCAGATCTCTCGCTTGCTGCTTGGCTGTGATTGTTGTGTCTTTTCCCATGTGATCATTTGGCTTGTAACTGTCATTCTGCTAGACTTTAATCTCCAGGAGGGCAGGGACAGTCAGCCTCACTCACAGCTGTGTCCCCAGCATGCAGCCCAGCATCTGGAAATGCTGGGTATGTCTTGGTGTCTAGGGACCTGACTTCACGATTGTGTCTGATGTCTCTAGGTTACGTGTGTCCAGCTAGCCTCAGTCACACTCCTCCAGCCCTAACCCTGATCTCTTTTACGAAACACAATCATCTCAGCAGAGACCACTCTGAGTCCCCAGGCATCCGGCTGTGGCCTCCGTCTGCCAGGTGAGTCCGATCAGCCTACTCACAGCTTGTCTAATTAGATCCACCAAGAGGAAGAACAGAGTGGAACGAAGCGTGCCTCCTGCATGCTTCCAGTTAACTCAGGAGTGCTCCCAGTGGCCACCTCTGGATAAATTCCTTGTCTGGGTTGGCTGCCTGGGGGAACCAAGAAGATGTAATTATTATCTGAGGGTGTGGCTAACAGGAGGTGGCTGACCTGAGCCCACCTCTTCCCTGGGTCACTCCAGGCAGAGCCCCAGGTTGGGTGGGGGCATAAGAAAATGGACCTAAGGCCAAAGTCTCCAGTACCGACCTCTCTATTGCCTCTGCTTTAGTTTATATGTGGCTTTCATTGATTCTCCCCAGGTTGTTGACGGCGGGATCCTCTGGCCACCTTGCTGTACCCTTCCAGCCCTTCACCGCTCTAAGCTTATCACCTCTAACTGGTCGTGGTGTCTGCTCTGTTGCCCCCTGCAATTCCTGCTCCATCCTGCAGCCAGATGGTCTTCTTAAGGTACATGTCTCTCCCTATGTCTATACCTTTCCATGGCTCCCCACTACCCCGGATAAAGCCCAGATTTTTCTGATAAAGGTCTATGAGGCTGTTTAGGGGCTTCCCTGGTGGCTCAGCTGGTAAATAAATCTGCCTGCAGGATTATGCAGGAGACCCCAGTTCGATCCCTGGGTCAGAAGATTCCCTGAAGAAGAGAATGGCTACCCACTCCAGTATTCTTGCCTAGAGAATCCCATGGACAGACAAGCCTGGCGGGCTACAGTCCACGGGGTTGCAAAGAGTCGGACATGACGAGTGACTAAGCATGCGTGAGGCCACTGGTGATCTGGCCTCTCCTGACCTCTCTGAGCTCAGCTCTCATTCTCTCTCCACCTGTGCTCCAGCACAATGTAAGCATTTCAAGATTCAGACAAACAGAATGTGTTCCCTTTCTTGACTGGGCTCTGCCCACTGCCACCTCCAGGCTTTTTGCATCTGCTGTTCCCTTTGCCAGGAGCACCGTCCCCCTGTTCACGTGGCTGAAATCAATTCACTGAAAAGTTTCTCTGATGCCCCCGGGGTCTCTCTCATCATGTCACACACCAGTGAATCACTGGTTCAGTGCTGTACCCTCTAACTCTGCAAGGTCAGGGATCAAGGCCGTCTTATTCATTCGTTCATATATCTTCAGTGCCTGGCACACAGTAGGTGCTCAGTAAACACCAGTCAAATGAATGCCTGTGGAAAACGGATGTTTGGGGTTATGTGATCCTGAAGGGTCCTGACGATGATGATGACAACAATGATTATAAAGTTAAGGTGTGGGTTATCAACCCCCCTTTACAGTCTAGGAAATGGAGGCTCAGAAAAGTGGGGGTCCCCAGTGCAGGGGCCTTACAGGATTAGGGAAAGACAAGAAATTCACAGAGCCAGCCCCACCTTCTCTGTACATATTGATCTGGGAGGCCACTCACCAGCATGGTGCAGATGACTGGGAAAATCAACTGCCTACGGTCTCACAGGGCTTCCCTGGTAGCTCGGTTGGTAAAGAATCTGCCTGCAATGCAGGAGACTCAGGTTCGATCCCTGGGTGGAGAAGATCCCCTAGAGAAGGAAATGGCAACCCACTCCAGTATTCTTGCCTGGAAAATCCCATGGACAGAGGAGCCTGGCAGGCTACAGTCCATGGGGCTGCAAAGAGCTGGACACGACTTAGCAACTAAACCACCATCACGGTCTCACAGCTACCAAGTGGAGGAGCTTGGATCTGCACCCAGCTTTGTTGGATCCTAGAGCTCTAACGCACAGGCACTACCACCATAATTCCTTTTCCTGGAATTCCATTGTCCCTGTCAAGATCTGAAGTTGTGCCCATTTCCTCCTTGAAGTTCTCTGGGAGTCAAGCTGTTGGCTTTCCCCCATAGACACATGTATATTTCAGGCAGAGATGGAAAAAGGAGAGGGCAAGTGGCTGGCACCGCTTCTTCCTGTGAGGCCTTCCTCACAAGACCTCACTGTCCCCCAGGGCTAAACCCACCAAACAGGAAAGCTGGAGGTGTTCTAAGCCTCCCCCTGGGAGGGGAGGACCACGGCAGGTTCTAGCGGTGTCAAGCACTGAAGTCACTGACTTCTGAAGGACGCCTGGGGAAAGAGACAATAGTTCAGGCAGGAAAACTAAATTACGTGGTCATAAATCCTCAGGAAGCTGCTATGTTCTCTCTCCTCCCTGACACTCTGCCACCTTAGGAAGTCATAAGATGCTCTCCGAAGCTTAATCACACCATAGGATCTAGGGCAAGACATGTGCTAAAGGGAGAGGAAGAGCTTGTTCCCTGGATGCTGCAAAATGTGCCGTCATCTCCTCGATCTTGACCTTGGCTCAGAAATATGAGCAGCTTTTATTAAGTTGCAGAAAATTGGTCAGTTTTCTGAAAAGAGGAGAGCGAATGAAAGCCTTGAGAACAGCCGGACAGACACTCCTTTTCAGCCACGCGTGTGGGATAACCCCTGTCTCCGGATCCTGCCTCACCTCCTGCTATTTCCCCGCCTTCCCACCCCCAGCCCGCGCCCCAGCCACACTGGCCTATGAGTGATTCTTCCAACATCCTAGGTTCTTTCCAACATCAGGGCTATTGGGCCTTCTGCTGTCTCTGCCTCGGATGCCTTCCCCCACCTTGTGCTACAAGTGGTTTTTCATCCTTCAGCCGCCAGTTCAATCGTCACCTCCTCAGAGAGGCCCTGGTGGCTCAGCTGGCAACGAACCCGCCTACAACGTGGGAGACCTGGGTTCGATCCCTGTGTTGGGAAGATACTCTGGAGAAGGGAACAGCCACCCACTCCAGTATTCTTGCCTGGAGAAGCCCATGAACAGAGGAGCCTGGCGGGCCACAGTCCATGGGGTCACACGGAGACGGACACGACTGAAGCAGCTGAGCATGCATGCGTGCACATGTTTTCCCATTATCCTTTTTTTTTTTTCTTGTAATAAGAACTTTAAAGATCTATCCTCCCAACAACTTGCACATATACAATACAGGTGTATTAACCAGTCAGCATGCTGTACGTTACACCCCCAGGACTTATTTACTTCATAACTGGAAGTTTTTACTTGTGACCCCCTTCACTTATTTCTTCTATGCCTGCATCCCCTGAGTCTGGCAATCACCAATCTGTTCTCTGTGTCTATGAGCTTAGTAGGTTTTTTTTTTTCTGGTTTTTTAGATTCCAAATATAAGTGGGATCTATGGTATTTGTCTACCTCTGTCAGACTTACGTCACTCAGCATAATGCCCTTGAGATCCACCTGCATTGTGGCAAGATTTCATTCTTTTTTATGGCTGAATAATATTCCGTTGTGTGTGTGTATATTCCACTGGGTCTGGTTCACCCCAACGTTCAATAAAAAGCTGATAAATGCAGGTGGGACAGGCTTGGGACTCAGGGAGCTGTAACCATAAGGATGTTTGCCCTCTGTCAGAATGGCTTCTGACTCAGAGATCCTGCAACTGCTCTGGTCCCTCCCAGCACATCACTTACCAGGACGGCAGTGAGCGTCCCTCAGACCCTTGGGCTGCTGCATAAATCAAGGAATTTCCCATTTCTTTCCTCTTCCACAGCCCAGAGGGTTCGTGGCGGTAGCTCTCCCTTTCCTGCCAGTCATAAACCTTTCCTGTTGTCTAGTTGCTAGGTCATGCCAACTCTTTGCAACCCCATGGACTGTAGTCGCCAGGCTCTTCTGTCCATGGGATTTCCCTGGCAAGAACACTGGAGTGAGTTGGCATTTCCTTCTCCAGGGGGTCTTCCCAACCTAGGGATCGAACCCACATCTCCTGTACTGTATTCTTTACTGCTGAGCCACCAGGGAAGCCCCAACCTTTACTAGGTCGGGGAAAAGGTGACCGGGCAGATCTTCCCATTTCTCAGGCCAGCTTCTCATCTTCCAAGACCCTTTGCAAAAATGATGATGGCAAATGGGAACTTCTCCAACTTATACTCATAGCATCCACTTCTTCATGGACCTGGCCCTGGGTTGAGGGGCTTTCCAACATAAACTTATGGAATCCTCAGCACCACCCTGCAAGGTTGCTGGTGATTTCCCACTTTATAGATGAGGAACTGAGGCTTGGAGAAATCTGCTTGTCCAAGGTCCTGCAGCTGGGGACCAAACCCAGGCCACTCACACCCGGGTCTGCTCCTGACTCCCATGTAACTGCCTGTTTCATCCTATTTCACAGCCGGGGAGCAGAGGTGAAGTGCTCCACTCCGCTCACATTTGGGGAGTGGCAGATCTGGATCCAGGTCTTCCATTTGGAAGCAGGGTCTGTGTGATGGAGTCTGGTCTGTAGAGCTCGGGACTCAGTCTCATGAGCTCCGTTAGGGGAGCCTGAGTGGATCTGAAGACAGAGCAGCGTCCTTAGTGAAAATGTGTGTGGCCATGGGCAACCCGTCTACCCTAGCCTCTGCCCGTTTCCCCATCTGTAGTTACACGATGCCCATCAAACTCATATGCTGGTTGTTATACTCAGATGAGACAGTGACCTTAAAAGACATTTTAAGAACAACAAAAGCAGTGGCTATGCTTTACTGAGCACCAGCAGTGTGCCAGGCATAAGGTCAGGAGATCTGTAAGCTCTATCTCCTCTAGTCCTCACCCAATGAGACAGGTGCTTTGACTCCTCAGCGTGAGTCCCAGGCCTCAGTTCTTTTACCTGTACAGTAGGGCTGATGTTAAGTACCATGGAGAGTCATTTAGGTATTAAATGAGTTAATGTATATAAGTGATTAGAATGGAGTTCAATATAAAAAAATAAACAACCCAATCAAAAAATGGGCAGAAGACCTAGACAGACATTTCTCCAAAGAAGACATCCAGAGGGACAACAGGCAAATGAAAAGATATTCAACATCACTAATTATCAGAGAAATGCAGATCAAAGTCATCATGAGCCTCTCACCAGCCAGAATAGCCATTATAAAAAGAACAAATAATAAGTGCTGGAGAGGGTGTGGAGAAAAGGGAACCCTCCTACACTGTTGATGGGAATATAAATTGGAGCACCCACTATGGAAAACAATATGGAGATTCCTTAAAAAACTAAAAATAGAGTTGCCATATGACCCAGCAATTCCTCCTGGGCATATATCCAGAAAAGACGAGAACTCTAACTCAAAAACATAAATGCAACAATGTTCATAGCAGCACTATTTATAATAACCAAGGCATGGACACAACCTAAGTGTCCACTGACAGATGAGCGGATAAGGAAGATGTTGTATAAGTATATAGACAAGGGACTATTACTCAGCCATAAAAAGAATGAAGTAATGCCACTTACAGCAACGTGATACTAACTCAGACAGAAAAAGAAAATATTAAAGGACATCTCCTATCTGTGGAATCTAAGAAAAAGAATGGTACACACGACCTGACTCCCAAAACAGCAACAGGCTCACAGCTATGGAAAAAAGCTTACGGTGAGCCAAGGGCAAGGAGAGGAGAGAGAGATTAGAGCCATGGGGCTAACAAATACAGACCACTGTGTATAAAACGGATAGCCAGCGCGGACCTACTTGTACAGCACAGGGAACTACACTCAGTGTGTTATAAATAGCCAGCACGGCCCTACTTGTACAGCACAGGGAACTATACTCAGTGTGTTATAACCTACAGTAGGAAGAATCTGGAAAAGAAAGTATGTCTATATCTGACTGTCTGCATCTCTGAATTACTTCGTTGTACACCTGAAACACAGTATTATAAATTAACTATACTTCAATTTAAAAAAAAAGAAAGCAGTGATTCGAACAGGATCTGTCACGCACTAAGTACTATGCAAATGTCCTGTCACCAAGCACATCTTATTAATATAACTGGGGAAACTGAGGCTCAGAGAAGTAAATGACCTGTTCAAGGTCACACAGCTGAGAAGCAGCTGACCAGATCTTAAGCCACGGCCTCGGGACTCCAGTGTCCACTCTTTTTCCTCCCTATTCGGAGGCCCCCATTTGGCAGCGCCGCTTGTCTGGGTCCTGGGTCCTGCCCATACATCAGGGTGGGATACCTCAGCTCCTATGACTTTGACCTGTCCTGTCTCTGTCCATGGAAGCCTGATGCCCTCTCCTGGAGCCTCCAGAGGTGTGGAAATAAACCGCAGAGCCTGAGAAATAAATTAAAAAATTAGCTCCTCGCACCCAGTGTCCAGAGTCTGTGGCGGGCGTTGAATTATTCAGGCTGTTTGGGTGTGAGCTGTTAGTTTTCTGCTGCTCTTGCCTTGACGGCCACCCTGACAGATTGATGGATGAGCCAGTAAAACACTCAGAGGCCAGGAGGAAAATTCTTAATCATAACTTACTGACGGGAGAGAGCGTTTTTTTTTTTCCTGCACTGGCAGCTCTAGAGGCTCAACCTGGCCCGGACCCTCCCCTGCCTTCTTCTAATGAGGCTGGAGATGCCTAAGGCAGAGTCACCCTGGGTGACCACTTCAAGGAGGGCTCTGAAGACCGGCCCTTCCTTCATTTACATTATGTTTGCATTTTTACAAAGGGAAGGGCAATCTACATAAAAGGCACAAAACCTTAAGTCTGGAGCTCTATTAATTTCCAACTTTGTGAACATGGTGTAACTAACCACTGAGATCGAGACATGAAACATTTCCTATTCTGGAAGTTTCCTTCAGTCTCCTTTCCGGCCAATACATCTCTGCTCTCAGACAACGCCTAACCTGATCTCTATCAGATTCGTTTTGTCTTCTCTAGAGTTTCACACAAATAGAATCACAGAGATGATGTCTAGCTTCTTTCACTAGCCGCCCCCCCCCCTTTTTTTTCAATTCATCCATGTCATTGGATATCTCAGTTGTTCATTTTTATTACTGAGTATTGGAGAAGACTCTTGAGAGTCCCTTGGACAGCAAGGAGATCATAGCAGTCAACCCTAAAGGAAATTAACCCTGAATTTTCATTGGCAGGATTGTTGCTGAAGCTCCAATACTTTGGCCACCTGATGTGAAGAGCCGACTCATTGGAAAAGACCCTGATGCTGGGAAAGATTGAAGGCAAAAGAACAGGGTGGCAGAGGATGAGATGGTTGGATAGTAGCACTGGCTCAGTGGACATAAATTTGAGCAAACTCCGGAAGACAGTGGAGGATAGAGGAGCCTGGCATGCTGCAGCCCATGGGGTCGCAAAGAATTGGACACGACTTAGCAACTGAACAATTCCACTATATGAATATACTGCCATTTCTCTATCCATTCTCCTAATGACGGGCATCTGGGATGCTCCAGACTTTGTCTATTACAAATAAAGCTGGTATTAATATCTGTGCACAAGCCTTTGTGTAGACACATGTTTTTCTTTCTCTTGGGCATACACCTGGGAGAGAGATGGGTACGCATTAGGAAAGTAATGTTATCAGGAACAGCAGAACGATTTTCCAAAGTGCTTGTTGCACCATTTTACAATCCCTGCCAGGAGTATATGAGAGTTTCAGTTGTTTATAACTTCACCAACATTTGGTATTACCAGCCTTTTCAGTTTCAGCCATTCTGATGGGAATGTAGTATCATTTCCTTGTGATTTTACTTTTTGTGTGACTAGTTTTCATGCACTTAGTGGTCATTGGCATATCTTTTTTTTTTTTTTTTTG
>NW_011495054.1:7925632-7929016 GCF_000754665.1 Bison bison bison
TTAACTTTTTGGCCACACTGCGTGGCTGGATATCAGCTCCCCAACCAGGGGCTGAACCTGGGCCACAGCCGTGAAAGGCCTGGATGCTAACACTAGGCCACCAGGGAACTCCCTGCATCTATTCTTTTTGTGCAGCATCTTTCCAACTCCATCTGGAGCCCGTGTAACTCTGCTTCTCTGCATGAGGTCTTCCTCCTGGACCTGAGCCTGCAGTGCAGCCTAGAGGTTTTATACCTGTAACACCCCAAGGGCAGTCTTCAAAGTAGAAATGGAATTTCATAGATAAAGGACAGCTTTGCATCCCTCCAGCAGGTTGGGTCTAAGGTGTGTTTCCCAAGGATTCTTAAAAGGGCCCCAGGGGGGTGGAGCCCAGTAGCCCACCAAGGTCGCCAGTTCACTCACACACCTTGTCTTAGCTTTATCTCTTCCCCATCTCCCTTCCCCATGCCCTTCCTTGTTCCTTCTAGGGTTGTCTCCCAAATAAACTGCACGTACCCAAGTCTTTGTCTCGGGATCTGCTTTGAGCATGACCCAAACTCAGACGGACGGTACCCCAGAGATGAGCAGGAGCAGGAGGCTGCTGCCTCCCCGAGATCTGGAGAAACACAGGGAGAGGCCGGTGTAACTGGTGCCGTGGGCACCGGGGGCACCTGGCAGAAGCTGGGATAACAGTGGGTCTTTCAAGGAAACTGAAGCCTCTGAGGACTTTAGCACTGTCTGACACATGCCCAAATTGGAGAAGGAAGAAGGGAAAGGCTCTGGTTCCTTTGTCCCCCACCCTCAAATCTCCTGCCGGAGTCTCCCATTAGAGGAGTCCAGACAGCATCCAGATGACCTGAGAGCCTGGAACATGCAGCCAACAGGGTCAGACCCCTGGGATTTAGAGCTGAGCCAGGAAACAGTGAGGCACAGTTACAGGGCATACAAGCCCAGATCCAGAAGGAGGCCAGTGGGCATGGGGTCCTCCTAGAGATGACCCACTCTCCTTTTCCAGTGGACATCCAAGCAAGCCCCAAGAATCATCCCCTTTACTGCTTTCTTCCAGCCAAGGCTCTGAGTGGATGCTCCTTCTCAATCACTGAGATCCTCAGCATGCTTCCTGCCCCTTTTTGCCCGGACACAAAGCCTGGCCCGGAGCCCCTTCTTCCTGGGCACTGAGAAGTTTTGCTCCTTCCAGGGTGATGGGCTGTGTAGGTATCTGTTGTTTGCAAGATTAAAACCTACCCAGGTGGAAAATGGCAGACAGGGTGCCAAGCAAAAGGATCCCTTCCCTCTGCAGTGGGAAGGCAGTCCTCTGGGCTAGTGCCAGGGACGCCGGATGCTGCCGCTGGCAAGATCCGCCCTGGCAGATGGAGTTTACAGACCTCAGTGCCCTGCAAGGGAAGTCAGACCGAGGAGAAAAAAAAAATCCATACTAGAGCCTGCCTGCTCATCCAGCCCATCCACTAACAGGTCAGGTGGCTTGGGCAGATCATCTCAACTCCCCCAGCCTCTGCTTTGCCATCCATAATATGGGATCCTGATACTCATTACTTTTCTCATGAAGTGTTGAATGGATTCATGTCCAGAGAAAGTAACTGTTTACAGGATGAAGGGAAAGAACCTTGCTTCCACCCCAGGACATTCTCCTGCTTAGAAAAGGAGACACGGAGGCGTTACACCAGAAAGTCCAGTTTGTCTCAGCACAGTCCCATGGCCTCTACCATGGCCCCCAGGGATGAATGATCAATTAAGGAAGTGCTTAATAGGGGCTCTCCTGGTGGTCCTGCAGTTAAGAATCTGCCTGCCGGGACTTTCTTTGTGGTCTAATGGTTGCAGGGGACATGGGTTCAATTCCTGGCTGGGGAACTAAGATCTCACATGTCACAGAGTGACTAAACCTTTGTGCCACAACTACGGAGCCTGTGTGACCTAACTAAAATGTGACAAAGTTAAGAAAAATAAAAGAACCCTGCTGCCAATGCAGGAGACATGGGTTCGATCCCTGGTCTGGGAAGATTTCACATGCCGCCAGGCAACTAAGCCCATGCACAGCTACTGAGCCCGGGAGCCACAGCTATGGAAGCCCACAACTGACGCCCCTGTGCCCTAGAGTCCATGCTTTGCAACAAGAGAAGCCATTACGGTTGAGAAGTCCAAGCACTCAACAGAGAGTAGCCCCCACTCACCCCAAATAGAGAAAGCCCATGCAAAGCAATGAAGATCCAGAGCAGCCAAAAATAAATAAATAAATAAAATGTTTAAAAAAAAATGGAATTAGGCCATGTCCATAATTTCCCCTTGATTTAGAATCAAATCCTAACAAGCAAAAATTTTTAAAAAAGAAGGTGCTTGACAAATGTTTGCTAAATGCGTGAATATATCAATGCCAGCCCCTAACCCCTTATTCAGCCAGATGTAAATGAATATTGGGCAGTGCAAGCTCCTAGGTCTTGCCCCAGCCCTTCCCACCTAACCTCCTTTCCCGCTGCTCCCCGCTGCAGCCTGCAGATGCCTGTGGCCTCACACTCCTGCTGCTGGTGACTTCGCTACCTTCCTCTCCAGAAGGCCACGGCTTCTGTCACACAGCCCTCCGAGTTCTGAGCCGCTACCCTCATGCCTCCCACTTTTTCTGCCCTTGTCCAGGCCACCACCTCAGGCCTCGGGACTCCTCCGGCCCATCCACAGTGCCTGACAGCTTGGTTAAACGGAAGGGTTGCAGAGGGCTTCCCTGGTGGCTCAGCAGTAAAGAACCCGCCTGCCAATGCAGGAGACTCGGGTTCGATCCCTGGATTGGAAGATTCCCCTGGTGGAGGAAATGGCAACCCACTCCTGTATTCTTGCCTGAGAAATCCCATGGACAGAGGAGCCTGGTGGGCTACAATCCGTGGAGCTGCAAAGAGTTGGAAATGACTTAGTGACTAAATAATGACAACAAGGGGTTGCAGGGAGCACAGCATAAGCAAGAGCCCGGGTGGGAACCAGTTGGGCCTAAACAGAGAGCAAGGAGGCGACAGATCTGATTAAAGAGGCGGGTAAGTTCCCGAGCACCTGTGCTGTGCCAGGCATGGTGCCAAGCTCATTACACACATTCTCATTTAAGCTGCTTATGTGTTTCATGACCTCTGCTTATGTAGCTGAATCCCAGGCTCTGGAATCAGACAGCCTGGGCTCAGAGCACAGCTCCCCCATGTTTTGGTGGACTGAGCTTGTAAAAACTTAACCTTGCTGCCCCTCAGTTTCTCCAGAGGAACCACTGGGGATCTAGTACCTACTCATGGGATTCTTATGAGACTTAGAGGAGTTAATACGTGGCAAGTGCTTAGAACAGGGTCGGCCATGCAGTCACTGCTCCGAGTGTATGGGCGCTCAGTCAAGTCTGACTCTGTGACCCCATGGACGGTA
>NW_011495054.1:7929116-7946403 GCF_000754665.1 Bison bison bison
CTCTGTCTATGGGATTTCCCAGGCAAGAATACTGGAGCGGGTTGCCATTTCCTCCTCCAGGGGATCTTCCCGACCCAGGGATTGAACCCACGTCTCTTGCGTCTCCTGCTTGGTAGGTAGATTCTTTACCACTAGTGCCGCCTGGGAAGCCCTCACTGCTCGGCAGACATTAGTTATCATCAGGGTCTCCAGACTTGCACTGTCCAAGATGGCAGCCCCCAGCCACAGGCAGCTAATTTAAATGAATTAAAATCCAATAGAACTCAGAAAGTTACATCCTCATCACATTAACCACAGTTCAAATGCTCAATAGCCCATGTTTTGAAGAGCATGGGTGTAGGAGGTCTCCATCACTGCTAAGTTCTCTTAGATGGAGCTGCTTCAGAGGATGCAAGAGAAACTCACAAGAGTGCTTACAGCTGGGTGGGTGGGTAGGGGGAGAACCTGGAGATGGTGGGGAGACAGGTGGGAGACTTTCCTCTTTTGTACAGTTGGAGCTTTTATCATGGCTATTACTTAGCCAAACACAAAAGCAAAACACAACGTATTAAGCAAAGATTTTGATAGAAGAGGAGAAACGGAGGCTCAGAGAAGACCCAGGAGAAGGGTTGGAAAGAGGAGGGTCTGAGGCTGGAAGCTCCTGTCTGACTGCGAGCTTGAGCCTTCGACCATCAGGCAGCTGGAATGCGGATTCTAAGGGAAGTCGGGAAGTCCCAGAGGCAGGCAATGTTTCCAAGAGTCCAGCCCTGGACACTCCCAGGACCTGCTTCCCTCATTTAGTCCTGAACAGGGACCACCCTGCAATGCCCCTTAGAAGGATGTTAGACTTGTGGAGCCCACATTAGAGGGACTGTGGAAGATCTCTGGTGTCAGGGTGCGCTGGTTCAAGTCTAGGCTCCTCCACTAAATTGCTGAGATCTTGCGCCTTGGTTTTCTCACCTACGAAATGGGGCACAGTCACTGTTCCACACTCATAGGGCTGTTGCCAAGATGAAGGACTTGGCTCACAGAGAGCCCACAATATGGGTTGAGTTAATTATTATTGGGCTTCCCTGGTGGCTCAGTGGTGAAGAATCCACCTGCCAATTCAGGAGCCACAGGAGACGCAGGATCAATCCTTGGGTCGGGAAGATCCCCTGGAAAAGGAATTTGCAACCCACTCCAGTATTCTGGCACGGACAGAGGTGCCTGGCCAGGCTACAGTCCTTGGGGTCGCAAAGAGTCCGACACGACTTAGCAACTAAACAATTACTATTTTATTAAACTTTTCAAGCTGGCCTCTGAAGAAGGAAGACAGGAAAGGGAAGCCGTTGGTGGGCCCCCTGAAGCACCTCCTCTTCCCACGTTCCTGGGAAGGGCAACGGAGGAGGGAGGAGGCAGCCTGAAATCCTCTCAGTTACCAATCGTGCCCATTCCCTGGCGTGTTCCCTTCAGCCTTGCAAAGCGTGGACAGAGAAACACTAACTTCTGCCCACAAAGGGTGTGGCAGAAGACACGAGCGGCCCTGAGGAGTATTTATGGGCTGTCCCACGGGTGTTCTCAGGTTTCCCCGACAGTCCCAAGGTGAAGCAGCCATTTCCCATCTGCCATTAATCTTGCAAATAAACGCCTGAAGTGGCCCCAGGTGGGAGTTTTCCTGTTAATTAATTGTGGCTTCAGAACTGAGTTCAGAGCCCATTAGGCAGGGCCCTTGCAGGTGGCCGGTGCTACGTGCAGCCCGCTGTGGCCCTGGCTTACCGGTGGGTGATGCTCAGGGCTCCCCGCCAGCTTCATACAGGACTCGTATGAAGCCCAAGGGGAGGAAGAAGGGGCTGCAAGGCTGGAGAACAGTGCAGCTTCACGGAGTGATCTTGGGGGTGTGAGAGAATGTGAGGTTTGGGAGAGAGGGTTCAAGTCCAGGCCCCCCCTTCCTCTCTTGTCAGAACTTGGTCACTGCCCCCTCGGCATCTGATTCTTCATCTTTAAAATGGAGACGATACCAGTGCTTAGTAGGGCTTCACTGGTGGCCCAGATGGTAAAGAATCTGCCTGCAATGCAGGACACCCAGGTTCGATCCCTGGGTTGGGAAGATCCCCTGGAGAAGGAAATGACAACCCACTCCCCATGGACATAGGAGCCTGGCGGGCTACAGTCCACGCAGTCGCAAAAGAGTTGAACGTGACTTAGCAACTAAACCACCAGTACCAGTACTGATGGTTACTCTGAGAATCACATGAGTGCTACCATTATCGTGAGCAGCATTTACTCTGACCTAGGATGTGACTACTGGGTTCTAGAAGAATCTTTTCTTCAAATCCCAATCCCATCTGCTATATAGGACGGTTGAAATATCCCCCTTCATGCTCTCTCAAAAATACATATATTCCAACATACTGGCCAACACCCTGGCAACAGAGGATGAGATGGCTGGATGGCATCATCGAGTCAATGGACATGAGTTTGAGAAAATTTGGGGAGAGAGTGGAGGACAGAGGAGCCTGGCATGCTGCAGTCCATGAGGTCGCAAAGAGTCAGACACAATTGAGCCACTGAACAACAACAACTGCCACGCTGAGCTGTGATCCATCGCTAACAGCCCAGGGTAAACACAGCACTGAAGAGCAGGGTTGTCTGGGGGTAGAGATGGCAGAAACTAGGAGGCACTGGGAGCCCGGGGTGGGGTGTCAGGGGAGAGGACCCCCTGACACGTGTAACCGGTTTTACAGCTTCTATAGGACACCCACTGGTTGGCTTATCTGCTCACTTCCCAACTCAAGAAGGCCAATGGGCATCTGTTGATGTCTCGTTGCTACTGTTCCAGCCATCACTCTGAGTACATCATCACGTCTCCCTCCACGTCTCAGGATATCTGCTCGGCGCCTCGTCTTGCAAATGTCCCCTTCATGTCTCAGAGCCTTCTCCAAAGCTCTACCGTGCGGCATCCTCATTTGTTCAACCAACCAATGAACCAACCAACCATCTCATCAATCATCTTATTAATGAACTGACCGTCTAACTGGGAAACCAACCACACAACCCAGATAATGGAACCACCAACCATCAACCAACAGGCTAATCAGTCAACTAATCAACCAATTAGTCAACTGATCAGTGAACAAGTCAACAAGCCAACCAACTACTCAACCATTCAATGAGCAACGAATGACTCATCCAATCCCACAAACCAACCAACCGAATGACTGCTAACCAACAAATCAAGAAAAATTTACTAGTTTTGGGCAAATCCTCAAAACAAGACTGGCCCAGGGCAAGGGGTATCTGCCTCCGGTTGGGGTTTCAGCAGCTCTCCTGCTTAAGGAACCTGCTCAGCTTTGCACTACCTCCCTGGGTAACCCAGGGCCAGACATTATCCCTTCTGAGGCTGACTAC
This sequence comes from Bison bison bison, assembly GCF_000754665.1. Classification (NCBI taxonomy): domain Eukaryota; kingdom Metazoa; phylum Chordata; class Mammalia; order Artiodactyla; family Bovidae; genus Bison; species Bison bison. Next base: position 7,932,486 of record NW_011495054.1, read on the forward strand.
AGTTTGGCCAGCTGGGTTCCTGGGGGCACAGGCTTCCATGCAAGGGCCCTGGGGCTCCCTTGGAAGGCAAGAGGTAGCCGTGTAGGCAGGGACTAGGACTGTCATCTCTGCTTTCACCTTGTATCTGTCTTGTGCATTGGAACTTTGTGTAAGACTTTATATGAAAAAGTCTTGGATGTTTTAAAAGCCATTTTTAAATGTTTAAAAACCATTGCATTGGTTTTCAGCTGTAAGGGGGCTGTTCCGTTGTGGTTGTAGGGAAGGCTCGAAGGAGACCCTGGGCTCCAGACCTAGGGTTTCCAGGAAGAACTTGTGGGTTAGCAGTGATTTCCTTGGTTGGAAAGCACAGAGGCAGCCCTCTGTATCTCTGGAGGACGTGTGACTGCCGAGTTCGGGGACACGGCAGCTGGGAACCCGATGTACTTAAAAGCATTCAGAGACCACATAGCAGTGAATCGCTGAGTATAAACAACCACTAAATGCATCTCCTCACTCGTTCCCAAGCGCAGCTGCTTACCACGATACAACATGCCGTTGCAGTCCGTAAACAGCCGCGGCAGGGCGTGGGAGGGCCTCCGATTCGGCATCCATAGGAGCTGACTCCAAAGCCTCCGATCCCAGGCAGCAGCTGCCCTTCTGCCTGGTTCTCGAGTTGCCCCTGTGGGAGGGACACACAGCCAGGGCATACATCACAACGGCCCGTGGACCAGCCCCCAGAGGCCCGGAGTGGGCCGTGCAGCTGGGACTCCCCAGGTACTCCAACTAAGCCCCCTTAAAGTGAAAAGGCAGCCAAAGAGTTCCTAGGGCTCCTACTGTGGCAGAGAAAGCCAGGCATCAAGGGCTCAGGCGTTGGGCTGAATCCGAACTTGCTGCGAGACCCCGGACAGGTCACTTTGTCTTTCTGAGCCTCTATTTTTCCTCTTCTGTGTAAAATGGGGCTGGCCAGAGGTTACCACTGAGAGGCCGCAACTAAGACAAAGCGCAGTCAAATAAACAAAGACTTTTTAAAGAGTAGGATGCCTCTTCCTTTACTGGGATCCTCACTTTCCAGATGAACCAACTGGCTGAGCAGGGAGACTTTGACGGGAGTGGGGCATGTAATTCAGGTTTCTAAGTCCACGTCTCTTTCCATAACCCCACGTTGGGCTGCAAGCTGCAGGCCCGCGAGCCTTGTAGTCGTCTAGCCTCGAGACCGAAGAAAGAGCCCGGAGACAGGGACAGGGACATCCACGGTCCGTCGGACAGAAGACCTTACATGTCCGAAGCCAGGTCTTGGAACAACACACCACTGTCTGCAGCAGGCGGTGATTGCTACGGGGCCACCATCTTCACCACTGGGGGCGGGGCGAGGGAGTGCTATCGCTTATGGGGGGAACTGACGTCAGCTAGGTTGCCAGGGCAACCAGTCGCTTGGACACGTGCTGCTCACAGTCCCTCAGGTTAACGACCATCTCGAGGGCAGGTGTTTCCTGTTAGTAAACTAGTAGGTGGAGCCTTTCGGGGCTAAGGATTAGAACCCGCACTAGCGGGGGCAGGGGGCAGGGGGCAGGCTGGGGGATCGGAGAAGGTGCCGGTGAAGCAGGGGCGGGTTGAGCAGGGGAGGTACAGAGAACAGGAGAACCACCACCTTGAATAGCCTGACCATACACCCTAGGTTGTTTTTTTGTTCTCCCTCTGGGTGTTTATTTTCCAGGTAAAATAGGGTCAGTTGTGACTGTGAAAGCTTGGGTCTATTGTTCATTCGCTTAGATGCGTCCAACTCTTTGTGACTCCATGGAATGCAGCAACCCAGGCTTCCCTGTCCTTTACTATCTCCCGGAGCTTGCTCAAATTCACGTCCATTGAGTCGGTGATGCCATCCCACCAGCTCATCCTCTGTCCTCCCCTTCTCCTCCTGCCTTTGATCTTTCCCAGCATCAGGGTCTTTTCGAGTGAGTCCGGTCTTCGCATCAGGTGGCCAAAGTACTGGAGCTTCAGCATCAGCATCAGTCCTTCCAATGAATATTCAGGGTTGATTTCCTTGCAGTCCAAGGGACTCACAAGACTCTTCTCTAGTACCACCCAGTTTGAAAGCATCAGTCTGGTTCTGTCCAAACACCCAGGGATGACTCTGGGGGCCTCTTGATCCACTCAGCACACTCCCTGACTTCTTAGCAATGCCTCCTACCCCAGCAGGGTGCGGGTTGAGATCTTTCTTGGGTTCATCAAACATCCCCAGCTCATCTGCCCACTGATCCGAGGGGCTATCATTTATCCCAAAGCATCACCGGGAGTTTCTGATTTATTGGTGACGGGTCAGCTGTGTTCTTTAGGCAGTTTATGGCCATGCCATTAAATTTTCAGAGATTAAGAGCATGATGGGAAAGATAAATGTAGTGATTCTGGGGATCCTGGGAGACCAGTTCCTAGGAGAGGCCCCCATACCCCTTCATGCTCACGTCACGAGTCCCTTTTTGCTGCTTTCATGATGAAAGGCATCCTGTGAGGAGGAGATTTGCTCCCAGAACAGAAGGAGGGCCATTCCTGGAGTTATAGGGTAGTCTCATGCTAGAATCATGAATATCTGAATCAGAGAATCACAGATGGTTAGAGCAAGATGAGCTCTTAAACCCACGTAGTCCAGCCCTCTCATTTTACTGATGAAGAAGCGGAGGTCCCAGGTGGGGAAGTGGCCTAACCAGGAGCATTCAACCAGAAGGCTGTATCCTGACTCTTATTTTTCCAGTCCCCTTCTTGTGGCTCCAGGATGCTCTTCTTCTAGAGATGGGGATTAACTTCACAGTGGAGGAAAAGGGGATCTCACATCTTCATCAGCACCCCCACCACCTTACAGAAAAAGAAGCTGAGGTTCAGAGAAGATATCTGACCTCCTGAGTATTAATTTCACTGAGACCCCTAGGTTTTGCATGGTTTCCCTAGCACCTACCTCAGTGCTTAGAGTAAAACAGGTGCCATAAATACTTGTTGAATGAGTGTATGAGTGAATGAATAAATGAGTGAGTGTTTATCGGCAGATCTGGAACTAGAACTGAAAAAAAAAAAAGCCTGCATTTGGTGCTGGGGAGGGTGTGGAGAAAAGGAAACCCTCCTACACTGTTGGTGGGAATGCATGTTGGTGTAGTTAGTGTGGAAAACCATATGGAGCTTCCTGAGAAAACTAAAACTGGAGTTACCATATGATCCAGCAATCCCACTCCTGGGCGTATATGCAGACAGAATTCCAATTCAAAAAGAGACATGCACCCCTGTGTTCATAGCAGCACTGTCCACAGTAGCTGAGACACGGAAACAGCCTAAATGCCCATCGGCAGATGAATGGACAAAGAAGATGTGTTACATATGTAAAATGGAATACTACTCAGCCATAAAAAAGAAGGAAATAATACCATTTGCGGCAACATGGATGCAATGAGAGATCATCATACTAAGTGAAGCAAATCGGAAAGAGAAAGACAAATAACAAATGATACAGCTTATATGTGGAATCTAAAACATGACACAGGGAGTTCCCTGGTGGTCCAGTGCTTACGACGCGGCACTTTTACTGCTGAGGCCGGGATTCAATCCCTGGTTGGGGAACTAAGATCCCGAAGGCTGAAGAGTGGTCAAAAATAATAATAAAATAAAACATGACCCAGATGAGCCTGTCTATGAAACACAAACAGAATCATGGACACAGAGAACAGACTGGTGGTTGCCAAGGGGAGGGGAGTTGGGTGAGGGCTGGAGTGGGAGGTGGGTCAGCAGATACACGCTTTCGTACAGAGAATGGATAAACAGCAAGGTCTTACTGTATAGCACAGAGAACTATAGTCAGTGCCCTACGAGAAGCCATAATGGAAGAGAATATATAAAAAGGAATGTGTTTGCTGTACAGCAGTAATTAACGCAATGCTGTAAATCAGCTATACTTCAATTAAATCAAAAAAAGAAAAGCCCCTATTTGGGCTCAGTGGCCAATTTCGGCAACGGCAGCTGCACGGCTTCGGAGCCTGGCCCGTTTTGTGTGTCTCCCGTATGGTAATGAGCAGCAGGTGGGGGACTGGAATTCCCACAGGTGGGAACTGCCTCCCAGACAGTGGAAATTTCCATCTAAGGGCTTCAAATGTCCCAAGAGAAATTCAAAAGGGGTTCAAACCCCCGCAATGCTTAGCTTTGTGCAGATAACCCCCTCTCTCCCCTTTTAGGTAAACGCCCCTACTAGAGAAGTTACTCTGAAGGTTCCAAATGCTAACACAGACTCCTAGAGATAGATCTGAAATAGACCTGGAAGTCGAGGATGTAGCCCAGGAGGGAGGCAGAGCTTGATCGCTGGAGTAGGGTGGGAAGGCTGGAGATGGATTAGAAGCAAGGGCCTGTGGAGTCAGGGGAGGATGGTTAGAGGGAAGGATGGGGCTCCTTCTCTCTCTCTCTCTTTTTGACTGTGCCCTGCAGCATGCAGGAGCCGATTTCCCCAACCAGGGATTGAACCCATGCCTCCTGTATTGAGAGTCTTAACCACTGGGCCTCCAGGGAAGTCCCTGGGGGCTCCTCCTCATTACAGACCATGCCTGGGTGATTTCAACCCATTACCCGGGGGAGAACCCTGCCCAAGCAGAAGCTACAAACCAGTTCTTGAAATAGGAACACAAAATCCATTGAAATAATAGCATTGGATTCTAATAGATCTAATTCCCTGAGACTTTGTTCAATGAAACAGACATTTTCTGAGCACCCACTGTGTGCCACGCTCTGCCCAAGGCTCTTTGGGATTTAGGCTAGGCGGAGTTGCCTACAGTAAAGAGAACAGATTCTAGAGCCAGACTGTCCAGGTCTGAGTCCCAGCTCTGCCTCTTACTAGCTGAGTGACTTGAGTGAGTCACTTAATGGAACCTCGATTTCCTTATCTGTAAAGTAGAGGCTTCTCCAGTGGCTCAGTGGTAAAGAGTCCGCCTGCAGTGAAGGAGACTTGGTTTCGATCCCTGGGTTGGAAAGATCCCCTGGAGGAAGAAATGGCAACCCACTTCGGTCTTCTTGCTTGTTAAATCCCATGGAGAGAAGAGCCTGGCAGGCTACAGTCCGTGGGGTCTCGGAGAGTCAGCCATGACTGAGCGACTAAACGACGGCAACGGAAGCGGGACTGATGGCCATGCCCACCTCCCAGGGTGGCAGTGAGAACGAAATGCAATAATACATGTAAAGCGCTTGGCATGGTGTCAGCACAGAGTATGTGCTCAATGAGTATGTGCTCAATGAGTATTGGTGCGAAGACATTCGTGGAGCGATGCAAGTGGGCTGGGGGGACCAGAACTCTCTAATTACAGGGGCATTCAGTCCCTGCTTGCAGGACCTTACTTCCCCTCAAAGTCTCTCCCAGCGATTTCTAGGGGGCTTCAGGGGTACTTCCCTTGGCATTCTAGAAATTGTCCACTCACATTCTCCTGTTCTGAGCCCTGTGTGGACACCCCCAGCCACAGGCCATTTAATTTCCCAGGTACTTCCTCCAGTCCACTCTCTCAGAGGTTACACACTGGCAGTCTGCGGTTCCTTTGTGGTTCCCAAGACATATTTGGATGGATGGCACGATGTTTCAAAACAATCTGAGCCAACTTCTATAAGCCAGGAGATTTCCTCTTGAAACAAAACATATTTTCAGATATTTGATATTTTCAAAAACCAAAAAGGAAGCCCTAGCACATCGTCCAGAAATGGGTCTGCATTTCTGGCTGGCAGTGAAAGTGAGTAGCTGCCAACCTATTTGGTGGGGGGGGCGGGCGGAGACAGAGTGTCCATTTGTCTCTAGTCCCCAAGGCTGCCTCTACTAACACCACACCCACCAGTTCCTGTGACCAGCCTGGCCTTGGCAAGCATTCCTCTCCCCTGATCCATTCCTTTCTGGCCCTGCTGAATGGATCAGGGCTGAGCCCACTGCCCTCTCCTCATGAATTCACCACCCTGGGGGGCAGCCCCGAAGACCTCTTGCTCAGGCTTTCCTGGCAGTCCAGTGGCTAAGACTCTGAGCTTTCAATGCAGGGGGCACCAGTTGGATCTCTGGTCAGGAATCTAAGATCCTGAGCACCATGAGGCACGGCCAAAAAAAAAAAAAAAGTGACTCCTGCTTTGGAGCCATAGAAATACAGGGAAAAAAACCAAAAAAAAATCCTTGTTCCAACTTCCACCCCATACCTCGCCCTTGGAGTACAGACCACAAAACAGGCACAATTGATTTGCCAAGGACGGGGGACTAATTAGAAACGAAGGCTCGCAGCAGGAGAGCCTCTGAGGCCGTTTTGATCTCCGAAGCCCCTTGAATTTCTCTGCCTTTGTTCTGGCCGCAGATGGGGGACTCCACGGGCGGTGAGGCGCTGCTGCCGTGCACATGGTTTGGTCTTTGTGACAACCGTCCACTCATCACCCCGTCTCCATCTGCTTCCCTTCTCTTTCTTCCTGGGATCTCCCCCACACTCCGGGGATGTGTGTGGGGTGGCGCTTGGAGGAGTTTTGGGGTTTGGGGGACCCAGATCCACACCTGACTGGTGGCAAGGGGGCGTTTCGTTCCTTCCCTGTGGTCTGTTCTCACCTCCAGATGATGCTCAGGACTGTCCGTGGTGGAGAAACGGGGGAAGAAGCTGAGGGCTGAGAGGTTCTCTTCAGAACCTTGCCCCCCACCTCTGTTCTCAGTCCTGCAGTGACACAACGGAGCGCTTTAGAAAGGCAGGCTCTTGGGCCCCAGCCCAGACGTGCTGCATAGGAATCTGAGCTTTAATCAGATCCCCCAGGCAACTCGTGTGACCGGAGCACCTTTCATCTTTACCTGGGCTCTGTGCTTCCCTAGTGTTTCTATATATATTTGATCTTCCCGACCCGGGGATCAAACCTGCATCTTCTGTGGCTCCTATATTGCAGGCATATTGTTTACCACTGAGTCACCGGGGAAGCCCTAGGGGTCAGCTCCAAAGACCTCTTGCTCAGGCTTTCCACTTGCTCAGTCTTGTCCACTCACATTCTCCTGCTCTGAGCCCCATGTGGACATCCCCAGCTGCAGGACATTTAATTTCCCAGGTAATTCCTACAGCAGTAAAGAATATGCCTGCAATACAGGAGCCGCAGGAGATGCAGATTTGATCCCTGGGTCGGGAAGAGCCCCTGGAGAAGGAAATGGCAACCCGCTCCAGTGTTCTTGCCTGGAGAATCCCATGGACGGAGGAGCCTGGTGGGCTGCAGTCCATAGGGTTGCAAAGAGTTGAACGTGACTGAAGCGACTTGGCACACACACATGCATATATTTATTTATTTGTTTTTGGCTGTGCCGGGTCTTTGTTTTCTCTAGTTGCAGGGAGCGGGGGCTACTCTTCCTTGCAGTGTATGAGCTTCTCACTGTGGTGACCTCTCTTGTTGCAGAGCACAGACTCTAGGGCGCCCAGGCTTTGGTAGTCACGACATGTGGGCTCAATAGCTGCTGTCCCTGGGCCCCAGAGCACAGGCTCAGTAGTTGTGGAGCATGGGTTTAGTTGCTCCACAGCATGTGGGATCTTCCTGGACTGGGGATCGAACCTGTGTCTCCTGCATTGGCAGGTAAAGATTCTTTACCACTGAGCCACAAGGGAAGCTCCGTTAGTGATTCTTAAATGATCTGATTCTCATCACCTTCCACCCTGCTCATCGCCTGGCCTGTAGTAGGTACTTAGTAAATTTTTCTAGGTTTGAATCCTCCATAGGACTGGGTTTCCTCAGTGGTTCTCAGCCTTGGTCACATATTGGACTCCTCTGGGGAGCTTCCCAGGTGGCATAGTGGTGAAGAACCCACCTGCCAATGCAGGAGAAGTAAGAGATGCAGGTTCGATCCCTGGGTCAGGAAAATCCCCTGAAGGTGGAAATGGTGACTCGCTCCAGTATTCTTGCCTGGAAAAAATCCATGGACAGAAGAGCCTGGTGGGCTACAGTCCAGAGGGTCACAAAGAGTTGGACAGGATTGAGCATGCACGCATTTACACGCAGGGGAGATTTAAACTTTACTCGTCACCAGATCCCCCCACCCCCACCCCCGCCCAGGGAGTCTAACTTAATGGACTGGGCATAACTTGATTGTGCCTGGGTGTCTCCTGGGCTTGCACACTTGAAAACTTCCAAGAGTTCCAAGTGCAGCCCTGACTGAGATCCACTATGTTGGTGCCTACAATAAAAGTTCTCTGTGGTCAAAATCACTCTTTCAAATCCCACAGGCAGGCTGGCATTGGAGACCCCCTCAGCATCTCAGTTTCTCCTCAGTGTTGGGTTGGATGGCCGTTTCCCCACTGAAGAACAGATGCCCTTGCTGGCTTGCATTTAGGCTTGAGACACGAAACACGTATCTTTGAATCCAAGGATCACACTTGGGTGGTGGCACCGGGGTGAGATACTCACTTTGGGAGGGGTATGTGGGCATGAAAGCTCATCCACGTACATGGACATACCTGCCCTTTCACCCCTCTCTCCTCCCACCTCCTTTAATTTCTGTTCTTTCTCTAGATTGCAACTTGATGGTCACTTCCTCCAGGAAATCTTCCCTGACCACTTACAGGATAGGCAAGTTTCTTCTGTTACTTGCTTTCAAAGGATGGCGCTCTCTTCTGAGCCCATTTGGCAATTTATGCACTCCCGCAGGTGAGGCTGGGCTTCACATCTGTCGCCCCCTCCTGGACTGGAGGCTCGCTGCTGTCCTCTGTATTTCCAGGCATATCTCAGAGGCTGGGTAAACACGGCAAGAGATGGTTGAATAAATGAGTGAGTGAATGAATAAATGCAATTCCACATACCCAGACGGTTGAGGAGCCATAGTTGGGGGAAGGGTTCTTCCTTTCTACACAGCTTCTATGAAGACAGGGTTTATCCAATTACCATGAGGTATTTGGTCAAACCTGTGGTGTGCAGTGAGGCATAGCTGTGTTTCTTAGGTCTGTAATTTTCCAATAATTAGACTTTCAGGCACATAGGTCTAGTGGTTTGAATATGACTCACTTATATCTCTGTTGCTACAGAAACTGCATACGTAAGCCCTCAAAAAACCTGCTTTAATCGTGTTGGGCTACTGTGAATGTGTGCTATTTAGGTAACTTGCAATATACTTTCAGGACAATATAATTACATGGCTGTGTTATTTTTAATTTCATGGGGCAATGTTTCTCAAGCCTCAATCATTTCAATGCCACCTTTTTTATTTTTGCCCTGGTTGTATACCACCTCTATGGTGTCATGAATTTAGTATTTCTCTTTAAATTTACTCATTTAAAAGTGTGATTAAAGGTACTCATTTAAGAAAACCAGTAAATGTAGCTCAAAAGGAAAATTTATATAAGCACAGTAAATAGAAAGCCAGTTATCACTTTCCTCAAACAGCAGGTAAGCATAAAATACCCCCAACCCCCCCATAAGCAATAATATAGTTATTACATGTTAACTGGATACTGTTGCCTGCAGGCTCTGAGCCCGAAGCCTGCTCTTTCTTTGTTATGGAAGGAAGTTAGCAAGTTTGGGAGAAGATGTTAAAGACAGGTGGACAGCGTCAGATGGACATTTTCTCCTGGGTGTAATTAGAAGGGTTGAAAGAGACTTGGAAAGAATAATTTTCTCATATTGTGATTCCGCACATATTTAGCATCTCATTCAAATTATAGGGTATTGTTTTATCATGTAGATTCATTTGTACAAATTCATAGCAATAGCTTCAGCATCAAGTTTGTTATAACTGATTTTGTTTTTCTCCAGATCTTTCTTACAACCTTACCGAGGTTGAGATTGGGTGGATCTTAAGGTGTTTTGTTCTGCCTGAACAGTAAAGTTAAGAACCATTGACAGATATAGAGACAAGACTTGTGGTTGCCAAGTCTCGGGGGCAGGGTGGAGGTGTGATGAACTGGGAATAGCAGATGCAAACTATTATGTATAGAATGGATAAACGACAAGGTCCTACTGTAGAGCAGAGAGAACTACATTCAACATCCTATGATAAACCATAATGGAAAGAAATATTAAAAATGTATACCTATGCATAACTAAGTCACTTTGCTGTACAGCAGAATTGAACATGACATTGTAAATCAAATACACTTCAATTTAAAAAAAAAGAACCACTGATAAATCACAAGTACCTTGGAGGTGTAACTGATCTCTGTGACCTTTGGCAAAGCACGTCACTTCCCTGGGCTTCAGTTTTCTTAGCTGTGAAATGTAAATGATGGTATCAGCCTCTAAGCGTTGGTGTGAAAACTCATAAAACAGTAGTGTGTGTGAACCCCTCTCTGGAGCAGGAGAGGGGTCTGTCGCTGGTAGCTATGGTTGATCCCGTATGCCCCGAGAGAGCAGGATAGTACCTGTTTTATTCACTGGCACAGCACCGACGCCTGGCACCTGGCTGATGATCAGGAAATAGCCTCATGCTTGACCGGATTCAGAGGTGCAGAGGGTGGAGATGCAGTGCTCTGGAAAGCCTTCTTGCATTAGACAAGTGTCACTCAATGTAGAGATTGCCTTGTGGGGGCAGAATGGCCCTTGAGATTCCTGGGGCAGGGGCTGTGCTGGGCAGTCAATAGGAAGCGCTTCCACCTGTTTGTTACAAGGACAGTGCAAAGAAAAGACTTCAGATGTGTGACCACAGAATCACAAATCATCCGGACTAGGACCCAGGGGCCTCATTTTACAGAGGGGGAGACTGAGGCCTGGAGAGAGATGGTCACTTGTTTGACTGAGGTCACCCAGACTGTTGGAAGCAGGGTGGAAGAAGCAGCTCACATCTGTCTCCTGAGGTCCACCCGGCTCAGAGCTCTGTCCCTGGTCTCTTCTCTCCTCTGGGAGGAAACCCACATTCTCCACTGGCACCTGCAGAAAGCAAGGCATGCTGGGAGTCTCCACGAGTGCACGTGTCGTTCTGCTCGGCCCAGCTGTGGCCCAGGGGTGTCGGCGAGCTCCCACCAGAGGAATGGCCGGGCCAAGCTGTCTCCAGAAAAACACTGCCTGTTGTCTTCCTGCCTGGGTCTCATTGTTGGACTTAAAAAATGTTTATTCTTTAATATCATGCAACATCTACTGTGAATATGGAAAAGGAAAAAAGATGTCAGGAAGCTAAAGAAGGTTTCAATTCCATGACCCAGAGATAACCACCGCTAATATGTTGGCTTTGCTGACAAAGGTCCATATAGTCAAAACTATGGTTTTTCCAGGAGTCATGTACGGATGTGAGAGTTGGACGAAAAAGAAGGCTGAGCACCGAAGAACTGACGCTTTTGAACTGTGGTGTTGGCGAATACTCTGAAGATTCCCTTGGACTGCAAGGAGATCAAACCAGTCAATTCTAAAAGAAATCAACCCTGAATATTCATTGGAAGGACTGATTCTGAAGCTGAAGCTCCAATATTTGGCCATCGGATGTAAAGAACTGACTCATTGGAAAAGACCCTGATACTGGGAAAGATTGAAGGCAGGAGGAGAAGGGGATGACAGAGGATGAGCTGGTGGGATGGCATCACTGACTCAATGGACATGAGTTTGAGCAAACTCTGGGAGTTGGTGATGGACAGGGAAGCCTGGCGTGCTGCAGTCCATGGGGTTGCAAAGAGTTGGACACGACTTAGGGACTGATCAACAATGCACAGAGCTTTATATCTGCTTTTTCTCACTTATCATTATGTTATGACCATTTTCATATATTACTACATATTTTTTCTTTCTTCCTAGAGCATCAGTTTTATTCATGGATGTGGAGAAAATAATTTTTTTATTAAAATTAACATGGGAATATTTTGAAGTGGAAGGCAAAATGTGCTGGAATTTTGTAACTAAGCCATGAGGCTTTGTGGCTTAACCTCTACCTTACACCCTCAGAGCTCTTTGCATTCACTCTTCTTTGCCATTTGGTGGGTAGGTCTGAGAAGTATCAGTCTACTATTTTTATATAATATTCACCAAGCATCATTTCGGAGAAGGCAATGGCACCCCACTCCAGGACTCTTGCCTGGAAAATCCCATGGACAGAGAAGCCTGGTAGGCGGCAGTCCATGGGGTCGCACAGAGTTGGACACAACTGAGGGACTTTACTTTAATTTTTCACTTTCATGCATTGGAGAAGGATATGGCAACCCACTCCAGTGTTCTTGCCTGAAGAATCCCAGGGACGGGAAAGCCTGGTGGCCTGCTGTCTATGGGGTCGCATAGAGTCGGACACGACTGAAGTGACTTAGCAGCAGCAAGCATCATTTACCTAATAAATATTTACATATTATATAAAAATATATGCTTAATCTATACTTATATATATTTATATTATATATTTATATGCAATATACTCAATATGCCCTGGTGGCTCAGACAATAAAGAATCTTCCTGCAATGTAGGAGACCCAAGTTTGATCCCTGGGTTGGGAAGATCCCCTGGAAGAGGGATTGACTACCTACTGTAGTATTCTTGCCTGGAGAATTCCAATGGACAGAGGAGCCTGGCAGGCTACAATCCACAGGGTCACAAAGAGTCAGACATGACTGAACGACTAACCCTTTCACTACTTTTTCAATACATATAAAAGAGTTTTGTTGAGATATAATTCATACACTACACAATTCACCTGAAGTGTTTATTTCTGTGGTTTCTTTCAGTGTGTTCACAAAATTTTGCAACTATTACTATAGTCAATTCTAGAACACATTCATTGCCTCAAAAAGAAGCATACTATGCATTTGCTTTCATTTTCCATTTTACTCCGGTTCCTGACAACCACTAATCTACTTTCTGTCTTTAGATTTGCCTTTTGATTTCATATCAATGGAATCATTCACTACGCGGCCCTTTGTATCTGGTTTTCTCTCAGCATAATGCTTCCAAGCTTCATCCTCATTGTAGCAGGTATCAGGACTTCATTTCCTTTGTATGGCTGAACGATTGCTCTTTGTATGGAGAGACCACGTTTTGTTTATTCTACTTTTTGGTTGACAAGTACTGCTGTGAACATTTGTGTCTAAATTTTTGTGTGGACATAACATTTTCGTTTCTCTTGGGTGCATACCTAGGAGTGGAGTTGCTGGCTCCTATGGTAACCCTTCTCCCTGGAGAAGGAAATAACCCACTCCAGTATTCTTGCCTGGAAAATCCCATGGATGGAGCCTGGTAGGCTACAGTCCCTGGGGGCGCAAAGAATCGGATAAGACTGAGCAACTTCACTTCTATGGTAACCCTGTTTCTCCTTTTTAGGACCTGAAGAATATTTTCCCAAAGCAGTTGCATCATTTTATGTTCCCATCAGCAGGGTGTGAAGGTTCTTTTTCCTCCACACCCTCTGCAACACTTATTAACAGCCACCCTAGTGGGTGTGAAGTGGTATTTCACTGTGGTTTTGGTTTGTTTCCCTAATGACTAATGATGTTGATCATCTTCTTCTGTGCTTATTGGCCATTTCTATGCCTTCTTTGGAGACATGTCTATTTAAATAACTTGCCCATCTTTAAATTAGGTGATTTGTCCTTTTATATTGAGTTATAAAAGTTCTTTTAATATTCTAGATACAAGTCTCTTATCAGATACATGATTTGCAAATATTTTCTTCCATTCTGTAGGCTGTCTTCACTTTCTTGATGCTATCCTCTGAAGAACAAAAGGTTTTAAATTTTTATGAAGCTTTGAGAATATTTTCTAGACATGATTGTATTTGATTTAATGTTTCATATGAGTATGCTACAATTTGTTTAACTAACGCTGACTGTTGAAGTCTCGCATTGCTGGTGTCCATGTCCATCAGGTTGGTGATGCCATCCAACCATCTCGTCCTCTCCTGTCCCTTCTCTTTGAAGGCAGGAGGAGAAGGGCACGACAGAGGATGAGACGGTTGGATGGCATCACCAACTCAATGGACATGAGTTTGAGCAAGCTCTGGGGGTTGGTGATGGACTGGCAGGGAAGCTTGGCGTGCTGTAGACC
>NW_011495054.1:7946503-7953435 GCF_000754665.1 Bison bison bison
AGCTCTGGGAGTTGGTGATGGACTGGCAGGGAAGCTTGGCGTGCTGTAGTTCATGGGGTCACAAAGAGTCAGACACCACTGAGCGACTGAACTGAACACTGACTGCCGAAGTCTTGCATTGTTTCCCGTTTCTTCGCCATTCTTAATCACGTTTAGCTGTATGTGTCTGGAAAAAGAGTCTCCAAGCACAATGCTGATGCACTTCTTAGGACAAAGCCCTGGAAGGGCAACTACTCTGCCTAAGAATAAGAATGCTCATATGCCTCTTACCAGATTGCTTTCCAAAAAAGTCATGGAACCCAGGTACCTTTCTCTGCTCTCCACTCATCCCTATGGTGCATGTAAGTGCCCAGTCAATGCGTCCTCTGGTAATATTATTTACAAAGTAAACTTCTTTAGTGAAGTCACTGAATTTTAAGATGTGTGTTTTTTTAGCTGGTCTGAGGAAAAAAATGTTGAGGTTGATCAGAGGCAAGTAAGAAATGGCTAATGAGATTCCCAGACTGTCTTTCAAGCGATGCAGTTGCACTACTTTTGTGGTACAGACCACACCTGTCTGGGACGAGAAAGCATCTTTTTTGTGAAGTTCTTTGGGAAGGCCGCTTCAGTGCTGGGAGCGAGACATGGCAGCTCTGAGGACACTTTGCTGGCCGGCGGTGGGCACCCTTCATTGCCACTCATTGCACATTCTTCTTTGCATCATTATTAATGTACTTCTCCCTTCCTGGAGACAGAAAAAGAATCCGTTCAAGTTAGTCCCGAGTTCCAGTTTGGTGGGGTTTGCCCACCCAGGAAATCTGATTATCAGGCAGTTTGGCAGCCTGTGGTTTTGAGCAGTCTTTCAATGATTGATTCATCCAGCAAACATTTCTTGAGCACCTGTCATGCCCAGCTATCATACTAGACATTAGGGACAGAGCTATGCATCAGACTTGAGATCTTATGTTTATAACCATTTGAAGTTCTGGAACTCTCAAAAATCTGATGAAAATGCTGGACCCCGTTTCCCCCCAAAACACCTGTGCACTACACACAGGATGTTACGTGAGGATGGTCTCCTCAGAGACCATCAGTGGATTTCCTGGCGGGGGTGGGGGGCGCCAGGCATGGAGCCCAAATTCAGAGTCATAGTCATATTCCAGTAAATGAGAGGAAAAAAATGATGCCATGTCATATCTGTGTCATTATCATTACGTAACACCATGAAGCCTGAGTCCCGATCGAGGCTCTCCTTCCTCATACAGCAGGATTTTGTAGCCTTGGCCATCTGAACGCTGGCTCCTAGGTGCTGTGCTGGGGCTGTTTGAGGTACTGCAGTTTAGCAGAAAGTTAGACAGACACGGTGCTGGGTTTCACGGAGCCTGCAGGCCGGGGAGGAACTTCTGTCCTCCCCTGACCTGGGCTACCCTGGGGATGTCTGCTGAACCTCAGTGGGGTGTTTGTCCTCTGGCTGTCACTGATAGTGTGTCAGGAAGAAACAGGAGTGACAGAGCTGAGGACAGGACACGCAGGGGGCAGTGGTGTCAGGATGTTTGGCCATCATGACGTGTGATGACCTCCAGTCAAGGCAGGGGCTGCCAATTGCTGAGTCCAGCCAGGTTCTTTTAGGTGATGTCAGAGCCCGTGTAGGGTTTTGGGAACCACCGTGCCTCAAATAGTGGAAATCGAAGCCTTTTATCTGTGGGCATGAAACAAAGCCAAGAAGCGTGGCCAGCAGGGTCCTCCGGATCGGGGAGGTCTGCCAGCTACTTTGTGTGCAGGCTTCGTACCACACCACCACATCACCCAACTCCTGTTAAACCGGTGAGGAATGGCAGAGCCTCCTGCCTGCCTCCCAAAGGAGCGAAGGCAATCGGACGTGGGAAGACATCTTTCTGGGGTGAATAAGTCACAGGTTTCCTTTGCTGAATTCCAGATGAGCTCTTGGGCCCCCTTTCTTTCACCCCAACATCACACAAAAGGAGCACAGAAGATCTCTGAAGCAGGAGGCAGGCAACTGCTTCAGAACAGGCAATAGAGCAACACAGAGAGAAATCTTAGTTACGAAGCCTTGATGTCCCGGTGTCCTAGAATGGGACTGTCTGAGAGACAGGCAAACCCGGGAAAATAAAGGAGGGTGTTGACTTAGATCTGGGCCAGTTCCCCAAATGCTCATGGTCCTGTGATTGTGTTCTTCTCATGGGCCGCAGGCTTTGAGCAACCAATGAAAGCTATGGACCCTCTCCCATACATTATTACTGTGAATAACTTGATGAGGTTTTTGGACCATGGAAACCCAACCATGGGTTGCTAGGTGATTCCTGGAAAGCAAATCTTATGTACAGTCCACTGAGGGAGATGAAATGTACATGTATGGTAATTATTGCTATTAAAGAAGGGAAGAATGATACCAATCAGGCAAACTTTTTCTGAAAGGGTAAGATAGTAAACACTGTAGCCTTTGTGACCCATTCAATATCTTGCTGCAACTGCTCAGTCCTGTGGCTGGAGCATTAAAGCAGCCAGAGATGATTCGTAAATGAATGGGCATGGGTGTGTTCCAATAAAACTTTATTTACAAAAATAGGCAGTGGCCATATTTGGCTATGGGTTATAGTTTTCTGACTTCTGATAATAATGACAGCCAGTGTTTAGGAACACTCACCATAAGCCAAAATCTGAGTATGTTTTATTATATTATTGTTGTTCAGTCGCTCAGGTGTGTCCGACTCAACGACCCCACAGACTGCAGCATGCCAAGCTTCCCTGTTCTTCATCATTTCCTGAAGTTTGCTCAAAGTCATGTCCATTGAGTCAGTGATGCCATCCAACCATCTCTTCCTCTGCCACCCCCTTCTCCTCCTTCCCTCAATCTCTCCCATCATCAATAATAGAATAAATTATGGGGCTATTATTATCCCTATTTTACAGATGAGAAACCAGTGTTGTAAGCTGCCCAAGGTCACTTGGCTGATGATTGATGGAGCTAGAGTCTGATTTTATCGCTTTGTTCCTAAGATATGATCACACAATTTTTTTATGAAGGATAAGAAGAAGGGGATGATGTTAATAGTAGTAATAATAATAAAAGTTTACTGAGAGTCTGCTATGTGTCAGGTGCTATGCTAACTTTATTTGGGTTAAGGTAAGTCATCCCTACCACAACTCTCTGTCACTATTATTACCTCTGAGAGGGAACTGAGCCACAGAGAGGTCAAACCACTAGCTTTAGGGCGCACAGCTCATAAGTGGGAGGGCAGGATTCACATTCAGGCTATGCTCTCAGTCTTCAGCTGCTGTCTCAAAGCCCTCAGCCTGCAGGAATACCCTCTTTCTCATCTGCGAGGATGTGGGCTCTGACCAATTAGGAGGCAGCCCTGAGTCAAGATTCTGGGTTCCACAGCCACCCCGCTCCCCCGACCGCCGCCCACTAGCCTGTTGCTACCACTTTAGTTCTTGGATCAGAGGTGTTCCTTGGAGAGGGTCCAGGGTAGCTGGCTTTTCCCAACTGGCCAGGAAGTATTTTGATATTTACAGATCCAGTTCAGTCATCCAGCTGTGTTCCTACAAGGTGAGCTGTGTGAAGATGCATGCCTCGGCGGGAATATGTGGATGCACACAGAGCAGAAAGCCTGAGTGGTGAGCAGCAACGTCAGGGGCATCTGGGTGCCCAGAGGCCGTGCCAGCTGAAGTGGACCTGCGGCCTGGGGCTCTGAGCATTCCCAGGACCCTCACCCCTCCCTTAGAGGGAGCGGACTGAGTTCTGGGCTTGTTTCTGAGTCAGAGGCCTCTGCAGGAAAATAAACTTTCTGTCCTAAGAGGAGGAGGGAACAGCTCACTTTTTAAAAATAGGAGAGGCAGCCCCGTTGCTATGACAAATTTCTCATGTTTCTCCGTGTTTTTAAAAAATTTTTATTATTTTTTTTTGACCCACATAAAAAGGTACATACGCCTTCCTGTAAAATTACATGAAAAAATCTTCATCTTATGCCCAGTTCGAGTAAGATTCAAGGGGCTATGGGCCAAGAGAGCTTGTGTTAAGGCCTTTGAAGGTTCTTGGATCTTTGACATTTTGGGGACCCACCCCACACCACTGCTAACCTCAACATGTCCCTACAGATACCATTATACATATGTGTTTTTAATTAAAAAAATAATACCCGAAAAGATGTTAAAAAAGTAATTCATATATATGGAGCTTAGGAAGAATAAATTAATTTTTGTGTTCTTGTGATCTGTGCTTTTCTATTTCTAAACACAAGTGTGGTTGGATAGCAGTTGAGTCACCAATGTATTATAGACATTGAATCAGACACATTAATTTTGAGTTTGCAGTTGTCTTTTGATGTTCTGGGGTCAATCTGCTTGTGAGTTCAGGTTTCAGATATCTCTGTAGGCCCTCGTCAACTTTTTCGATCTCAGTTTCTGGGCCTCTAAGGTGGGACCACTGAGGTAGGTGCCAGAAGCAACTCCGAGGCCTCAGTTTTCCCATATGCAAAATGGGTGTGTTTCAGGAAAAGAAGTGCAGAGAGATAGAGGGAAGGAATGATAAAGCAAATTGGGCAAAATATAAATAATTGGAGACCCTGGGTGAAGGTTTTAGGGAGTTCCAACTTTCCTGCATTTTAAAATGACACCTTGAGCATATATTCAGAACAGACAAAAACTGTAGCCCCAAAACGTACATGCACCCCAATGTTCCAATGTTCACTGCAGTGCTATATATAATACCTGAGTCAGGGAAGCAACCTAAATGTCCATCGACAGATGAATGGATTCAGAAGATGTGGTATATTTATACAAGGGAATATTACTCAGCAATAAAAAGAAGGAAACAATGCCATTTGCAGCAACATGGACGGACCTAGAGATCGTCACAGTAAGTGAAGTAGGTCAGGAAGAGACAGACACACAGCCTACCATATCACTCATGTGTTCATGTAAACTGTGAACAAATGAACATCTCTACGAAATAGAAACAGACTCACAAACGGAGAAAACGACTTGTGGTCACCAAGGGTGAGAGGTTCGGGGGCGAGATGGATTGGGAGTTTGCGATGAGCAGGTTCGAACTATTACACAGAGAATGAATAAGGAGCAAGGCCCTACTGTATAGCACAGGGAACCATGTTTAATATCCTGCAATAAGCCATAGTGAAAAGAAATATATATATATATATCTTACTGAATCACTGTCATCCCGCAGAAATTAACACAACTTACTTCAATAAAATAAAGGGGACTTCCCTAGTGGCCCACGGGCTAGGACTCTGTTCTCCTAATGCAGGGGGCCTGGGTTTCATCCCTGGTCAGGGAACTAAATCCCACCTGTCTCAACTAAAGAGTTCACATACGGTAACAACGATCCTGCATGCCACAATTAGGACTCAGCGCAGCCAAATAAATAAATACATACATTTTTTAAATGAAAAAAGAAAAAGAGAGAGATGAAGCCTAATCCGCCATCTTGTAACAACAATTTCTATGGGAGTAAACAGAGTGTCTTTTCAGGCCGTGCAGGGTATCACGTCTCTCAGCTACTAGTATTTCTAGATCAGGCCTTGGATTTCAGAATCCTATTTTTAAAAAAAAGCAAAAGTTAAAAACCTCAACAAAAGCCTTTTCACTCCAAGGAAGGGAAAAAAACTAAACTTTTCTGCCATGTTCAGAGTGGTGGCCCACGACTATAGCTTCTGACGGGGGCGGGGGCAGCTCGACTCTGCCTGTTTCTCACTGGAGGGGCGGGGGGCGCCCCGGGCGGGGCTGTCGTGCCCCGACCTCCACCTCGAATCTGAGGCCTGGCCGGCTGGGAGCCCTGGTCCTCGCTCAGCCTCCCTGATGTGGCTCCCAGCTGATAACACCTGAAGCTCGTTAAAGCTTGGCTTTGGAGGCCTGGGGCCTGGGACCGGGCTGAGCCTGTAGTAGCAGCACCTGAAGAAGGAGGAAAAGGCAATTTCCCTAAATCCGTCCAGAGGCCAGGGTCTCCCAGCTCCTCTTCCAGGCTCCCCGCGGCCCCGCCCCAGTGTGCTCCGTCTTCCTGGAAGGCTGCTTCTTCCCCCCACTCCTTCTCCCACCCTCCTCCACTTCCTCCCCTCTGCTCAGCCCCTCCTCCCTCCTCCAGCCTCTGCAGATGAGCAAACTGAGGTTCAGAGAGGTGAAAGGACTTGCCCACCCAGCTCCCAGTGGTAGAGACAGGGATTTCATCATATCGGGCTAAGTCGCTTTAGTCGTGTCCGACTCTGTGCGACCCCGTGGACTGTAGCCTGCCAGGTAGCCTGCCAGGCTCCTCTGTCTGTGGGATTCTCCAGGCAAGACTACTGGAGTGGGTGGTCATGCCCTCCTCCAAGGGGATCTTCCCCACCCAGGGATCGAACCAGTGTCTCTTACCTCTCCTGCATTGGCAGGCGGGTTCTTTACCATTAGCGCCACCTGGGAAGCCCATCATCAGACTGGGTCTGTCTAATCCCAAGGCCTCTGTTCTTAACCGCAATTCTGCGGATGGAGAATGTGACAAGTCCTGGGAGGCAGAATGCGTTCTTTATGGAAATGTTTGAGTCAGTGGTTTTGAAACTTGAGCCAGCCTCAGCATCCCCTGGTGGCTTGTTAAGAGCCTGCAAACAAGTTCCCAGGTAAGGCTGCAGCTGCTGGTTCAGAATCCACGCTTTGAGAACCACTGGTCTCAGTGACAAAGCTTTAGATGGTGATGTACGGGGCCCCCCGCACGTGATGGAAACGTCCTCTCCTTTGGACCAGCGGCTGCTGCTCTACTGCTAACTGGTGGGTGACCTTGGGCCAGTGCCTTACTGTCTCTGGATCCGGTGTCCCCCCATCTGTACAGTAAAGATTGGATGAGCAAGCCTGGTAGAGGGCAGAGGAGGGAAGTCTGGAGGCAGGCTGGGTCTGACTTCTGACTCTAAAAAGCTGTGTGACCTTGGGCAAGTGACTTAACCTCT
>NW_011495054.1:7953710-7953830 GCF_000754665.1 Bison bison bison
TGGAGGCCTGAGAAGAGGCAGGTGTCCCTTCTTCCCGCCCTCTCCCTCCTTTGCTCCCTCCCCATTCCTTCTTTTTTCTCTCCTGTCTGTCTTTCTTTCCTATGCCTCCTCCCTCCCTTT
>NW_011495054.1:7953930-7975019 GCF_000754665.1 Bison bison bison
CCCTCCCCGGCCCCCCCCCCCCACAACTGTCTCTTTCTCTTTACCTTTTTTCACAGGTTATTTCCGGCATCAGCTTCTAATTAGACGGAGTCAGTCCTGTCTCTGTCGGTGTGACCTGGGCGCCCTTGGCATAAGGACTTTCCCTCCGTGGGCCTAGAATCCTCATCTGTAAAATGGGAGTGCGTCACCCCCTGCAGGGTTGTTGGAGGTTCCCGACTTAGCCCAGAGGCAGCACCCGGCACAGCGGGCCCTTCAGATAGTTCTTTAGCTTGGAGGCTAAGGGTGGGGCTCTGGAGCCAGGTGACCTGGTTGGAAGCCCAGCTTTGCCACCTACTAGCTGTGTGGCCTTGGGCAAGTGACTTGACCTCTCTGTGTCCCAATTTTCTCATCGGGAAATGGGGGCAGAAATAGTGCTCACTTCGGTCCTTCATGAGGCTTAAGTAGCAGGTGCCTCGCACGCTGCCTGGCTGTCAGCTCTTCTGATTGTTCACGGCTGATGGTGACATTGCAGGGCACCATGCTAAGTTCTGGGAATAGAACAGAGGATGAAACACAGACCCATCCCCAAGAAAGTCCCAGTGCGAGTGAGAGACCTACTCTCACAAGCCAGAACAACACTGCATCAGTGCTGTCCTGGGGGGAGCCCAGAGCAGCCCCCCAAGGGGCAGGGACGTCTTCCAGGAGGTGGTCCCAAGCTGAGACATGAAGAGGGAGCGGGCGACTCAATAATAAACATGCTCATAGGAATTTTGTATAATAAAGTAATTGGACAAGTGTGCAATGGTGTGTTAAAACAACCTAATCACCCAGTTCCAAATACTGTAATAGTTGGATAAACTATGGTACACTGAATGAATGGAATCATTAGCAGCTCTTAAAATATGGTAAGGAATATAAACATAAGCACAAATACATATAATCATTAAATGCAAAAGCAGGTTGCAATATGGTACATAGAGATTGACTGAGTCACTTTACATTTATATAAAAAAAGTGTGTGTGTGTTCAAACCAACGTTTTAAAGATACTTATCTCTGGGGAACTGGGTTTAGGATGAAAAGAGAATTTATATTTAAACAACATGAGATCTGAACGTAGTTAAAAGTTTGATGTCATTTGTTAGCTTTCTAGAAATGGTACATGAATCTACATTCAATGATAGATCAGGTTTTTGCTTCCCAAAGGAAGAGAGTTCCAGAAAAACATCTATTTCTGCTTTATTGACTATGCCAAAGCCTTTGATTGTGTGGATCACAATAAACTGTGGAAAATTCTGAAAGAGATGGGAATACCAGACCACCTGACCTGCCTCTTGAGAAATTTGTATGCAGGTCAGGAAGCAACAGTTAGAACTGGACATGGAACAACAGACTGGTTCCAAATAGGAAAAGGAGTACGTCAAGACTGTATATTGTCACCCTGCTTATTTAACTTATATGCAGAGTACATCATGAGAAACACTGGGCTGGAAGAAGCACAAGCTGGAATCAAGATTGCCAGGAGAAATATCAATAACCTCAGATATGCAGATGACACCACCCTTATGGCAGAAAGTGAAGAGGAACTAAAAGCCTCTTGATGAAAGTGAAAGAGGAGAGTGAAAAAGTTGGCTTAAAGCTCAACATTTAGAAAACGAAGATCACGGCATCTGGTCCCATCACTTCATGGGAAATAGATGGGGAAACAGTGGAAACAGTGTCAGACTTTACTTTTTTGGGCTCCAAAATCACTGCAGATGGTGATTGCAGCCATGAAATTAAAAGACGCTTACTCCTTGGAAGGAAAGTTATGACCAACCTAGATAGCATATTCAAAAGCAGAGACATTACTTTGCCAACAAAGGTCCATTTAGTCAAGGCTATGGTTCTTCCAGTGGTCATGTATGGATATGAGAGTTGGACTGTGAAGAAAGCTGAGTGCCGAAGAATTGATGCTTTTGAACTGTGGTGTTGGAGAAGACTCTTGAGAGTCCCTTGGGCGGAGATCCAACCAGTCCATCCTAAAGGAGATGAGTCCTGGGTGTTCTTTGGAAGGACTGATGCTGAAGCTGAAACTCCAATATTTTGGCCACCTCATGCGAAGAGTTGATTCATTAGAAAAGACTCTGATGCTGGGAGGGATTGAGGGCAGGAGGAGGAGGGGACGACAGAGGATGAGATGGTTGGATGGCATCACTGACTCGATGGACATGAGTTTGGGTGAACTCTGGAAGTTGGTGATGGACAGGGAGGCCTGGCGTGCTGCAATTCATGGGTCACAAAGAGTTGGACAGGAGTGAGCGACTGAACTGAACTGAACATTTACTAAAGGACTGCCCCTGGTGGCTTAGTGGTAAAGAATCCGCCTACTGAGGCAGGAGATGCTGGTTTGATCCCTGGGTCAGGAAGATCCGCTGGAGGAGGAAATGGCAACCCACTCCCATATTCTCACCTAGAAAATTCCAAGGACAGAGGAGCCTGGTGAGCTACAGTCCATGGGGTTGCAAACAGTCAGACCCAACTTAGCAAGTCAACCACAACAACAACATTTGCTAAAATCCAATATTACAGGACATTTACATTTTTGTTCATTAGATGCTGCAAAAAACCTCATTGCTATTTTAATTTACCAAAAAAAAAAAAAAAAGGAAACACAAGGTCGTGAGGCCACGGATAGGGGCAGGAAGCAGGAAGGGCATCCAGGTGGAAGGAACCGCATGCACAAAGGCCTGGGGTGGGGGTGACGGGCAGCGGGACGTCAGGCAGCCACGCTCCTGCGTAGTCTGTCTGGAGCTCCGGAGGCTCTTGCTGGGAGCAGACGCGCTTCCCACAGCTGCCCCGGGGCCTGCATGTGCTCCTGGTTTGTGCTCAGACGGTGGGCAGCGCTCCCAGCTCCCAGACGGGCGGGTCGTCCCGGGCAGACCTCGCCACCAGCCGCCGCCCGCCCGCCACCGGCAGCCTCCCCAGAAGGCCCCCACTCCGCGCAGCTGGCCTCCCCCGCCCTTGGTCAGCCCCGCTTCCTGCCCCTCCCTCTCTCCTCCCTCCAGCTGTTTCTCTGGCAGAGTCCTGTCCCATTCAGCCCCCAGTGAGCAAAGAGGGCAGGACAGACAGGGGGTCTCCCTGGGAGCCTCCGGGGGATGAGGATGTTCTGGGGGTGCCGTGCTCTGGGGTCTCTGGGGGGCCCATGAATGAGGGGGTGAACTGCTTTCTTGGGCAAACGGCCCCAAAGAACGGTGTGACTTCGAGAAAGAAGTTGGGGAACACGCGTCTCCTGCACAACCTCGAGTGACCTGAAGTCACGGGACCCCGGGAAGACCTGGGTGAGACCAGCCACAAAGGTATCTAGCTCGGCTCTGACATTGATTGCCCAGAGGGGTCAGGTTGCAGGGGTGGGGGGTGTGGGAAACAGTAATAGAGAAGTTCTTTGGCTCTTGGTAAAATGTAATTTTTGTCAAAATGGAAATAGCTCTATTATGATTTTCAGATTTCCAAAGTAATGCATGCCAATTGGAAAAACCCAGCGAGGTCACCATAGTTATAAAAAGCAGCGAACTCTGTGTTTCTCTTCTGTTAATGCTCACGACAAACCTACAAAGGAGGCACTTTCATTGTCCACATCTTACAGGTGAAGAAACTGAGACTCAGATTGGGGGAGCTCAACGCTGTGCAGGCAGGTAGCGGGGTGCGGAGCTGAAAGTCTGTATAACCCACATTCTTAGCTGCTGGATTGTCCTACCTCTCAGCTACAGAGAAGAAAGAGGGGTTCTTAACCCAGAGGTAAGCCTTCAGGTGCCTCTCTGTATCACTCACTGACTCCCTGACCAACCTGTGATGTTTGTGGAGTGCCTACAATGTAGCAGCCACATGGGAGCATCTAAATGTGGACATACACCCCCTTTTCTGACATCTTGTGTGGTACCCTGTAGTGAAAGTGTTAGTCGCCCAGTCCTACTCTTTGCGATCCCATGGACCGTAGCCCCCCAGTCTCCTCTGTCCAAGGAATTCTCCAGGCAAGAATACTGGAGTGGGTAGCCGTTCCTTTCTCCAGGGGGTCTTCCCAACCCCGGGATCAAACTTGGGTCTCCTGCATTACAGGCAGATTCTTTACGGTCTGCGCCGTCAGGGAAGCCCATGTTTGGTACCCTCCCTTGTCCTTAACCACAGATCATGAACCTTCATCCGTATTATCTATGTTTGTCCAATATGCATTTTAAAGGCTGCATGGAGAAGCTGGCTTGGGATTTATTAATCATCCCTCCACGTGGTTGCTTCCTTTTTTTTTTTTTCATTATTATAAACAGAGCTGCAGTGGCTGCTCCTAGTACATCATCTTTGCCTGTGTGTCCTGTGGACAGCTTTCCCAAGGTGAAATTGTGTGTTTTTAAGGCCTTCGAGGCTTTTAGCCACATCGCCCTAGAAGGTTGACCTGGCACAATATTGGGGTGTGATATTCTCACAGCCTCATCTACACTGGTTGTCACCTGTCTCCTAAAATTTCCCTGATGGGAAAGGTGAGAATAGCATCTGGCTGCTTGAGTTTTCATTTGTTCATTCATGCTGAGTATCCTCTACAATCCTGTTATTCACTTTTGTGACTATCCTGTTCAAGTCCATCCCCATTTTTTTTTTTTTCCTCTTGCTGGCATGTTTGTCTTTTTTCTCATTGATGTTTACGAGTTCTTTGTATATGAAGGATATGGATCCTTTGCCAGTGCTATCTACTGAAAGTTCCAGTCCCCCCTCTGCTTTCAGATGAGCGTGTTTTAAGTAGGTGAGCCATTTGGACCAGCATTTGGCAAAATTACAGGCAAATAGCACTTCATTATACTCAAGTACCTGCTACTTGATGTCAGTCTGATCACTCGGACCTATGTAGTTCAGAGAGGCCAGAGGACAAGTGGCCAAGTCTCAGGTCTGTCTTCTCTCTCTGTTCAAGTGCCTGGCTCCCAGCTTCCTTTTTGCCACCCCCGACCTCCTCTTCAAGATCAATCTTCCCTGTGGTTCTTGCTGTCAATTTAGAGTGAGTTGAATTAGACTCAGGACTTCTCAAAGGGCCATCCTGGGACCATGAGCATCAGTTTTTTTGAGTTGGGAGTCTGCATTTTGAACCAGCACCCCTGACAATCTTGAGAACCACTGAGCTGGAATCCTTGAACATCCCCTTTGCCCAGGTTTCTGGGTTCTTTGCTGCACACTGAGCTTCTTTTTTTCGTTCC
Source organism: Bison bison bison (assembly GCF_000754665.1). Taxonomy (NCBI): domain Eukaryota; kingdom Metazoa; phylum Chordata; class Mammalia; order Artiodactyla; family Bovidae; genus Bison; species Bison bison. Next base: position 7,959,125 of record NW_011495054.1, read on the forward strand.
TAAGCAAGTATCTATGCACTTCTGCGAGTCTACATTTCCTATGTCAGCAGTTAAAGCCAGGAGGCAATGGTGGAGAAGAAGCGAAACTCAGTCTCATACCACAGAAAGTCAGATCACATTAGCAGTCATCCAGCCTGTGGGCTTTGACATTATTTTAAGCCACAGACTGCTTTCCTCTGATGAAAATACATGGAGAAGTGCACTTTAAAGATAGATAAAAGTGATGTTATTCTAGTGGAGGACTCCAGACGGCAGCTCATTGAACCTCACTGTCACTGCTGAAGGGCCTTTAGGAACCTTCATGGCTCTGGGGGGCAGATTGAAAACTAGAAAATCTACTCCAGATTGTTAAAGACACCAATGTTTTTAACCATTGTTGAATTTGCTATGTGACCTTAGGCAAGGTACGCCCATTCTCTGGCCCTAAGCATCTTATTTGAAAATAAGGAGGTTGAATGTTGTATTAGTCAGGGTCGCAGTTGCAGTAACAAATAGACCCAATGTGTACAATGGCTCAAAGCAAACAGACGTGTGTTATAAGTCAGGCATTTGTGAATGGAGCCTGGGCCTCTTCCACTGTGATTCAGCGTGCCATCGCACCTGGCTGCTATCCCTTAGACATCATCCCCGAGGAAAGAGTGCATGGGGGAGGGATGTTTGCTTCTTAACTGTTTCCTGCCACACACAGGAACTGGTCGTGGAACCAATCTAGTTGCAAAGGAGGCTGTGAGATATAGCTCGTGGCTAAGCTGGTTCTTTCCCACCTATAGCTGTGTACTGTGGAAGGGAGAACGAGTTTCTGTGGATGGCTCACTGTCTCCCCAACAAATACGGTGACCTCTTGGGTCCCTTCCAGTCTCTGGTTCTAAATTCTGAATTTTTGTTAGTTGATCTTAGAGTTAACGCAGTGATGTTGGGCCCACAAATACTTTCCTATCCTCAAGATAATCCCTATCAAATACACCGAGTAAATGTCCACATTCCAGGCCCCTAAACATGGACTTTCCTGGAACATGGGCAACTGCCGTTCTCTTTCACTCCTGGAAAAAGGAAACAAAAATAACAATGTTATTGAGCTAAGCACTTTTACTGAACCAAAGGATTTTGTATCCACAATCCCATTAAATCTCTCTACAACCCTCATGGAGAAGCTTCATGATTAGCATTCCCATTTATTTATTTTTACTTATTTTTGTGTGTGTCACTTGTGTTTATGTTTTTATATTTTTATTAAAAAATTTTTTTTTGGCCACACTGCATGGCTTTGGGGATCTTAGTTCCCTGACCAGGGATCGAGCTTATGCCCCCAACAGTAAAGTACAGAGTCTTAACCACCCGACCGCCAGGGAAGTCACAGCAATTTTTTTTTCACATGAAGAAAGTGAGGCTCAGGAGGTAAAGGGACTTGCCCAGGGTCACACAGCTCAGACGCAAAAGAACTGAGATTTGAACTCAGAAAATCTCACTCCTGTCCTAGGGTCCCACTGCACACCGGAGTGCATGTGTACAAGGCTGAGTGTGTGTGAGTGCGTGTGTGCGATAAGGGTCAGAGTTTTCCTCGGGCTGTATTTCCCCAGGATGGGGTATAAGAAAGTGGAAGTGCAGGAATCGTGGTCCAAATCCCCAGAATGGGCCAAACTTGCTTATTAGAAGGCAGCTGGGTGGGTGTCTTGGGCCAAGGAAGCCCAGCACGACTAAGTACTACAGTCACCAGCCAGAAAAAAGAGAAGGGGCAGCACGTGAGCACGCAGCCTGAGGCCGTCCGTGGGTGCTAGATGTCACTGAGGCCTTGGCCTGGCACATAGTAGGTGCTTGTGGATGATTTCCTGTGAATAAACTGCAGGAGTTGGTGATGGACAGGGAAGCCTGGTGTGCTGCAGTCCAGGGGGTCGCAGAGTCAGACACGACTGAGCAACTGTACTGAACGGAACTGAACTGAAAACCCACGGGGAGCAAAAGCTGCGCCTGTGCGAGAACTCAAGATGGGTCAGGTTTAGTCCCTGTTCTGAAGGTCTTGGGGGAGGGAAGGCAAGCCGGTCACAGACTTTTCTTCAGTCACTCAGGCAACATTTATGAGCTCCTGCTCTGTATCTGGCACTCCCCAAGGCACTTCCTGCTTTTGTGGGACTTTGGAGGGGTCGGGGGTCGTAGTTATGTTTGCCCCCATACTAGATCTGAGGAAAGTGAGGCCCTGATTGGCTGAGTGACATCCCCAAGGTCCCTTGGTGAGATTAGGGACCTGGTGTTGATCTGGCCCGCAGGCCAGGATTCCCTCTGTGGCCCTGGCTGAGGTCTCAGGCCTGGGGTGCAGGCTGGCAGTCTCTTTGTGCTGCTTCTGAGTCCCAGGACGTGGCGTTTTTCAGGCAAAATGAGGAGACATGTTAATTTACTCCTCTTTTGGAACCTCTCTATTTTTGCCACGTTGGCACAAGCATGATAGAGAGAGAGTAGCATTTCTTGCCCCGCTGGGTGGAAGCCAGAGGCCTTGTTAATTCTGTTGCTGCAGTCAGGTTGGCACAGACTCTGTAGCCTCAGGCTCTAGAATTCAGATCTGTCTTTGCCTTTTCACCTCCTGCCTCCTCTGTGCCCTTTTCTCTAAGGCGGGGGGATACTCTCAGGGCTGCTGGGGGTTAAAGACATACACATATACAGGAGTACTTCCTGGTGAACTTCCCTGGTGGCTCAGATGGTAAAGAATCTGCCTGCAATGCAGGAGACCTGGGTTCGATGCCTAGGTTGGGAAGATCCCCTGGAGAAGGAAATGGCTACCCATTCCAGTATTCTTGCCTGGAGAATCCCATGCACAGGGGAGCTTGGTGGGCAACAATCTATGGGGTCCCAAAGAGTCGAACATGACTGAGCGACTGACACACTTTCAGACAGGAGCACAAAGCGCATGGCCAGCTCGATGAAGGCACTTCTATTTTTATTCTTGGGGAAGTGGGTATTGGTATTCGCCTTTGAATGTCAAGGTTGATGTGGGCATCTTGTGCCTTGTGATCCCAGGTTGTCAGGGCAGGAAAGGTCATTTTGGCTAGGCTCCAGGTTTCGTGCCTTGCCCTGTGGGCTCTGGTGGGTGGGAAGGGGAGTGCTCCACCCACCATAGACTCTCTGGCAACCTTAGAAGTGTCAGCAGCTGAGTCAGCAGGGGGGGTCAGCTGCTCTTCAGGCACACTGTCAGAATCGGTTCTGCTTTTCTTGGGGTACATGTCTCGGATCCTCTGATCTTAGCCCTGGGATCCCGCTGAGGGCAGCTCTTGTGCAAGGAGGTGGGGCTGTAGGGTGATTGGTGCAAGAAACAGCAGCGAGCACACTCAGTTTTTCCTTCTGGGGGTCATGGGTCAGAGAGACTTGAGGGCTGGTGGGGTGCAGCCAGGTAGACCCGGGTTCTGCTCCTGGGAACCAGTTACCTCCGTGAGCTGGGGCAAGTCACACGACCTCTCTGAGTCTCAGTTTCCTTTTGTCTCAGAATTTTTTAAAATGATTTTTTTGATGTGGACCATTTTTAAAGTCTGTATGGAATTTGTGACAATATTGCTTCTGCTTTACAGTTTGGGTTTTTGGCTCCAAGGCAGGTGAGACCTTAGTTTCCTGGTCAGGGAGCGAACATGCAAACCCTGCATTAGAAAGCAAAGTCTTAACCACTGGACCACCAGAGAACTCCCCATTCGAGTTGTTGAGAGAACATCTGCCATGCTAAGTTAGTGATCTGGGGTGGTGTTTAGGGACAGGGGACATTCAAACCATGCCCATCCCTTGTTAGTGGATTTTGTTCGAACGTTTGTCAGAATCTATGATTTCCTGGATGTGGAATGAATGAGGAGCTCAGATAGTCAGTGTATGAGACTGCTGCTGCTATAACAACCACTGCAGACTTTGTGGCTTAAAACAATATACATTTATGATCTCAGCTTTCTGGAGCTCAGAAGTCTCAAAAGAGTTTCACCCACAGCTTTGCAACCTAGAGCTTATTGCTAAAGTCACTCCCGTCAGTGCCCGCCTGGTGCATTCAGTGTGCGAACTCTCACAGGAGCAAAGAGGGCGTAGCTTTGATTGGGGAAATCAGGAAATAGTGTCTGGTGATGGGAGCATATATTTGATCTGGTTCCAAGGATGAGTTGGCCTTGAGTGCCTGGAGGAAAAATTGGCCAGAAATGAAAGATATTTCTGGCTGGGAGAGCGGCATGAGCAGAGGTTTAGAGGTTTGATGTGTGTGGGGTATCTGGTGTGGCGGGTGGAAGCAGGGAGCGACCGGAGGCAGTCTGGATGTTCTGGAGGGCCTCAAAGGTCCCACCCAACTTTCTGGGTGGTCCAGTATCCTCCATTTCACCGGAACAGCATCTTATTGTCCCCTGACATTGCCCTCCCCAAACTCGGCACTTAAACTCAAACATTTGGACCATCGAAGATTCCAGACGATCCCAAGATAATTGAGTTTGAAATTCCAACTTGGCAAAAGGGTATGTTGGTTTGTGGATTTATCTCCTGGATCGTCTGGCCCAGAAACCAATTCAGAGGGGAGAATATTTCTCTGCATTGGTGGCTTTCTGGACTGGATGTTGGGTCTCCTCCCCTAGGATGCCCAGGACTTGCTGATAGCTGTAGGCATCGAGCTTGGGACAAACAAGGGGCTTCCTTCAGGGTGAAAGAGAGCTGATTTAGGATGACAGCTGCGGCTGGCATGGGATGTGTTTCCTTGGGGAGAGGGCCACTACCCGCTGGTGCCAGATGAACCAGGCTGAGCATTGAAGGGTCTGCTGCGTCCCCATTGCCAGGGGTACAGCTGACTGACGTCAAGAGCAGGTCTTCTGGGAGCATGGGCAATTTTCAGTCTCTTTTATGACAGATGCGACTCACTGGGGGCCTCTTCAACGGTCAGGGATTTGGGCCAAGAAGAAAAAGGACGTCCCTTGATTGAGAAAAGAGTGGCTACCCAGGGTAAAAGCAGGACTCTGCTGGCTCATGGACCTGTCCTGAAACCTGCTCCTGCCCTCGCTGGCTGTGAGACCTCAGAAAGGACATTTAACTTCTCTGAGCCTCAGTTTCCACCATTGTAAATTGGGGGTGAAAAAAGGACCTTCCTCATGGTTGGGGGGAGCATTGGATGGTTTGCATGAGATGCTGAGTGGCACAGAGTTGGGGCTGAAAACCAAATATGACCTGAACATGAGGGGCCTGGCTCAGATGTCGGGGGAGGGGAGAGCTGTGGGAACCAGAAGTCCTGAGCCAGGAGAGGCTAGAAATGCCAGGGATGGAGGGTGCCAGGATCAGAGCCTAACCCCGGCTTCCCTTCCCCCACTTGCTGGTGTGGCCTGAAAACACAGCAGGATCTGGGAGGAGACCTCAGATCACCATCCCTCCTTTCCTGGGGGGCAGTGGGGCCTGGCCGGCTTACACGGGCCTTTCTTTATCTGTGTTTCCTCATCTCCTGTGAAAAATCCCAGGCATGAAGGGAAATCAGAAGCAGGGTTCTGGGGAAGGGCAGGGCAGCTTCCCGGAACCTGACTGGGGGATACCCTTTATCTCCCTATCACTGATTCCTGGTGGGCCTGGGATCCATCAGCCTGGGGCCTGGGGTCTCCTCCCTGTCTCTGGGCTGGCCTCTGCTCCGTGCATCCTGTCTGCTCCATATTCTCGGCCTCTCCCCATTCTGGCAGCTCACATTTCCCGGGGGGCTGGGAAGCCAGCAGCACCCCAAAGTTCCTCCTTCTCAGAGCTTTTTAAAAGCAAGTTTATTATCTTCGGCTCTGCTGGGTCTTCATTGCTGCAGGCTTTCCTCTGGTCGTGGTGGGTGGGGGTTGCTCTCTAATTGTGGTGTGCAGGCTTCTCATTGTGGCGGCTTTAGGTGCTAGGGCTTCTGTAGTCACGGCACACGGGCTCAGCAGTTGTGGTGCATACATGGGTCTAGTTATTCCTCGGCATGTGAGATCTTCCTGGACCAGGGATCAAACCTCTGTCTCCTGCACTGGTAGTCAGATTCTTTACCACTGAGCCACCAGGGAAGCCCCCCAGAAGTTGTTTCCACTGCCTGGGGGATTGGTAGTTTTCACTCACCAAGGCTTAGCTGGACTTTTGCCCAGTCCTACTTCCTGCTGCCAAGATCCTCTTTGGGGACCAGTCATTCCTCTCTTGGTATCACGCAGACTCATCACAAAAGTTGGAGATGGGGCAAAGGGCCCCATTTTACAGCCGAGGAAACTGAGGCTCAGAGGGACTGTGGGTGCTCCCTGCCCCCCTACCCTTCCATTCCCTAATTCACAGCCGCCCTCTCTCCTTTGGGAACACCTCCCAACCCTCAGTGAAAGTGAAAGTCGCTCAGTCATGTCCGACTCTTTGTGACCCCATGGACTGTAGCCCAGCAGGCTCCTCTATCTGTGGGATTCTCTGGTCAAGAATACCGGAGTGGGTAGCTGTTCCCTTCTCCAGGGGATCTTCCCCACCCGGGGATCGAACCCAGGTCTCCCGAATTGCAGGCGGATTCTTTAGTGCCACTGAGGGTACACTGGTTGCAGAAAAAGCCAGTGCAACCCTCAGCGGCCCTGGCCTTTTGTCCTTCCATGGGGCTCACAGAGTATCGATTCAGTTTGGCATTAGGCAGACCTGGGTTCGAATGCTGAGTCCCTCAAGGACCAGCTGGGTGACCTTGGGTCGGCTCCTGTCTCTCACCTGTAAACAAGACTGATGGCAGGTTCTTCCCTGAGTCATGGGGGTGAGAACGAAAGGAGACAATCCATGTAAAGGGCTTAGCAGTGGGCCCCGCACTTAATGGGTCCCTGCGAAGACTTCTGGGCCCTAAAGATGGGGTGCCTGGCGGGTCCTCCATAAATACTTTCTGAAATGAGATTGACTTCTTTAATCATCCTCTTCTGCTCCAATCCCCAGTCTGTTAGCAGCTGTGTTTTTTTATTTTTTTCCCCTGTCAGGGATGAGGCTCAGTTAGAGACTGAGATCAGAGAGGTTAATTGGCTTCCTAAGGCCACACAGCTCATAACAAAGGGAGTCAGGCTGCCGATGCTTCACCCTACATTGGCCTGGACACCACAAGAGCTGTTCCTAACCTCCTGGTCTTCTGTCCAGAGCCCACCTGCCCTCCTCCTCTGTGATTTCCAGTTCTTTCCACTGATGTCAAACTCTCCCTACACCAATTAGGGTTAGCTCACGTATCTTCCCCAGTGGCTCAACGGTAGAGAATCTGCCTTCAGTGCAGGAGCCGCAGGAGACTTGGGTTTGATCCCTGGGTTGGGAAGATCATGGCAACCCACTCCAATATTCTTGCCTGGAGAATCCTCATGTACAGAGGAGCCTGGTGGGCTACAGTCCATGGGGTCGCAGAGTCGGACACCACTGAAGCAACTTAGCAGGCACATGTCTTCCATAGCTCGATCAAAACATGAATGAATCTCACGAGCCATTCCTCAGAAGCCTGTTCTCATCTAGACATTCCACTGAAAACCAAAGGGATCAACTCCTTCACCTGAGGCGTCAGCAGCTGACGACAGCTCGCAGGAGAGGGGTTGGTGAGCCTGGTGCCTCCAGCCAGCATGGAGCATCCTCCATGGTGGACCCCCAGGCTCTGCGCACAGGTGAAGGGGAGGGGAGACTGCTCAGGGATGCTCCAGGGGGTTAGTAAGGGGCAGCCACCCTGGCTTCAAGGACCCTAGGACAGGCAGAGTCTGAGTTAGTTCTGTGAACGTCTGTGTTACAACTTCCTCACTCCTCCACTGGGACCTCTCTGTTCCTCCCTTTTCTTGTAGAATTGCAGTGACTTTTATTTTTTTAAATGTGACAAAGATGCATATCAGCAGAGCTGAGAAACTGAGCCTGGGAGGCCATGGTGGTAAGTGTTGCAATCTTGGCAACCCCTCGTCTACACTGCCTGCCTGCCTGCTGGCCTGCGGCTTTCTGTCAGAGCCTGCGGGCTGCTGTGGTTAAAGCGTGGTCAAGGCTGCGTCCTGTGACGTGGATGAGGAGCCTGGGGTCCCGTCCCCTTCTGCTGAACTGGTAAAACTGTCCTCTGACTCAGGGAGCCTTCCTTCCCTGTGCGTGTGTTGGAACCGGTGCTGGGAGACCAGGGGGAGAAGCCCATCTTGTCCAGGTGTCTTCGGAGAGGCAGGATGGTGTGGTGGTCAGGACTTCTGGAATCCAACCGCTTGGCTGCAAATTTCTCATCTTCCTAGCTCTTCAGCCTCGGTTTCCTCATCTGTGAAGTGGGGGTAATGCTGCCTTGCAGGCCCTGTAAGGCGAGAGTTGGGGGAACATGGGCTTCCCAAGTGGTGCTGGGAATAAAGGATCTGCCTGCCGATGCAGGAGATGCAAGCAACCTGGGTTCGATCCCTGGGTCGGGAAGATCCGTTGGAGGAGGGAATGGCAACCCAGTCCAGTATTCTTGCCTGGAGAATCCCCATGGACAGAGGAGCCTGGCGGGCCACAGTCCACGAGGTCGCACAGAGTCGGACACAACTGAGCGAGTAACATTTTGCAGAAACGTGGATCTAGGGGAGGGAATATTTTAATTTTTAATTTTTATTATTTTGGTACTGGCTGCCACTGGTTGTTTAAAGGAAAGAACCTGGGGTTGGGGAAGTTGGACATGTGAGGGACACGCTTAGCTTGGGGCCCAGAGTTCGGTACATGCGTGGCATTTGCGACTTGGTCACTAGCTGTCTGTGGCCCCAGGGCAAATTCAGCGACAGGTTCAGCCCCTTTCTGCTTTCTTGCTGCAGGGCTTTGGCAGGTTGCTGCGCTTTGCTGAGAGCCGTGTTCTGGAGAACTGGGGCTCTGCCAGCTCCATCCCTGGTGTTTGCATGGACATGGGGGTGACCTCAGAGGTGGCCCTGGCCCCCGGGGCAGAGAGCAGTTCTGGGAGCACCTGAAAGGCCTCTCTGGGCGTCATCCTTGTCCCCTGGGGTGGGTGTGGAGGTGGTGACCGGCTGGTTTCTCCCCTCGGATGTCACAGGGAAAGGTTGGGGGCACCCCCAGACACTCAGGTTCCTTAGGCGGTTTGGAAGCTCATGGGGTGCGGAGCAAGGTCACTGTGGGGAGCCAAGCTGAAGGCGGGCTGCCTCGTCCCTGCCTTTTCCCTTTCTCCTTTCTTCAGCGGCCCGGGCTCTGAGCCAGCCGACATCTCCCAGAACTTGAGTAGATGGATCTTTGGGCAAAACCAAGCACTTCCCCGTCCCTGGCAAAAGGGTCCTCAAGGCCAGATGCTGGCTGCATCCTGGGTGGTTCTCCACTCTGGGAGTTGGCTGCGGTCAGAGGAAGCGTGCCCCAGCTGACCAAGAAACATACCCCGGGCGCCCACCCTGCACCCAGCATGCCATGGCTCCTTATTAACCGTCTGCAGGGAATGAACACAGGAGCCCCGTGAGCAGCGGGCCACTCCCGGATACTTTGGGGACCTTCACTTGAAGCCCCCTCTTTCCCTTAGGGAAAACCAATCCTCACTAGAGTTATTCTGAGGTCGTGTGCCTTGTTTTTAAAACACACAAAATTATTTTGAGGCCATACCCTGTTAAAGGGACTTCCTTAGTAGCTCAGGTGGTAAAGAATCTGCTTGCAGTGTAGGAGACCCAGGTCCGATTCCTGGGTCGGGAAGATCCCCTGGAGAATGAAATGGCAACCCACACCTGTATTCTTGCCTGGGAAAATCCCATGGACAGAGGAGCCTGACAGGCTACAGTCCATGGGGTTGCAAAGAGTCAGACATGACTAAGCGACTTCACTCACTTCACACTGTTTTAAAAAAAAAAGCATGGGAATTTTGTGTTCAGCACCATAATATTCCTGGCCATTTAAAGACCAGAATTGTGTCCCTTGGAAATCTTTGGTCCAGCCCCACAGAGAGGCCCCATCGCTATGGCTCATCCAGAGAGACCCGGGGTAGGGAATGCCTGGGTCGTCAGGTCTGAGGGGTGCCCTCATAGACTTCCTTTGCCTTTCCACTGTGTAGGTGAGGAAGTAAAGGCACAGAGAGGTTAAGTGACTTGCCCAAGGTCACACAGCTGGTAAGGGCAGAGCCAGAGTTTGGACCCAGAGGGCTTTAACCGCAGTGCTTGCAGTCCCAGAAGAGGAAACTGAGGCCCAAATGTGACGTCAGAGGAAGAGGCCTGGTGTCCAGTCCATTTCTCCAGCCATGCTGGCTCCTGAGGTTGGCCCGGCCGTGTCTGAGCCCTGCCTCCTCAATGCTGGGCCAGAGGGCACCTTCCAGCTCAGGGTCCTTTGGAAGATTTGTGGGCTCGTGGCTCAGAGAGGGGAAGAGAATTGTGCAGATTCTCTGAAATTTAGGAGCAGAGTTGAGCCTGGAACACAGACCTCTTATCTCTTCTTGGTTTCCCTCTGGGGGAGATTGAAGGTTTGGGCCGAGAACACAGAGCTGTGATGCAGGTCTCAGCTTCCTTGGGTGTCAAATGATGGCATTGACAACCCCAGCCTACTGGAACCTGTTATCTGGCCCTGTTTTTCAAACCAGCCTGCAGAGAAATGAAAAAACAGACGACAGAGTGAGTTTTTCTCATAAAGTGTTTACGTCTTATAAAGAAGAGGCCCCGTCCCATCGATTTTTATCGGTCTTAGGCACCGTTTGTTTCCTGAAATGGTGAGGATGGTTAAGGACAGTTTTCAGTTTGCCGTGCCCTTGCTGGGCAACATGAAAAACTGGCAGCTCCGGGACAGTCTTGGAAGTGTGTGGGAAATGTAACTGGGTCGCGAGATCCCACAGTTTGGAGTTCGCTTGAGCTGAGAAGGTCTCTTGGGTTCCTTCAAGGTGAGGCTGAGGTGAGGATGCCCAGAAGGGACGGAGAAGCTGCGCGTGGAGGTGAAGGCTCCGGCTGCCAGCGGGGCTGGACTGCAGAGGGAAGGAGGTACCTGGCATACCGTGGGTGCCGGATGAGGGCGACAGGATACGACGGTTGCCATGTGAGGGCTCATTCGTGACTCAGAGTCTGGGCAGCAGGCGAGGAGAGAGAGAACCAGGGAAGAGAAGGTGACAGGGGGAGATGCTGGTCATGGACCAGGAGACACAAGGCAGGGAGGAGAAGCAGAACCCAGAGGCGGGGCCAGGAGCCTGATCCAGCTGGGAGCGAGCGGGGCTGAGTGCGGAGGAGTTGAGGGGCTCTCCAGAGCCTCTTTTGAAGTAGGGGAAACACAGGAGAGAACAAATAAAAGACAGAGACTTGGCTTTTGAGCTAGGTATCTTTTATTAAAAAAAATTTTTTTTAATTTTGTATTGGGGTATAGCCAATTAACAAACGATGTCACGTTAGTTTCAGGTCAGTAGCCAAGGGACTCAGCCACACTTACACAAGTATCCCCTTCTCACCCGAACTCCCCTCCCATCCTGGCTGCTCCGTAACATTGAGCGGAGTCCCCTCTGCTCTCCAGCAGGTCCTTGTTGGTTTAGATGTCTATCTTGGGTGGAGTAGCCCCAGAAGCAGAGCCCGAGGCGAGGGTTCGGTGAATGGGAGGCGGCCAGGGCGTGTCTCAGGCAGGGCTGGGATCTGGGGGAGCAGAGGGAGGCAGGGTCACGCCTGTTCCGGTTGGTGCTCATCGTGACTGCACATTCTGACATTTTGCTCATCAAGCAGGTTACGTATTAGTTTTGATTTTTAAATATTGCCACGGAAGTATTATTTATCCCAATGAGTGAGCTTGGCGAGGCATATCCTTGCTTTTGGATTCAAAGGTCTGTCAAGGGGAGAAGCTTAGCAAGAATCTGGTCTCAAGTGGAGACCAGCCTCAGCCTGATCCCAACAGGGAACCCTGGACCCTGAATTGTCCCTCACGGCAGTGAGGGAGGAGCAGCTCACTGCTTGGTTGGGGGCATTTCTTGGGAGAAGGGGACAGCTGTGAGCTGTGATATTTAGCAGTCTGCAGCTGTGAGCTGGGTGCCCGCCTCTCGCCTGTAAATGTGATCTGGGCTTACACCATCAACACCTATTATAATATTCTTTGTGGTTCTTTGAGAGATGGCAGTAAAATTTTGAATTAATTGTAAGTGCTTATGTCTATCAGCTTATTTCTTTGAATATGACTAAGATAGAGCTTCCGGGCCCCGCTTCTATTCCTGTTGTACAATGGTTGAATGAATGAATGCTTTGCAGCAAGGAGGGTGTCCTGGCTGGAGGGGAGGGGTGAGGAGCAGGATGGTCAGTGGAGCTGGTGTGTGTGTGGCCCCACCTGAGGGGTGGGCTCCTGTCAAGTTGTTGATTCATTTCCTTGGAAGGTGGGAGGTGGGGAGAGGAAGGCCAAGTGAAGTAAGGAGCTGTGACTCTGGCCATGGGAAGAAGAGCAGAGGGAAGAGGCATCTGGCTTTGGGTTTCTTAGAAGGCGGAGTTGCTTCCTCTCTGCTTGCCTGGTACCTGGCAGATAGTATGTGCGCATTAAGGTTTCCTGAATGTATAAATGAGAAATCTGTAATCTGTCATCAGTGTGAAAGAAGCTCTGAGAGGAGGTTTTGTAGAGTCACAGTCTCTGATGACTGGACCACATTCACGTCTGGGGCAAGCTATACCATCGTAAGAACTGCAATCACACTTGACAACCATAATAGTAGAAATAGTGATGGGTAGTTTACTGAGAACTTAACGTGGACCAGGCATTGTTCTGGGTGCTTTATATTCCTTCTCTTATTTAGCTTTAATACCAACTTTGAGGAGTATGTACTATTTCTGTCCCATTTTACAGATCTAGAAACTGAGGCACAGAGAATTTAAGTGACAAAGACGCCTCACAGGTCGTAAGTGGCAGAACTGGGATTTGAGCTGGGATGGTCTGGCTCTAGAACCTGCCCACTTCACTACCACTTATTGACCATGGCTTTGGGATCAAGTTCTGGCTCTCTTTTCTAGCTGTGTGACCTTGGGCAAGTTTCTTGACCCCTCTGAGCTTCAGTTTCTGCAGTTGTGAGGTGAGGGTAGTATCAGGGCTCTTGGGAGGCTGGAGCAAAGTGAGGGATGGGAAGGATCCTGAGGGCTGACGGTGGTTGTTCCCATGACTCAGCATCACGGCAGTTTCAAGGGTCCCCACTTGTGGCTTCAAAGTGCGGGGGCCCTTGGAAACCTACACCAGTAAGTCATTGCCAGGGTTCTTGGCAGGAGGGTGAGGAAAAGGGAGGAGGGAGACAAAGCCTCCTCTGTCAGCCCCTGGGGCCCGCCCCAAGTTGGGAAGATGTGAATGCTACAGAGAGAGAGATGAGGAGTGCCTGGGCGTGGGGTGGGCACCCTGTTGCCCGCCAAGATTCGTTCTTCATGAGAAATGGGTGGAAAATTACTTTGGATCCTTCCCTGAGAGGCTGGGAAGGCAAGGGCCAATTCACGGAGGGGAGAGGTTTCTCCACACCCCAGGCGTGTGATCCTGGCTTTATTTTAAAACAGAATGCAACCTGCAAACACCTTCAAGTTGGCAGCTGCTGGGGGCTGTCAAGGTTGCCAAACTAGCTCCAGGAAATGGCATCCCGTGGGTTCAGGCACCAGGCTCTGAGCTCGGGGTCAACACTGGAAATCTGGCTGGTCCATCATGACCCTGTTGTCTGTAGCCTGATTCCTCCAGCCTAAGTGCCTTCTTCTCTGAGAAACTGCAGGGTCTGGCTCTACCCTTCAGTGTTGTTGAGGGACCCTCGGGGCTAAATCCGTCTCCCTCACTCTGGAGACTGTTTCATACACCGCAGAATTCTTTTCTGATTCCAGTCTACATGGCTCTGAATCATTTTTTTTTAAAATAGATTAAAGCACAGAACAGCCAGTGAAAAGTGAGGGCTTAAAACTTGCTTGCTCATCATAAAAGGATTTCAGAACCCCAGACACTACGAAGAATAAGTGAGGAATGACATATGCACACACACACAATGATTTCTTATAATTATTAAATCTTGGGGCTTCCCTGGTGGCTCAGAGGTTAAAGCATCTGCATAGAATGCAGGATACCTGGGTTCGATCCCTGGGTTGGGAAGATCCCCTGGAGAAGGAAATGGCAACCCACTCCAGTACTCTTGCCTGGAGAATCCCATGGAGGGAGGAGCCTGGTAGGCTACAGTCCATGGGGTTGAGAAGAGTCGGACACGACTGAGGGACTTCAGGACAAGACAGGAGGAACACATACATAATGGTGAACTCTAATGTTAAAAAACTGGAAACAAGCCAAGTGCTCATCCTTAGGAGACTGGTTAAGTAAATGATGGCAAATCCAATAATGAAATACTATGCAGCCATGAAAAAGGGTGGGTACTTTTTACATACTGATAGAAAATCATCTCCAAGGTACATTGCTGGGTAAAAAGGACGAGATGACAAGTAGTGTGTAACAGACCAACTTTAGTGCAAAACAGGGAAGCACTCAGGATATATGTTTGTTTTTGTTTAAAGATACTCTGAATGGGCTCAGATGGTAAAGAATCTGCCTGCAATGCAGGAGAACAAGGTTCAATCCCTGGGTCGGGAAGATCCACTGGGAAGGGAATGGCAACCCATTTCAATATTCTTGCCTGGAGAATCCCATGGACAGAGAAGCCTGGCAGGCTATAGTCTATGGGGTCTCAAAGAGTTGGACACGACTGAGCAATTAACATGCACACACACACTCTGAAAGGAAACATAAGACACTAATAATAGGATTTGGGTGCTGTGGGGACTGGGTGGATGGTGGTAGGTAAGGAATGAGGATTTGCATTCTTATCTTTTTATAATTTTAGATAATTTTGAATGTCATCAATTAGATGGAGTCACATTGCCTAGTCAAAAATTTCTATTAGAAAAGCCAAATTAGAATTGTGCAGGGATGCCCATTAGGCTAATAGCAAGTGCTGTTATGAAGTAGGATTATAAACACTAATGTCTGTGGATTTCTTGTAATATTGTACATTAGCTCCTCTACCTGACTCCAGCTTCTTCAATGTCGCAAGGAGAAGGTTCGTTGTGGTCCACTTGAATGTAGCCCTAGAGGGTCCTGTTGGAGGCTTATGTAGGATCCACTCCTCTTTCTAGCATCACAGCATCCTAGTGGCTAAGACACGCTCCTGGTGGCCCCTGGTGGCCTTGGGTGGTCCCGCCAATGTCTCACAGCGCACTGGCCATCTCATTCCAAGAGACTCCTTGCATGCCTGACCCCTCGATGAAGTGTTGGCAGAAGGGAAATGTGTCCTCGTGGGCTGATAGCCAATGGACACAGAGTTCCTCTGCAGAAAGTAATGACTGAAAAGCTGTGCTCTTAGGGATTGCGGGTGTCCTTGCCAGCATCCTCTTTCTACAGATCAGGGTAACAGACAGGCAAGCCCGGGGCAGTGCATGCCATGACGTCCCAGGCCTGTTCCCGACTGGTGAAGAGCATGGTTGGGTTTAGTCTTTGTCATAGAAAATAATGTCCTGCTGGGCTTCCCTGGTGGTTCAGATGGTAAAGGATCTGCCTGCAGTGAGGGAGACTGGGGTTCGATCCCTGGGTCAGGAACATCCCCTGGAGAAGGGAATGGCAACCCACTCCAGTATTCTTGCCTGGAGAATCCCATGTACAGAGGAACCTGGTGGGCTACAGTCCATGGGGTTGCAAAGAGTCGGACACGACTGAGCAACTCACACTGCCGTGCTAAGAGTATCAAAACATCAGAGAAATGGCATCGGGGAGAATGCCTCGAGGGCCCCATAGTTCAGGCCCTTTCCCAGACATTCTAGAAATTTCTTCACATGAGGTCGGCAGTGCATAACCCTGGGTGTCTAGACGAAAGCAAATAGTCACTGCTTTCTTGGCACGTCTGGGGAAAGCAGCTCCTGCTAACGGCCTTTGGGGACAGAGCTGCCAGCCTACAGGAAGGGCCGCTGCATTCAGGCAGCTGGTTTGGAAGCTTCAGGCAGCCGGAACCTCAAGGCTGCATCCACCATCAGCTCGTCACCAAGGATGCTGACCTGTATGC
>NW_011495054.1:7975119-7978720 GCF_000754665.1 Bison bison bison
ATGCGTACCTGTATGCATCCTGCCGCGTCCCCTGGACAAAGTTCCTTCTGCTCCTGGTCCCCGAAGGTTTCACTTTCCCCCAGCATGGGTTTGTTTTAAGCCAAGGGGCACGTGACTCCTGTAACTGATTTTGCTTTTCCAGGCTAGGAATCTGGTGCGCCTGCTGTGTGGCCCACCCAGACTAAGTATTTAGGACATTGCTTATCGTCTGCATTTTTCCCCTCAGCCCTGGCTCCGTTCTCTGTCTCCACCCACATTTCCCTTCCTCCTTTCCCTCTCAATCTTAATTCACGTTCCCTTGGATACGTGAGCCTCTGTGGAGCTTCACCTCTGACCCCCAGCCCTTCTGGATCAAGTACATAAGCCAGGACACAAGCAAACACATAATTTGAAAAAAAAAAAAAAAGCCTGCAAGTCCAAACAGCCTGTGGAGCACCCCCCCTCTCTGGCCCCGGGGGAAACAGCCATTCCTGTCGGTAGGGGTCATCAGGTAAGGGGTTAAGAACGGTCCAGAGGAAGTGCTGGTCAAGGTTACAGTGAGGAAGTGGCCACGGCCAGGGAAAGGAGGTGGCGGCTTATCCTGTGTGACTCTAGGGGGCTGAACCAGGCTTGAGGGGAATGTGGTAGGTTGCTGGAGTTCAGTTTAGTAAAAAAAAAAGGAAGAACTTTCTAATGACTTGGTGGGTTTTTCTAGAAGTTCTACTGTGGAGGTTTGGGAGGAGAGAGAGAGGAGACCTTCTCTGGAAAGTAGCAGAACCCAGGGAGAGATTTTTTTTTTTTTTCTGTTTTTTTGGTTCTGAGCGATGAACTCAAGGGCCAAGTGACTCCCGAGGGGAGGTCTTAAGTTGGAGGGTCCCCCATTTCAAGGTAAAAGCAAGTCTCAGAAACCAACTGACTTACCAAGAGGGTTCCGCTTCCCGCTGCCTGTGTGATGATGTTTGGCATCTTTCTAAGCTCCAGCAGGCACCAGTTTTCGCCCACGCTTCTCTCTATAGCATCCCCACACCTAGCATGGTGCCTGGCAAAGATCCGCGAAATTTAATCGAACGAAAACCTAAAACAAAGTTTGTTTTCTTTTCTTTTCTTTTTTTAATGATGGCAGAGCCAGAATACAAATGCAACGTTATCTGGCTCCAGAAGTAGTCACTTTCTTTAAACATTACAGACACGGGGTTTGTTTGTTGGAGCCAGGATTTTTATATAGGTAGGGCCACCTACTCGTCCTGATTTGCCTGGAATGTTCTGGTTTTAGCACCACAAGTCCCATTTCTCAGGACACCCTCAAACTGGGATGACTGGTCAACCTACACACCCTGTATGTGTGATCCCATGAAAACCTTGCATTGGCCCACTCCGCAGATGAACAAACTGAGTCATGACCCAAGATCTCAGGGGCCCGGTTGGCCCTGGTACACTTTGCTGCAGCTGTGTAAGGCTTAAGCTCTCCTTGGCTCCAGGATGCTCTCCTTTGTCTGTAATGTGGGGGGGGCCCCCCTTGATGCTCTAGCCTCTCCAGCAATGGCTTATAGGATTCTGGAATTTCCTCTGGACTTCAGCTGTCTGTCTTTTCCCGTTGAGGGTGGGAAGCAATATTCCCAGGGACACCCTTTCTGGGTTAGGGTTGAGTTTCTCCTTGGGAAGAGGTGACGGCACAGCGACGGGGTCAGGGTTGGGGGCAGCCTGTCCTTCCTCCTCCCCTTCCCTCCCCACCCCCTCCTCGAGCCTGGGAACAGGGTGGGACCGTGTATGTTAACTACTTCACCAAGACCAGCCCTTCCGTCAGCTGGCTGGGCTGGAGCCAGGCTATTCCAAGGGGCCAGAGCCTGCCTGAGTGCCCCAGGGGCCCTGCATCGGGTGCTGGCAGCCTGGGCGGCTTGGGGCTCCAGGGTCTCTCAGTGGTCCTCCCTGATGGACAGGCTTCTGCAGCCCTGGAGCATGGTGGGTGGCAACTGCATTTGACTAGACGTGGCTGTGAAGGGTGCCTGAGGGCTCTTTCAGGCGGGGTTGTGGATATGTGAGACATTGCTGCCCTGCCTGCCCTGTGCATGGGGCAGGGGGAGTCAGTAGGTGCACGAACAAAGAGCCTTGCACACAGCGGAGCCCCCAGCCACCAAGGGCGGTCACAGAGTCACAGTGATTGAAGATGTGGGCATCAGAACAGCCCAGGATCAGATCTCACCTCTGCCTCTTCCTAAGTGTGAGATCTTGGGCATTCCTTTCTGTGCCTCAGTTTCCACATCTGCCAAACGGGAACAAAAATGCCCACCTTGAAGATTTGCTCTGAGTAGAGATACTGGGTATGCAGTTGGTGCCTGACAAGTAAGGGTTAATGTTATCACCACCCCCTACCCCAGCCTCAGGGTGGTTTTGGCTCCTCCCACCCCAGGACATCACCCAAGGATGTCAGAAAGACCCAAGAGAGGAATGGATGCAGGATACTTGTCACAGCCTTGCAGGCCTGGCAGCCCACGCAGGGGGCTTGGAAGCGCTGTGATAAGGACAGGGGAACATCTTAAACAGCTGTGTGGGTTGCAGCTGGAGTGCCCTGGAGCACGGGCTCTGCAGGCCCACAGATCCAAGTTCAAGTCCTGCCTCCACCTGGGCTGCCTGGTGACCCTGATCTGGTTCCTTTCAGAGCCTGAGTTTCAGCACCTGCTGAGTGAGGATGATAAGCATTCCCGCCTGGGTGGGGATGAGGATGGGGAGATAAGGAAGGCGAGTGTCCAGCCAGGCGCGCCGGGTGCGTGTCAGCACCATCATTCCCTGTCTTCTCACCTCTTTGCCGGCTGCTCTGCCTGCCTTTGTGTAGAGGGGGTACTGAGGCTGGGAGGAGTGAGAGGAAAGGAGAAGGGCACCCCCAGCAGAGGGACTCACAAGAGCAAAGGCCTGGAGGCCTTGAACACCACGCTTGGGGCACTGGGCTCCTGGGGCACAGAGAGAAGTTGTCTTGGAAGGATGTGGGTGCTGAGTTCGGCCCCTCTCAGCTTCCCATGAACCCTGCAGCCCCGTCCTGGGTGGGTGCGTGCAGGTCACCGACCTCCCTCTGGCTGCCCAAAGGGAACAGAGTCCAGTGCTCACACCCAGGGACCCTCCCTTCCTCTCTCGGCCGCTTATCTCCACCTGGCCTCCCGATCTGGGCTGCCTTTTCCCCTTGACCTCCCCTGCCCAGAGCCGGGGAACCTCAGGATCACACACACACGTGCCTCCCGTGTACACGCTTGTGGCCTTGTTTTCATCAGGAGTGAGATAACAAGAGCCAGGATCTATGTAAGCACTCTCCATAAGTCTAGTTATTTAATCCCAGAATAGTGCAGTGCAAGAGAAGTCACTTCATTTTCTCCCACTTTGCAGATGGGGAAACCAAGGCACAAGGCAAGTAAATGATTCTCCCCTGGTCCCCAGCTAAGATTAAATCCAGGCAACATGACTCCTGAGCTGGGCACTCAGCCCCTCCACCATTCGGCCTCCGTGAGAGCTTGAGTTTGATGGGCTGGTTGTTTGGCCTGACCAGACAGGGAAAATGCTTGCCTAAAATCACACAGCAAGACGGGGACAGGATGGGAGGTTGTGTCAGTTTGAGCTCTAAGCTGTGCACTCAGTG
>NW_011495054.1:7978934-7979733 GCF_000754665.1 Bison bison bison
TGGGTGGGAGGGGAGGGGTGTCAGCCCCCAGGCCATTATTACTTTTACTGTAGTTAATTGTGGGGGAGTTAAAAATAGAACTCCAGTGATGGACTTCAAGGCCCAGCAGCAGGGTTTACTAGACACCGGTTTTGGGTGGAGGGATGCCTTTCTGAATCCAAAAATCAGACCCCACACCCATGCTCCTGGACTTACTGCCTCCCACTGGCATCCCAGCATGAACATACCTTGTATGCTCTGATTGCTCCTTGGCATTGCCCAAGGATGGGGAATCAGTGTTGTCATGGTGACCAGATTTCATCCATGGCATTAGGGATTCTGGGGGCAGGGGTTGAGTCTCAGCCCCTGCGACTGGCCAGTGTGACCTGGCTTTTCCTGTGAAGACTCATCTCAGTGTATCCTGTCCCCACTTCTCTGCTATTCCAAGATTTTTCTTGGAGCATTGGCGGTTGCCATGGAAACAGCTTTTGAGGCAAATGTGCCCATGTGAGCTGAGGAAGAATTCCTCAAGAAAATGGGGAGATTGCCATACTCCCCGACTCTGTGAGGGGGGCCCTTGATTTCTGGAGTCTCCAAAGACTGCTGCTTCTGGGTAGACCTGGAGCTGGAGGATTTTCAGTCAGCTCATCAGGCCCTTTGCTAGCCTCTTGCCTCCAGTCTCTCCTCTTCCAAGGCAGTCCCCATATCAGTCACGTGGGTTAGAGCTGGGGTCGTTTTAGAAAAATGGACACCTTTCTGCTTAAAATCCACCCATACCCCCTATTACCCACGGGATAAATTTGGTGACTTGCAGGAGGTC
>NW_011495054.1:7979833-7982915 GCF_000754665.1 Bison bison bison
ATATCTCCTGCCCTCCCTGCAAAATCCCTGCCCCCCAACCCCCACTCTCTAATCTCACATTACCCAGCTGTACCTTTGCAGTTTCCTCTGCAAAGGTGCCTTGTCTCCCCACCACTCCATTAAGAAAAGGCTCATACCCTCCAAGTCTCAACTAAAATGTTACCTCCTCCAAGAAGCCTCCCCTGCTTTCTCTGGTCACCTTTCCTTTGCTTTGTACAGAGCCAGGGCCACAGACTCAGCCAGCAACAGGGTCAGGCAGGAGGCATGATTGACTAACTTCGGAACATTCTCTGCTTCTACAAAGAATCCACGCTGTCCCATGAAAGCTGAAAGTGAGAATGACTTGGTTCATCTTTCTCCCACCAGATTGCTCTTGTTTCGACAATAGAGCCTGGGCAGGCTCTGTGGTGAACTGCAGCTGATTCATTGCCCCAGAGTCAAGGAAACTATAGGGAAGTTGCCAAGAACCCCATCCGGTCTGTGATGTAGGCCCAGGAGGGCTAGTTAGCTGCAAGGCTGGATTTTAGGTGATATCTCAGAGCACTCACTGTGCCGTGTTCCTGCACCCACCTCCCCTACTGTGGAGCATAGACTCCCACAGCCTCCAATAAGGTGTGTGGCTCTTAGAAGGTATATTCACAAGCTGCCTTTTGAATGGATGCTTGAATGAATGGAGCCATGCTCTTTTCTGAACCTGTGAAACCTGCTTCTGCCTCAGGGCCTTTGCACTGGCCCTTCCCACTGTCTGAAGAGCTCTCCCATCAGACAGTGATATATCTTCCTCTCCCTGTTTTCAAGTCTGCTCAAAGGTAATCTCTATCAGAGCCCTTCTCTGGACACTCTGCCTGAAGTAGCATCCGCCCTCATCTCTATGCCCCACTCCTCTTTATATTTTAGTTCACAGCGTATGTCACCACCTGTTATATTCATTTCATTTTCCCAGCATTTACATAGTGCTTCCAACAAACCAGACAAGCTTCTGAACATGCCCAGCGTAAACTCATTTAATCCCTGGAGCAACCCTGGGAGGGAAGAGCTATCACCCCCATTTTTCAGATGAGGAAACCGAGGCACAGAGAGGTGTGGTGACTTGCCCACAGTCGCACAGCTGGTGAGTGTCAGGGCAGGGATTCAAACCCAGGCAGTCTGACTCCAGACTTCTTGTCTCCTTTCTTACGATCCACACCTTCGAGAATGCCAGCCCCTCCAGGGAAGCCGTGTGTCTGTTTTGTTCCCTGATGTAACCCCTGGGCCTGGGACACAATAGGCATTTAATAAATAATTCTTGAAAGGATGGAGGAAGGAAGAAAGGAGGATCAGAGAACTTGAGGGAAGAATCCTTGGCCTTCCAAGCTTTCCGTTAGCCCAACATCAAGGCCATCTTGTCGGAAGTTTCTCAGCCTCCCGGAGGGTTTGAGTCAGCCTGTCTGGAAGGGACCCTGCCCTGCCTTCCCTCCCCCTTCCTCCCTCTCCAATCGGGCTTCTGTTTTCTGACCTCTCCCAGACAAAGGTGCCAAACCGCACTCCTGAAGCCCCTGGGCCCATGCTGCGCACACTTCCTTCTGTGACAGGGCCAGTGGAGGAGAACATTCCAGGCCAGAGGCAGGAAGTCTCCGGAACAAGATGGCCTGGAGCAAATGGGGCCTTTGGGCAGCCAGCAAGGAGCCCGGGAGGGGCCGCTGATGGCCAGATGTGCCGGGGCCTCAGGGCTGTTCAGGGACAAGCAGATGGGATATGGGAGCAGGCCGGGAGAGGGTCCAGGATTGGATGCTGCAGCCTCTCGGCATCTCCAGTTTAACCCAACATTTCCTGACATCCCTAGTGGCTCAGATGGCAAAGAATCTGCCTGCAAGGCAGGAGACCTGGGTTCGATCCCTGGGTTGGGAAGATCCCCTGGAGGAGGGCATGGGAACCCACTCCAGTATTCTTGCCTGGAGAATCCCCATGGGCAGAGGAGCCTGGCAGGCTACAGTCCATGAGGTCGCAAAGAGTCAGATAGGACTGAGTGGCTGAAACTTTCCCTGACCTCTGATCCTGCCTCCAGAGTTCCAGAGAAGGCCACACCCTGCCAAATTCCCCTCGGACTCTAAAATAATGGACCCCACTGAGAGAGTGGGAATGTGTTTTCCAATTTCATCACTGCGAGGTGAATCCTCTTTCCCATAAAATTAATAACTACTAACATGAATAGTGTTGGCAGCCATGATCAGGGCAGGCAGGATGCCAAGCATTTCACCAGCCTGGTTTTATCGAATCCTCACAACTCCCAGAGAAAGAAGCTGTGGATGAGGGCCTGAGACTCAGAGAGGTTACACAGCCTCTAAGTGTTGGAGCTGGAGTCGAAACCTGGTTCTAAGTGATACAGAACACGATTCCAGGGACAACCAGGAGAAGAGAATCCTGAAGTCCAGCCTGGAGATCCTGATTATACCACGCTGAAGCTGAAGCTCCCATACTTTGGCCACCTGATGCGAAGAGTTGACTCGTTAGAAAAGACCCTGATGCGGGGAAGGACTGAGGGCAGGAGGAGAAGGGGGCAACAGAGGACGAGATGGTCGTACGGAATCATTGACTCAATGGACATGAGTTTGAGCAAGCTGCAGGAGATGGTAAACACAGGGAAGCCTGGCATGCTGCAGTCCATGGAGTCGCAAAGAGTCAGACATGACTGAGCGACGGAACAACAATTGCTCACTTTCCAGGTAACTTTGGGAAAGACCATGAAACTTGTTTGAATCTCAGTGTTCTCATCTGTTAAATGGGCATTAGGGGGAATCAAACATCATTTGAGACCCTACGGGGGGCTGGGTGTTTGGCTACGTCCTTCATATGGGTCATTTCCCTTCATCTTCAGTGTCTCTAGGTCCCAGGTTGGAAATGGGAGATTGGAGAATGGGCCACATAGCCCGGGCCAGCTCCTTGTTATCCTTAACTCCCCGGGTCGACAGAGGTGGGACAAAGCTTGTTTTAACTGAGGGACTACACTCAAGCTGAGAAATGCTTTTCAGAGGCTCTGGTGGAGGATGTGGGTATACCGGGAAGGGAAACGGAGCTGAGAGGGGGCGGGCATGGCAGGAGCCAT
>NW_011495054.1:7983015-7988169 GCF_000754665.1 Bison bison bison
CTAGGCGGCATCTGGTCTGGGTGGAGAAGCCTGGGAGCGACCGCTGGCTGGCTCCCAGCCTTCCTCGGCTTCCAGACCCCATCCGGGCTCACTTTCGAGCCCCGTGGGTTTCCTGGAAAACACAGCTCTTTCCTTTGGTTCCGAATCTGGATATTCAGCCTGGCTTTCTCTCCTCCACCGAACAGTGAGGCTGCTGGCTCTCACAGACATGTCACCACCTGCTTTCTCTACACAAACATTTGCTGAGCACCTGCTGTGTGCCAGGTACCATTCACATCATCATTTCATTTCACAGTAACCTTAGGAAGGAGGTGGTAATATCAGCCCGGTCTTATTGATGAGGACACTGAGACTCGAAGAGAGGGGGTGTGTCCATGGTCACTGAACGAGGAAGGGCCTTTAAACCTGGTCTGTCTGACTCCCAAGTACGGGCTCTTAGCCACTGTGCAGCTGGGAAGGGGCTGGGGGGATAGTCTGAGACCACATCATCACAGTCTGCAAGAACCCCAGACTCGAGGTCTTGATGGTGCAGAAGCTTGTAACTTCACCTTGAACTTCTGGTCCAGAGATCTTAGATCTGCAAGGGGGTCCACAGAGATTGCTTCATCCAGCCCCTTGGATTTTCTGAAAAGGAACTTTTTATTGGGAACCTTGTGATAGCTCAGAGAGGTAAAGCAACTTGTCTGAGGTCACACAGCATGGAGCCAAGCCATGCTGTCTTTTTACTGGCACAAGGCTGGGGACAGACCCTTGGTCCATTCAACCACAGCATATTTTAAAGCTGGAAGAGAGCCTTTGACGCCATCAACTCCAACCTCCTTGTTTTATAGTTGGGGAAACCAAGCCCCCAAAAGGTCAGAGATTTATCTAAAGACATTTGCCAAGTAGATCTTGTAAGGTATAAAAGAGAGAGCCTTGGGGTTCTTAATCTGGGTTCAAATCCTACCTCTGCCTCTTGCTAGCCACGTGACCTTGAGTAAGACTCTTAACCTCTCTGGCCTCAGCTTCCACAGCTCTAAAATGGCCATAGTAACCACCTCCCTCCCCCTGGGTTTGTGTGAGATGATGCACATAAGGTGCTTCTCAGTGTCCTGGCACATACAATAGCAGTGTTAGCTGTTCAGTCATGTCCAACTCTTTGTGACCCCACGAAATTTAGCCTACCAGGCTCCTCTGTCCATGGGATTCTCCAGGCAAGAATACCGGGGTGGATTGCCTTTCCCTTCTCCAGAGGATCTTCCTGACCCAGGGATTGAACCCAGGTCTCCTGCATTGTAGGCAGATGCTTTACCATCTGAGCTACAGGGAAGATTCACACATGGTAGGTGCTCAATAAAATATTGATACTTTGGTGACTATTATGAATAATATTTAACCCTGGCGTTTGAGAGTCCAAGACTCTTTACCAGCACATCCAGCTGGGTCTCTGGGGTGACTTCCAAGGGCCTGGTGAGGCTTTTGAAGCAGCAGAAAGGGAGGGGCAGCAAAGAAGGACAGTGGGGGCAGATGAGGCCGATGCCCGGCTTCCTTGCCCTTCTCCCCCATAGTAGGTGGGGGCGCTGTTGATGGGGACTGGGCCCTCGCCTGCCTCCTTCCACGTGTCTCAAGGTACTCAGAGAAGAAGTCTTGCTCTGGAGCTGTGTTAGATGCAGGACCAAAGGTAGCCTGTGCTGGCCTGGATCTAGCAGGGGCAGGGGCAGGAAACTCCCAGAGCGCCCAGGGCCGCTCAGTGTCTGGGCTCCAAGCCCACGCTGTGAGCAGGACACCGAGGGTATGGCCGTGGCCAGCTCCTGGCTCAGGGAGAAGGCGACCACCGCTGTCAGCCTCCTCCAACCACATCCTGCTCGGTTCACACAAACACCCCTGTGCCTGCTGCCTTCCAGATACGCACGCTGTGTGCACAGCTCAGGGATTATTTACATGAATGGACTCAAGGCTTCAGGGGATTAAGCGAATGGGGTGCCGCGCCTCCCAGTCCAGGGGTTCCAAACACGGGAGAAAGCTTGTGTATAGGCCACCTCCAGGGGCTGGGACAGTGTTTCCAGGGGAGAGACTCAGGCTATTTCCCCAACAGCTTTGGACGGAAGCTGAGTGTCCAGGAGAACACATTGAGTTTGTGCACAGGACCCATGGTCGGGGCCGGAGTGGCTTTCTGGCCTGGAAGGAGAGACATACATCCATGCGCTCCTGCTGGGGGTCTTGCGTGACTGAAATAGCTGTTAGGTCTGCAGAAAAAAATAGCACTGCCCAGGTGGCACTAGTGGTAAAGAATCCGCTTGCCAATGCAGGAGACCCAGGAGATGCAGGAGACCCAGGAGATGCAGGCTGATCCCTCGGTGGGGAAGACCCCCTGGAGGAAGGAAATGGAAACCCACTTCAGTATTCTTGCCTGGGAAGTCTCACGGACAGAGGAGAGAGGCGGACTACGTACAGTCCATGGGTGGCAAAGAGTTTGACATGACTTAGCGACTAAGCAACAAGGATAAAGAACAAAGCGGGAGCCGCCGAGGGCTTTCAAGTCGGGGAGAGCTGTGATGCGGCTTGCATTTTGACAGGATCGCTCCAGCTGAGAGGCAGAAAATGAAACCAGAGTGGAAGCGGCATGCTGGTTGGGGGGTCTCTAGCAGTCGGCCAGGTGGGCAGAAACGATGGGCGGATTTGTGAGCTGTTTAGGAAAACAGACATGGGAATGTCTTGAGGGGGTGTGTTGAGAGTCTGGACTCTGGGTCAGAGTCTCAGAGGGAAATGGATGACCCACTCGAACGGGGTCTTTTTTAATGGGGACTTTAAAAAAATGATTTGTTTGACTGCGTCAGGTCTTAATTGTATCATACAACATCTTTGTTGTGGCACAAGGGCCCTCTAGTTGTGGCCCACGGACCCTCCAGTTGTGGCCCACGGACCCTCCAGTTGTGGCCCATGGGGTCAGTAGTTGTAACGAGCGAGCTTAGTCTCTCCTGCCCATGTGGATCTTAATTCCCTGACCAGGGATCAAACCCGTGTTCCCTGTATTGCAAGGCAGATTCTTCACTGCTGGACCACAAGGGAAGTCCCTCACATGGGGTCTTGATGAGCGTTTTGCTGTCCACCCTTTCTAAGTCCTTCCTAGCCTAAATGTTCATCAGAAGCATAAAGGATGGGCAGGACTTCGGGTCTGAGAATACAAGGAGACCCTCCTGCCCTTTTAGCCAGGAGGTCGGGGAGGGACTGGTTCCTGGGACCCAGGCTGTGCAGTCAGGACTGACTCATGGAGACCCTGCAGGGAGGCCGCTGGGACCATAGACACCTGACTTGCCCTCTTCCTGTCCTGTAGCCCCAGCTGGGCCTTCAAGGATGAACCCAGCTAGAGGTCAGAGGGCAAGGAGTCTAGTGACGGTGTTTCTACAGCTCAGCCTGGGGGCACAGAACAGGGGGCAGTGATCAGGGGGACAGAGCACACTGCGGGGAAGGGATGGGTCATTCTAACAAGGGGGATGCCGTGTAGTGCAGCGGACATTTGGGGGGTCTCCCGCTTCTGTGCTCTCATCAGCCATTGGAGGTTTCCTGGGGCCTCTGGCCTCTGGGCAAGTGGACCGCTCATGTCCAAGGGCATAAGCTTTTGCCTACCACTGCAGAGCATGCCCATCTAAACACAGCCCCATCCAAACCCAAAGAAAACGGGGCCTCCTGTTAGCGGGCCAGCTCCTTCCATCTCGCTGCAGTGACTCAGCCAGAGCTCCCGCGTGTGGGCGTGGGACCGGGGAGGAAATTTTCCCCCGACACAGGGCTAATTCTGTCCGGGTGCTGGCAGCCAGTCCTGCGGCTGGAACGGCCGCGGCCGCTATGTGGTTTCGCGGTTCCTGCGTCTCTCAGACCTGCGGATCCAGGGATGGGAACCCCGAGGTATCTCCAAGAGCCGTCTGTGGGGGCTGGGAGACCCCCTCGCTCTGCCCTGGAGGATGAGGCCAGTCAGGGGACTGTGGCAGCAGGCCAAGATAACAGGACCAAAGTCTGCGGGCCTGGCCTGGGTGGTGGTGGGTGGATACTGCCAAGGAGAGACATTTGTGATGGGAGAATCATGCCTGCAAGGTCCCATTATGGTTCAAACCTGCTCGCTGAGGCTGTGGTCTTG
Organism: Bison bison bison; assembly: GCF_000754665.1. Lineage (NCBI taxonomy): Eukaryota > Metazoa > Chordata > Mammalia > Artiodactyla > Bovidae > Bison > Bison bison. The sequence continues at coordinate 7,987,127 of NW_011495054.1, forward strand.
GCAAGTAGAAAGAGCCAAGGTTGGGGGGTCAGAGAGTCCTTGGTTCAAACCCTGGGGTGATGCTGCAAGGCTGTGTGAGTCTGTAAGAGTCACTTCAGCTCTCTATGCTTTCATTTGCAAATCTATGCCGTAAGGGGGGACGGGCTTGGAGCAGCGAAGATGTTCCAGGCGCCAGGCAAACTTCTAGGCTCTGGGATACATCACACACAAGACAGGCTGAGGCCCTCTTCTTTGAGGCTTAGGGAGGTTCAGTTCCTCTCCCGGACCCCCGTCTTCCCAGCTACAAAACAGGATGCCTCTGGGGGCCCTCTCAGCTCCTAAGAGCCTTTGGGAGGCTGAGAAGGCTGGAGGAGAGGCTTCCAGGGCCACCCAGCCCAGACTGTAGGGGTGGGCCATGGGGGAGGTGGGAGAGGGGACAGGAGCCTGGCCAAATGCTGAGGGAAGGGTTTCCAGTTTCCCCGCCGGGCTCCCACGCCCACGGACCCTGATCAAACCCCTGCATTCGGCCTGGGGCCGGGGGCCGCCGGAGGAAGCTTAGACCGGGCTGGAGAGGCAACAGTGGAGGCAGCAGGCTGGGAGAGGGGCAGCCGTCGGTTTAGGTGTTCTTGGCACACAGGTGAGTGATGCTCACAGGTGAGGGGTGGCTGGGCCTCTGGGGGGGACAGGTGGAGGGAAGATGAGGGGAGAGGGAGGGGACAGGAAGACAGAGAGAAGGCAGGGAGACTGCACTGAGAAGCAAGAGCAGGGAGAGGGAGACACAGAGACAGGGCAGACAGAGTCGGAAAAGCACAAGGCGAGACAGAAGGAGCCAGGCCAGGACAGGGTGACTGAGGAACCAGCAGGGAGAGAACCAGACTCGGACAGAAAGGGAGCGAGCCCTCTGCAGACTCTAGCAGGGGATGGAGACGAAGCAGAAGGCCACAGCTGCTGCCCAAATGCCTCTCAGCCCTGGTGTCCCCTGAGCCCAGGGCACACAGACCAGTGGGTGGCAGCTGGAGGAGCTGGGGGGATTCCTAAGGACCAGGGTTCAACTCCCTGCCCTG
>NW_011495054.1:7988409-7993598 GCF_000754665.1 Bison bison bison
CCTGGCCTCCCCTCCAGGGCCAGGGGGCAGGAGACTCCACAGGTCCCTGAAGGATGGATGCATGCACGAGCCCCGCCTCTGAAGGGCTTTTCCTGGGCACGTGGGATGTGACCCCTGGGCTGTGATGCGCTTCCATTAGGGCCGTTACCTAGAGGCAGAGGGGCTCGGAGGACAACCCTGGGGACCTGGAGTCTCGTCTTGCTCCGTGTGTAGAACGCACACCCCGAATCTGTGGGGGTTTTTGAGATCCCACCAGGGCAACCCCTGGAGGATTCTGGAATGTTCTGGGGAGGCGAAGCAGTGGACAAAGAAAGAGAGTGGGGGTTGGAAGTGGGGGTTGGAGGAAGCAGGCTTGGAGCTTCCTCTCGAGGAATTGGAGCTACTTTGCTGAGCTGAGCCAGCTGTGTGACCTTGGGCACCTTACTTAACCTCTCTGGGCCAGTTTCCTCATCTGTAACAGTGCTTAGAACTATGCCTGGAATCTGGTGAGGACTCTACACGTGTTTGTTTAAGAAAAACGAAGCCAGAAACATCTGCCTGAGGTTTTTGCTCTCTGTGGTGGGAGGAACTAGATATGGCCTAACACCCTGCCCCCTCACCCCACCACAGCCACTTCCCCAGTAAGGGTCTGGTCCAGCTGGTGGGGGGAGCAGGACCATACATGCAGGTCTCCTGCCTGCTGCGTCCGGTCCCCGGCAGGAGGAATCGGGCCTCGGCCACCTCACAGCCAGCTTGGACTGGGCTGATGCTATTCCTCTCGTGGGCTGGTCCGGGTTCATCCCTGGCCTGCTGGAGGCGGCTGGCACGGAGGGGCTCTCAAGGCCCCAGGCAGGGCCAAAGCCGCTTGCTGGGCCGCTCCCTGCCCAGTGTGGCTTCCTGGGGGGTTCCGCCTGGGTGTGGGCTGCTCACTGCCCCAGGCAGGGGTTTGGGGTGTTGTGCTTGTTTGGTCTGTGTTTTCCTGGACCTCAGGAGGGGAGAGAAGTCTGCCATAATGACACCCTTCCACCCCACCCTCATCTGGCCTCCGGAAACCCCCGTGCTTGTCTGATGTTCCTTCATTTCCTTTATCCCCCTTTCCTCCTCACTGTGCCTTCCCACGGAGGCACTCTAGTCTGTTCAGAGTGTGTCTTGTTACTCTGCCCTGTGCTTTTGTGTTGCTGTACGGCCGCTTTCAGATGCGAGTTTTCAGTGTGCTTAGGTGCTATCTGGGTAGGTGGTTTTAAGATGCAGGGCGTACTGTATGTACACTTGCTAATCTGCGGCCTCTAACAGCTGCCTAGCTCTGTGGCTTTCCCACGTTGCCTCTTCGCATGTCGCCTCTCCCACAGCAGATGGACGTCAGCCGCCTTCAGCTTCCAGCCATCAGCAGATGCCTATGTGCGCTGCCCAGAGCCCTGGATCCCTGGGTGTCACAGCGCACAAGGCTCTTGCTTCCTGATGGCCTGCACCTGTGGCTCTGTCAGCGCACTGCCCTCAGTGGGCAGGCAGCGCCTGGGACGGTGCCCCTCGCAGGACAGGATGGGGGGATATAAATAGCTTCCTGGAATGTGACCTCCATTGTTTCCTGACCCCGCCCTGAGCCAAGGCCACCTTCCTTGGGCCTCTGCCTGGCGCTGCCCCCTTGACCGACCTCCTCCCTTTCCCAATCTTACTTCTCCAGTCACTTACTGGGGTTTCCTGGAACACTTCCTTAATAATCACGTTTGCAGGAAGGCTGATGTGAGGTTTGCTCCTGGAGAATCCAAGATAAGGCATGCCTGGCCCCCCGCCCCACCCACCAATCCTGCACACGGGCATCCTGAAGCACGATTCTTCCTGAGGCTGGGGGGCACACAGGGGCTTACGGGCACCCGAAGCGTGGCCTGAAGCCTTTGCCAGCCCGCGGGCTCCATCCCAGCTTTCTAGTCCTCTCGGTGGTTCTCGTTTGTACCTCCTTGATCATCAGTCTGTCTAACGCCTCCTTTAAGGCTTCCCTCCTGTACATTATCTGTTTAGGTCATTAGCCCATTTTTTTCTGCCGGGGTTGCAGTCTTTCTGGATTTGCAGGAAGATGCTCTGTGTACATTCTAGCTGGCAGTCCCAGTGCAGAGGAAGCGAACTGGAAGAAGAGCAAATAGCAAGGTTAAGTTCTAACAGTAGAGGGCAACTGTGGAGGGGTTGTGGGCTGGAATCGCACCTCCTCCCCCCAATTCCTAAGCTGCTGTCCTAACCCCCAGTACTTTGGGAGCATGACTGTATTTGGAGACAGGGCTTAAAATTTTTTATTTTTTTTAAAATATATTTTATATTGGAGTATAGTTACTTTACCGGAGTAGGCAATGGCAACCCACTCCAGTACTCTTGCCTGGAAAATCCCATGGACAGAGGAGCCTGGTAGGCTGCAGTCCATGGGGTCGCCAGGAGTCGGACACGACTGAGCGACTTCACTTTCATGCATTGGAGAAGGAAATGGCAACCCACTCCAGTGTTCTTGCCTGGAGAGTCCCAGGGACAGGGGAACGTGGTGGGCTGCCGTCTATGGGGTCACACAGTGTCGGACACGACTGAAGCGACTTAGCAGCAGCAGCATAGTTATTTACAACGTTGTGTTAGTTTCTGCTGCACAGAGAACTGAATCCGCTGGATGTATACATCCATCCCTCCCTCTGAAGCCTCCCTCCCACCGCTCTGGGTCATCACAGAGCACTGAGCTGAGCTGCCCGTGCTATACAGCTTCCCGCGAGCTATTTTACACCCAGTAGTGTGTATATGCCTGTTTTGCTCTCCCAGTTCATCCCACTCTCTTCTTCTCCCTCTGTGTCCACATGTCCGGTCTCTATAGGAGACAGGGCTTTTAAAGTGGTGATTAGCGTAAAGTGAGGTCATTGGGGGGATGCTTAACCCAACCTGCCTGATGCCCTTCTATGAAAAGGTGATTAGGACGCCGACACACACAGGGGGAGACCATGAGGACATCGCAATATCCTGTGGACCCGCTTAGTGCCCACCTTCTTCCTTGACCTGGACACAGAGCTGAATGAGACCAATCCTCACCCCCAGGTACCTTGCAATCCAGTCAGGTGTGTCGTTTTGTTCAGTCGCTGAGTCGTGTCCGACTCTTTGCGACCCCATGGACTGCAGCACGCCAGGCTTCCCTGTCCTTCACTAGCTCTTGGAGTTAGCTCAGATTCACATCCACTGAGTCACTGAGGCCATCCAAGCATCTCATGCTCTGTCGCCCTCTTCTCCTCTTGCCCTCAATCTTTTCCAGCATCAGGGTCTTTTCCAATGAGTTGGCTCATCGCATCAGGTGACCAAAGTATTGGAGCTTCAGCATCAGTCCTTCCCATGTATATTCAGGGTTGATTTCCTTTAGGATGGACTGGTTGGATCTCCTTGCTGTGCAAGGGACTCTCAAGAGTCTTGTCCAACACCACAGTTCGAAAGCATCAATCCTTCTGCGCTCAGCTTTCTTTATAGCCCACCTCTCACATCCATTCTTGACTACTGGAAAAACCATAGCTTTGACTAGAGACAGAGCTTTGTCCGCAAACTGATATCTCTGCTTTTTCATATGCTGTGTGTAAAAGCCAGTAATAAGCATATAAATGCCATGGGCCCTGGAGTAGGGAGCCAGGCTCCCTGGGAGCCTGAACGGAGGGTGTGTCAGTGTCCTGCGCTGCTATTATGGATTACTGCAGACTGGGCGGCTTAAAACGACTGAAATGCACACTCGCTTGTGCCGCCGGAGGCCAGAAGTCTGCAGTCGAGCCGTCTCAAGCTGGGCTTCCTTGGAAGGCTCTGGGGAGGGTCCCTTCTGTGTCCCCCAGTTCTGGGGCTCTGGGTGTCCCTCGGCTCCTGGCTACATCCCTCCAGTCTCTGCCTCCCTCTTCACGTGGCTTCTCTGTTCCCCTGTCAAATCTCCTGTCATCTCCTCTTATGGGGACACTTGTCTTAGGGGTTAGAGGTCAGCTTCTCCCAAGCTGATCTCATCTTGGGATCCTTACATCAATTATATCGGCAAAGATCCTTTTTCCAAATAAGGTCACGTTCACAGGTTCTGGTGGATGTAACTTTTTTTTTTTTAAGGGAAGATTTAACCCACTACAAGGGGTGGGGGTTGTCATGGCAGTCTGGAAAAGAATTTCCAGAGACAGAGCATCTCATCAGGGAGTGAGTTTATTAAGAACAAAGAGCAGAGATAACGTGGGTGCTGCGAGCACAGCGGGCTGACCTCCTGACAGATCAGGGAGAGCTGACCGTGAGAACAGCGGGCCGGCTCAAGCGAGAGCTAGCGCTTTCGGTGGGTTAGTAGCCAATTTTTATAGCCTCAGGACAAAGGAAATTCCTGCTGGAAAGCTGGCATTAGGTGATTGCTCAGGGTGCTATAGGGTGAGTACAGGGGTGGGCATTTTTGCCTAATATGGGGTCAGGAAATCTGCTGGTGATGATCAGGGGGGCTTCTGGCAACGGTTACAGAGGGGGCTCAGTCAGTTTCAGAGGTGACCTTGGTTGTGGGCTCCACTTCTGTGGCCTTGGTGTAAGGCCTCATACCGGTGGCCTTGGGATGGGAACTCCACGAGGGTGGGGGGACACCAAGAGAAACCTTCCTGGAGAGAGGCGCCTGGTTTCAGGGCTGAGTCTGAAGTTGTAGAGGAAATTAAAGAGAGTGATGCTGATTTTTGGTAGGTGCCGTGTAGCAAATATGTTGGTCAAAAAGGTTTTAGGGGATTCCCTCATGGTCCAGCGGTTAGGACTCTGCGCTCCTAATACCAAGGGCCCAGGTTTGATCTCCGATTAGGGAACTAAGATCCCGCAAGTTGCGGTGTTGGCCAAAAAAACGTTTTAGTTGCTTTACTTCTGGACGCTTTGTCTTTTCACAAAACAGAGCTCTCAGACCTCCCAGGACTTTGACCCTGATTTGCCTGGGTCTTTCCCTGTCGTCCTCGCCGAGCCTGGGGCAAGCTGGAGGGCCTTAACTCGTCCTCCCGGTGGTCCTGAGAAGTCGGTAGGGCAGGGTTTCTATCAGCCCCATTTTGCAGATGGCACAACTGAGGCTCAGAGATGGGGAGGCGACTTGCTCGGGTGACACAGGGAGTCTCCCCCCAACCCCGCCGCCTCCTCCCTGGTCCCAAAGGGCACAAGTTGGAGATGACAGGAGGAATCTGGGAGCAGAGCCAGGACAGCTTGTCTGTTCCCTGGGCTCCTGG
>NW_011495054.1:7993698-7999595 GCF_000754665.1 Bison bison bison
CCGGGGGAGCCGAAGGCAGAAAGAGGGACAGTCTGGCCAGACTCACCTGCCCGCCTGGACTGTGATAGACAACGTCAGCTTGGCAAACGATTCCCAGCTGTGCCCTAGACCTCAGATCATCCTGAAAACTGGGGACATAGGTTCCTCGAGGAGCCAAGAAAGGTCAGCAAAGAGGAGGTGTCCTGGGAGGGTGGAGCTGGGGTCCCTGGGGCATCAGCAAGGGTGCGAACAGACACAGGAAGGAGTGCCCAGTTCCTGGAAAACAAGGCGGTGAAGAGCAAGCTGAGTCAGAGCAACCTGGGTGTGAGGGTGCATGTGTGCGTGCTCAGTCCCTTCAGTCATGTCCAACTCTTTGTGACCCTGTGGACTGTAGCCCTCCAGGCAGCTCTGTCCATGGGATTCTCCAGGCAAGGATACTGGAGTGGGTTCAGTTCAGTCGCTCAGTCGTGTCTGACTCTTTGTGACCCCATAAATCGCAGCACGCCAGGCCTCCCTGTCCATCAACAACTCCCTGAGATCACCCAAACTCATGTCCATTGAGTCGGTGATGCCATCCAGCCATCTCATCCTCTGTCGTCCCCTTCTCCTCCTGCCCTCAATCCTTCCCAGCATCAGAGTCTTTTCCAATGAGTCAACTCTTCACATGAGGTGGCCAAAGTATTGGAGTTTCAGCCTTAGCATCAGTCCTTCCAATGAACACCCAGGACTGATCTCCTTTAGGATGGACTGGTTGGATCTCCTTGCAGTCCAAGGGACTCTCAAGAGTCTTCTCCAACACCACAGTTCAAAGGCATCAATTCTTTGGCGCTCAGCTTTCTTTATAGTCCAACTCTCGCATCCATACATGACTATTGGAAAAACTATAGCTTCGACTAGACAGACCTTTGTTGGCAAAGTAATGTCTCTGCTTTTGAATATGCTATCTAGGTTGGTCATAACTTCCCTTCCAAGGAGTAAGCGTCTTTTAATTTCATGGCTGCAATCACCATCTGCAGTGATTTTGGAGCCCAGAAAAATAAAGTCTGACACTGTTTCCACTGTTTCCCCATCTATTTCCCATGAAGTGGTGGGACCGGATGCCATGATCTTCGTTTGCTGAATGTTGAGCTTTAAGCCAACTTTTTCACTCTCCACTTTCACTTTCATCAAGAGGCTTTTTATTTCCTCTTCACTTTCTGCCATAAGGGTGGTGTCATCTGCATATCTGAGGTTACTGATATTTCTCCTGGCAATCTTGATTCCAGCTTGTGCTTCTTCCATCCCAGGGTTTCTCATGATGTACTCTGCATATAAGTTAAATAAACAGGGTGACAATATACAGCCTTGATGTACTCCTTTTCCTATTTGGAACGTCTGTTGTTCCATGTTCAATTCTAACTGATGCTTCCTGACCTGCATATAGGTTTCTCAAGAGCCAGGTCGTTGGGGCTCCTTATATGCCCCTGTGCTCTGCAACAGCCTTGCAAGGATATCAGTAGCTTCCAGGTAAGAAAACCGAGGTTCAGAAAGGTGAAGCAACTTGCCCAAGGCCACACAGCTGGGAAATCTGACTCCAGAGCCTGACTTCCAAGGATCCCGAGTGAAAACTCTCTTGGGTTCCCCCTGCTTGCCTGAGGAATTCAGAGTCCCAGTACCACTTCTCTGAGCTCTCCAAGCCTTCACTTTGAATCCTGAGAGCCCAGACTGTCATCACTTCTTGGTCCTCCCATGGAGTTCCCCTTTCCCTTGCCTTCAAGGCCCCCACAAGCAGCCACCAGTGGGAAATCACCCCTGGGATGCTGTATCAGCCCTGGACAGTGACACTACCCGCTGCCTCTGTCACGTGCCCTTCAGCGAAGCCCCTGCCCAGTGAGAAATGCCCTGGAGAATCCAGGGTGAGGGAACAACACTACCCCCTAAGCTGCTTCCCCCATGTCCATAAATGAAGTTCTATCACGGATCACATTTCCCTTTCTGATGCGGCCACAAGGAAGCTCAGAGTTGCAGGTCAGAGGCCTCAAGCCCATTGACTCTGCTGGTCTGCAGTTTCTGCCCTGGTTTGGGTTGGCTCTGATGCCTACATCTAATTAAACATTTTATTGGTTGTAGTTCCTTGTGATAGATAAATCAATGGGCACATCAACCCAAACACTGTACCCAGCGTTTTAAAGGTGCAGTGTTTTTTTGTTTGTTGTTCGTGCCTCCCCAACAAATGCCAGTAGTGATAATGCTATTACTTCCAAGGTAAGGGTAAGGAAGGGGAAGGTCACACAGTCAGCAGGCTGACCAGATGTGCTGGGGTGGGGGGGGAGGGGGGGCTGGGGGTTGGGATGAAGGGTCTAGCTGTTGATCTGAGTTCATGAGACTTCACCACTTGCCATCTGGGTAACCCTGGGCCTGCCTCTAAGCGTCTCTGAGCCTCTGCTTCCTCCGTAAAGCGGGAGTAACTGGTACATTCTGTCTCTGGAGATGGGTCCACCCAGACCTCTGGTTCTTAGATCGAGAGCCAACTGCTGTGCCTTGTTCTGCCCTGCAGGTGTTGCAAGCTGTGTGCGGGGGCTGACCGGCCAGGGACCAGCACTGGAGAGCTTTGGACATAACGGTGAAACGGTGAGGGGCTCTTGCGGTCTGAACTCCTCTCTCCAAAGGGCAGCAGTGGGAGGCCAGGACGAGGCAGGGGCACTGTTGGCGCAGCTGTCCCCTGGGTTTGGGAATCTGGTCAGAGTCAGGTTCAGAGCGCCGTGCACCTCTCCTTCATTGTGCTTAGCATCACTGCGATTTTTCCACGATTTGAGGGTTGTTTATTTTTGGATGAGTGTTTGTCTCCCATTAGACTGTAAAGGAAAAAGGGAGGGTCCCAGAGAGGCAGCAAAAACACTGTGGCGTCAGCGTCTGCCCTGACTCATGGACTGCCTCTTCCCAGCTTTGTGCTCTTGGGCATGTGACTTAAGCTCTCTGTGCCTCAGTTTCCTCGTCTGTAAAATGGGGTTTGTAACCACTTCACTGAGTTGTTATGAGGATGAAAGGACTTTGCATACATCAACCGTTTAGAATAGTACCCGGTATATAGGAGGTGCCTGCGAGCTGTTTGTCAAAAATAGCAAAGCCACCCAACTGGTCTTGCTCACAGCCAGGGAGGACACTGTTGGTCTCGCTGCTGGTGGTCAACTCTTCAGTCCAGTTATACATTTCGCTGGTTATAGTTCCCTGTGGTAGATAAATCAGTGCACACATCAACCCCAAAGCTTCACCCAGTGCTTTAAAGGCGCAATGGTTTTGTTTGTTTATTGTTCACTCCTCCCCAACAAACGCCAGTAGCCCTTTGTTTTTTTAGAATTTATTCATTTTGGCTGTGCTGAGTCTTCGTTGCTGTGTGGGCTTTTCTCTAGTTGCGGCGAGTGGGAGCTCCTCCCTGTTTTGGCGCACAGGTTTCTCGTGGTGGTGGCTTCTCACAGGCTCACAGGCGCACGGGCCTCAGTAACCAGGGCTTGCAGGCTCGGTAGTGGCAGCGCTCGGGTTCTAGAGCACAGTCTCAATAGTTGTGGTGAACGGGCTTAGGTGCTCCTCCGCACGTGTAATCATCCGCGATCTGCGATCGAACCCACGTCTCTGGCATCGGCAGGCAGATTCATTGCTGCTGAGCCACCAGGGAAGCCCTTTAAAGCCAGTTCTAATCAAAGTTCCCTCACGCCCCCTGTCTCCCCTGGCAGAGAATGGAGGCTGAGGATTACAACGCCTCCTACGAGGACTACCCCGATGACGTGGACCCCATCGTGGTTCTGGAGGAGTTATCCCCCGTGGAAGGCAGAGTGGTCAGGATCCTTCTGGTGGCGGTCTACAGCATCATCTGCCTCCTCGGGATCCTGGGCAACGGCTTGGTGATCGTCATGATCACGTGCAAGATGAAGAGGACGGTGAATACCGTCTGGTTCCTCAACCTGGCGGTGGCCGACTTCCTGTTCAACGTCTTCCTCCCAGTCCACATCGCCTACGCCGCCCTGGACTACCACTGGGTGTTCGGGACGGCCATGTGCAAGATCAGCAACTTCCTGCTCATCCACAACATGTTCACCAGCGTCTTCCTGCTGACCGTCATCAGCTTCGACCGCTGCGTCTCCGTGCTCCTCCCCGTCTGGTCCCAGAACCACCGCAGCGTTCGGCTCGCTTACACGGCCTGCCTGGTCATCTGGGTCCTGGCTTTTTTCTTGAGTTCCCCGTCCCTCGTCTTCCGGGACACGGCCCGCCTGCACGGGAAGATATCCTGCTTTAACAACTTCAGCCTGTCGGCCGCCGTCTCTTCGCCGTGGCCGGCTCACCCCCAGGTGGACCCGGTGGGCTCCGGCCGGCACAAGGTGGTGACCATCACGCGCTTCCTCTGTGGCTTCCTGGTGCCGGGTCTCATCACCACCGCCTGCTACCTCACCATCGTCTACAAGCTGCAGCGCAGCCGCCTGGCCAAGACCAAGAAGCCCTTCAAGATCATCCTGACCATCATTGTCACCTTCTTCCTCTGCTGGTGCCCCTACCACGCCTTCTACCTCCTGGAGCTCCGTCCTGGCTCCGTGCCTCCCTCCGTCTTCAGCCTGGGCGTGCCCCTGGCCACTGCCATCGCCATCGCCAACAGCTGCATGAACCCCATTCTGTACGTCTTCATGGGTCAGGACTTCAAGAAGTTCAGGGTGGCCCTCTTCTCCCGTCTGGTCAATGCCCTAAGTGAGGACACAGGCCATTCCTCCTACCCCAGCCACAGGAGCTTTACCAAGATGTCATCCATGAACGAGAGGGAGACTGGCATGCTCTGAGCCTTGCCCGGAAATCCCCCAGTGGATGCTCCCAACCTTGGAGGAGGCTCAAAGCTACAGCTTCTTGAGACCATGGCAGGAACCCTACCCACACCCCCCACAGTGGACACTCCCAACCTTGGAGACTCAAAGCTATGCCTTCTGGACACCACAACAGGAACCTCTTGGGCAACGCACAGATGCCCACTGTATTTTACGTGGGGCTGAGCAGTGTTTTTGAGCTGGGAATCCAGGGTTTGGAATGCCTTTCCTCCAGGGGCGTGGTGGGCACAGCATGCTGCAGTGCTCAGGCTTGGACCAGTATCCTGTACATCTTCGGAGACTTGCCTTGACCAACACAAAGGAAAAAAGGGAAAATTTTCTAAAGCACTGCCATGAACTAGGATGGGCATAAGACAGAGGGATTCAGTTACCTACCTGAGCACTTTCCAGGCATGACACAGACAGTTTGCAAGGTCCATTTCTGGTGTGAGGAGAGGAGGTCAGAGCCAAGCCAGTGTGATGTAGATCACGCTTCGCCACAGAGCCCTATATTAATAGCTGGCCAGAAATCCTGCTCTGAAGCCATTCTTCGGGTCTAGGGTGTGTTGGAATGCACACACCTTTTCCAGGTCACCTGGGAAGAGAAGGTGACATATGAGCACAGAAACTCCTGGGACCATGCATTTGACTTTCAGATCAGCTGGAAAGATAGACAACAGGTCCTGAGGAGGGCATGGGGCTTTTTAACAGGGGCAAGAGAAGCAGGGCTACAGCTGCTACCGGGCTACTTGGGTCTTGTGGGGGAAGGAATGGAGAAAGAAAAGACCTTTCAGAGGGCGTGTGACAGGAAACAGCTCACCCTAGAACCCTCCAGGGCAATGTTGTGTTGAGGGTGGGGTCATACTGCCAGCACCTTGCCCAAGCCCTGTCCTCACTTTGTATTTGTTCCCCTGGGGCTGGTTTGAGGTGGGCAACCCCCTACTCACTCCATCACAGCAATTCCTCCCTCTTTCCTGATCCACTGACTGGCTGGTGATGCTCCGGGGCAGGGGGTGGATGGTGGGTGGGGGTGGGAGGTGGGATCTCTTCTTTCTCAACTTCCTCAGAGCCTTGCTGGAGGCTAGCCCAAAATCA
>NW_011495054.1:7999702-8000738 GCF_000754665.1 Bison bison bison
GCCCAGCAGGGGGTGGTGGTGCCCTGGGCCCAGGACTCCTCCTGTGGGCAGTCACACTGTCTTTTCTGCGGCTGTGTTGTACTGTCAGCATCCCACTTACAAATGACAAAGGTGATGCTCAGATTGGGGAAGTTACCCAGCGTCACACAGCCAGCCGCGGGGCAGAATCTCCAGAAAAGAACAGAGCTGTTCTGTAATGGAGAATGCCTCTGCGGAGAATATTCTACACTGTCCTGGTAACCTACATTTATTTAGCACGTCTATGTTAAGCACTTTACATGTGTATCTCATTTATCCCTCACGGCAGCCAGGCCCGAATTAGGTACAATTACACTTCCCTTTTATGCATGAGGCTTCTGGGGTTCAGAGAGTTTAAGTAACTGGCCCAAGGATGCCCAGCTGGTCTCTGTTAGGAGTCTGGACTTGAACCTAGGTCTGTCTGGCTCAAAGAAGGCCACAGAGGCTTAGGGTTTTGAGCATTCATATATGCATATCCCTCAGCAGATTCATGTTAACATCTTAAGGGCTTTAAAGGCAGCTATGCAAATAGTTTTCAAAACTGATCCAAAGTGGCAGAGAAAATGTACTTGGCTCCCAGCTCCCTTGGTACCCATCCACACCCACCCACCCTGGCTCCCACCTCTTGTGTCCACACACACCGCTCCCCACCACCCCGCCCCACCCCACCCAGCTCTCCAGGGAGGACGGCGGGGAGGGAGGCCTGGAGGGAGGACCTTTTGGCCTCCGAGTGTCTGTATTCCATTCTCTTCCAAGTTTCTTTGTTGTGAAGCCACTTCTCCAACAAGATGCAATGAACAGATGTAACGTCTACACGGCGCCGGGCGAGTTCCCGAGGCCACGGGCTGTTTGGAATCGTACCTCATTTAGAGACAAACTGTTCCTTCACTCTGTTGGGTCATTGTGCTTGTGAAAGGCAGCTCTGAGTTGACCCTACTGGGGGCCTCCAGTTGCTTCAAGCAGTCTGAACTTAGCTTGAGCAAAGGGAGCTTTCAATATTGCCCAGAGGCCCCTGTCA
>NW_011495054.1:8000838-8015141 GCF_000754665.1 Bison bison bison
CCCAGAGGCAGTCACAAGCCACTTGGGGAGGACCACACTATTTGCCAGGGCTCAGTTTCTTGTTCCTTTTGGGCTGCGTGCAGGCCAGCCCAGGCCGGGGGAGCCAGGAAATCATTTTGTCTTTGGAAAAGCTGATGAACAGGAGCAAAATGAAAACCAGCTGTTTTCCTCCTTGGAGCCAGGCCTCACTCTTTCTGGCTGCCCCACCAGTCTTCCTGTTCTGACCGTCAAATGCTTAAGTGCAGCTGTGACAACCTTTTCAGTCTTGTCCCTACAGCTTCTTCTGAGGGTCCCCCCGGGTCGCACGCTCAAAGGCCCTGTGTTTCACACAGCACGTTCACCTGAATTACTCCACAGGCGGCTAACACGGCGCTGTGCGCCTGAGAGCCCTCCCTCCGGGGCCAGGACCCGCCAATGGGTCCTGCAGCGTTGCCTCCTAGGTGGGGTGGGGCGGGGTGGAGGGGGCACGGGGCTGTGGGCAGAGGGGACCAAAAGAGAAGATGCTGTTTGAGGGCAGGGGGAGAGGGAGGGAGGAGAGAAGTGAGAAGGAGAACAATGATGAAGAAAAGGGATCTGGCATTTATTAAACATCTACCATGTATCCGGCCCAGAATCTCATCAAAGCCTCAAAAACGACCCTGTGAGAAGAGGACCATCAGACCCGAGTTGGGGGTGCGGAAAAGGAGGTTTGGCCTGTGGACCCCACTTGATGACAGTCACATAGTAGTAAATGGAACTGGGTCTGCTGCCCGAAGAGAGTTCCCAGCTTCTTCAGCTTTTGGGAGGATGGAGAGGGAGGGGGAGGGAGAGAGAAGGAAGAGGAACAAGGAGGGAGGGTCTCAGAAAGGGAGTCAGACCCGGGCGCCGGCAGAGGGAGGAGTTTGCCTTAAGCTGGACCCCAGGGTCAGCCTGGAGAGCAGAGCCCCGGATGGATGGGAGAAGAGAGAATCCAATCATGAGAGCCTTGAGGGCCATTCAGGCTCATCCCCACCAAGTCCTCCCCGTTTCACAGAGGAGGGAGCTGAGGTTGCAAGAGCTGCCCTTGGAGAAATCTGCAAAAGGAGATGTGTTAGTTTGGATGGTGTGATCAGTGGTTTCCCAGCTCCTGGTCCTGGCCTTCCTCTCATTCTTTCTTCCCTGACATGCTTTGGTACTCTGGCTTTGGAGAGCTGCTGCTTGGGCTGCTATCCAGGACAAGGGGGAATCGGGAGGCAGCTCGTCCAACTGCGAAATAATTCAGTAGGGGATTTGCTTGCTTCCTCTCTGAAGACAATGTTTCTCTTGAATAAACAGACCGAAGCAAGCGTGAGGACTCTCATTGCTGGAGGGTCCTGCCCCTTGCCTCCCCCACCCACCTCATGGAATGCCAGCTGAGGCTCAGAGAGGTGAAGTGTGCTGTCCAGAGTTGCACAGCTATGTTGTGAGATGGCAAGAGAACTCCTGCAACTCCCAATCTCCCATTTCCCAAATTTTGGACCACAAGAAATCCGTATCTTGAAAAAATTCCCTCCACTCATGTAATTTTTCTAAGCACCAAGGATACAAGACAGGTAGTGGCTTACCCAAGACAACACAGCCAGCCGCGGCAGAAAGGGGACTACAAACTAGGACTCCTTGCAAGTCCGTGCATTGGCCCACCCAAGGACAGACATTCTCATCTGCACATTCATCCAGCCATCCTTTCATGCACCCATCCATTTCCATAAGCATCTGTGTGTAAGTCCACCCGTTTACCTGCTCCACAAGCATCTGCCTAATACCCCTCTTTGCTGGGCCTTGGGGTCAACACTAGGGGTGTGGGCATGGTCAGGACAGACACAGTCTCCGTCCTCTTAGCTCATTCATTGGACAGCGGTGCCAGCCAATTAAAAAAAAATACCCCAAACAGAAAACAGTCATAGTAAGGGTCACTCACATATTATAGAGAGATGTGACCCTGGCCAAGGCCAAGAAACTTCCCCAGGGTGGTACATGTGTGCTCAGTCATGTCTGACTCTTTTTGACCCCATGGACTGTAATCTGCCAGGCTCCTCTGTGGGAACTCTTCAGGAAAGAATACTGGAGTGTGGGTTGCCATTTCTCCTTCCAGGGGATCTTCCCCACCCAGGGATCGAACCCACGTCTCCTGCATTGGCTACTGCTGAGCCCCCGGGGAAGAGACTCCTGAGATTTGAAGGATGGATAGGCACTGACCCGGTGGGGAGGTGCTGGAGAGGGTGCTGCAGGTGGAGGAAATGGCACTGATGTGGGAGGGAGCAGGGTGACTTTGGGGGATTGAAAAGGGGGTAAGGGATGCAGCCAAGTGAGTACAATGAGCATCGGCCAGGTAGGATGGAGAGGAGGCGGGGCCAGACTGTGGGACTGGGGGGTGGGAAGGGGAAGCCATATGTAAAGGGGTGACTCAGATCCGTCTATTAAAAGGATGTTTGGGACCTCCCTGGGGTTCCAGTAGTTACGACTTGGTGCTTCCAATGCAGGGGTGTGGGTTCCATCCCTGGTCTGGAACTAAAATCTCATATGCCACGTGGTGCGACCCCCAACCCCCAAAAAAGGATTAAAGGATGCCTGATGCCTAGGGCTGCTCTGGAGGACTAGTTAGAGAGGGGCAGGAGGGGAAGCTGGAGGCTGCTACCACATCCAGGTGAATGCCCTGGTGCCTGGACTGTGGGAGCCAAGGTGGAGCCTGAGAGAAGCGGACTACTCCACAGATAGTTAAAAGCTACCCAAGCTTTCTCTGGGGAGTGGTTAGTCGGAAACCAACCCAGAGCTCGTTTCAGCTGCACAGAGGCCTTGGTGTGTTGCTTTATTGATGGAAATTAATTGTAAATATTATTCAAATTTGCCTCCCAATGCACAATTATATTTCTCAGGGGAGCCCTCTGAGCACATAATAAAGCCCTATAAATAATACATATATTAACCTAAGAGGAACGGAGGCATATTAATGTAGCAATTGTAGGTGGTGGCTGCGGGGTATTTAACAGACTAGATGCCAAGCACTTGAACTTGGGGTTTAACCTCCAGGTCACCTAGAATCCTCCAGGCACCCACCACGCACTTTCCTCTCATCATTTCACTGAATCCTTACAGAGATCTTTGTGGTAAGGGCCATTTCCATCTCCATCTACAGATGAGGAAATTGAGGTTCAGAGAGGTGAAGTGACTTGCCCAGTGTCACTCAGCTAGTAAGTGATAGAGCCAGAATTCAAACCCCAGTCTCTTTGACACCAAAGCAACTTGTAAATAACAAATTGTCCTCTGAAGAGACTCCTCCCTGGAGAAGGACGATAAGCATATGATACTTCTCCAGTGTCAGATTTTGAGGAGGTGAGAGAGGAATCTGAGCGGTTGCTTTTTCGTTTGGCGGAAGAAAATGTTGTCTGGGTGGACTTGTCACTTCCTCTTGACCCTGAGAATCTTAGGGTTGCTGAGTTTGCAGGAAACTCGGCTTCATCAGTTCACAGCTCCCCATCCCCCCAATTTGCGGATGGTGAAACTGAGGCTTCTTTGTAATAAGACTGGAGACCTCCTGTCTTACCCACTGCCAAGAGATGAGATATGCATGAAAATGCTTACATGAGTCGCTTTTAAATCACCGTCATTCTAGAGACCTGGGTCTTCACCAAGCCGCCCTCTTCACTTCTTGGTCTGTTGACAAGGGCTTTGGTGCTGCTCTGCCCTGAAGGACCCCTGCCTAGGATCTGGGAGGTCACTTGGAGTTTCCAGTGAGTCTTCCTTCCTTGGGGAGGTAGGAGATCTTAGAAAAACCTGGTACAGGGCAGAGACGTGCTGTGCTTGGGGCATAAACTGTACCCTTCAAAATTGTCCTGGATGTAGGTGAGAGGGCTTCCCAGGTGGTGCTAGTGATAAAGAACCCACCTGCCAATGCAGAAGACATAAGAGACCCAAGTTCGATCCCTGGGTTGGGAAGATCCCACAGGAAGGCATGGAAACCCACTCCAGCACTCTTGCCTGGAGAATCCCATGGACAGAGGAGCCTGGTGGGCTACAGTCCATGGGGTCACAAAGAGTCAAACACGACCGAAGTGACTGAGCACACACGCAGGTAGGTGAGAGATGTTCTCTTTCTTGATCCAGGTGGTGGTTCCATGGTTGTCTTCATATGAAAAACTCGTTTATCTGTACATGTAAGATTAATGCACTTCACAAGTACACTGCACTTCATTATGTCTCAATTAAAGGTATTTTAAAAAATAAAAAAAAATTCATGGCACCTGGAGGAATACCTTCACTTGCATTGGCACCCTGGGCAGACCCAGATCTGGGGGCTTCCCTCTGATTCAAGGAAGCAACTCAGAGAGGGGTGGTTCTGAAGGGGTCCATCCGAAGAGGCAGCATCTCAGGAAGGACTGAGCCCTTCCCACTCTGCCCTCGGACTCAAAGGGCCTTTGATGGTTAAGACCCAGGATCACATGGGCTCGGGAGTCAGACTGCCTGGGCTGGAACCCCAGCTCTATCATTTACATCAGCTAAGGTTAGGGCTAGGGTTAAGGCTCTATGACTGTGAGCAAGCTATTCAACATCTCCAAAGCCTCAGTTTTCTCATCTGTACAATGGGTATAGTAAAGACCTGCAGCTCACAGGGTTGCCATGGAGATTAAAGGAGATGTGAAATTTAAGCATTCAGCAGATGCTGGGCTCACATGCCCTGCCCTCTCTCAGCAGACATGCATCTACCCCATCACTGGTTTCCCTATTTCCAGCCTTGCCCCCCAACAACTCACTCTCCACAAAGCAGCTAGAGTGAGCATCTATCCGGTACAAAGTACAGCAATCCAAAACCTTCACTGTGACTTACAAGGCCCTAGAGGACTGACATCACCTCCTCCATCTTTATCTCATGATGCTCCCCAGCCAGGCATTCCTCTTTGTCTCCCCAGAACAACACAACATCAAGAGTGGCAACAACACTAACACATCTGAGACTGTTCCCACCTCAGGACTTCGAGTTTGCTATTCTAGGACCTCTGTTTGCATGACTGGTTCCTCCGCTTCCTCCAGGTCTCAGCTCCAGTGTCGCCTCCTGAGACAGGCCCTTCCTGACCCCTCCCCTGACTTAATGTAGCCTCCCCCTCCCCACTCACTGTCCATCAGATCTCTTGTTTCTTTTTCACCATAGTACTTTCCGTCATCTGGAATAATTTGATTTATTTCTTTGTTTAGTTGCCTTAAGACTGTCTGTCCAGGGACTACCTCTTGCTCACCTCGGTACCTCCAGCACCCAGAAGTGCTTCATACAGAAAAAGTTCTCACCGTATCATGTTGAACGAATGAAAAAAAATAACCATCAGCTGATGTTATTTTTGTCATCATTATCATCTAATTCATGATGATGTATTAATCTAAATTTAATTCATCATCTAAATCATGATTACCTCATTTCCAAAGTATTTTCACATTTTTTCTCATACTGGTGGAACTTGGAAAGGGTAGGGCTATCCCCCATTTCACAGACATGGAAACCGAGGCCCCAGGTTCAGAAGTGGAGTAACCACAATTCTTTCTCTTGTACCTTTAGGAGCAGTCACAAGCGAAGGAGGGAGGCTACCATTAAGTGCATCTACCACCCCTGGCCTTTGCGCTTCCCCTTTGATTAATTGCAGCCTGAAAATAAAGGATGCAGATGCCTCCCTCCTCCTCCTTCCCCTCCTTCTATTGTTTTGTAGTTCTTTTCCGGTCCAGGACTAGGTTAAGGGTTTGGCTGGCATGACTGTGACCACAAACTTCCTGTGTTTATCCTGCCACTCAGAAATCATGGATGGAGCGGTCAACTGGGCTCAAGGTCTGTGTTGGGCACTGGGTGATGCTACGGCAGAAAGCACAGCAGCATGATTAGTCCCCGATGCCCAAGGATCCCTGGAGTCCAAATGCCTAGCTTTGGGAGAGATAGATTCCAGATGATCTTTTCCCAGGCTTCCATCACACAGATGTGTGACACCTATGGAGTAAACATCCAGATAATCGAAGGAATTTCCGGTTGACTCCCAGAGGCTGGCGCCACAGAGCAGGGACTCACACAGGTTGGTGGGAAAGGGGGGCTATTGGCCGTGGCTGGTGGCTAGTAACAGCCTAGGAGCCCCTGGTTCATGGCAGGGAGTTTACGATGGTCAGGGCCCAGTGCTTTACTGGGAAGAACTGACTCATGATGGGATTTTAGGCAATTCCACATCCATCATCCCATGCCATCCTCATTAGAAGCCTGAAGCATAAAAGCATCTTAACTTTGGAGATGAAGAAGTTGAAACTCAAAGAGGTCAACTTTCGCAGAACCACAGGGTACTTATTGCCATCTGGAATAATTTTATTTATTTCTGTGTTTAACTGCCTTAAGGCTGTTCCCCGCCTGGGTGGTGAGCTCCATCAGGCCACAAACTGTGTTCATCTTGCTTACCTCCAGCAGCAGAGCAGTGCCTAGCACAGAAGAAGTGCTCATGATATTTGGTGGAATGAATGAAGAAATAAGTGCAGACTGATGTTAAGTTTATCATTGTCGCCATTGAGTTTTATGACAATGACTATTACAATTCACTGTTTCAAATTTATTTTACCTTTTTTCTATATTGATTACATTGTGAAGCTGCATTAATTTTTATTGAGCACCTACACTGTGCTGGGCTTTGGAGATGTGAGAGCAGTCACTCTTCATTCTCCTGAATCTTACAACATGTTAGCATGGAGAAGAGCTGGAGCTTGAACCCACATCTGTACAGCTTGCTTTTTTATTAGGTAGGCTGTTTCTTGTTTCAACAAAGGAGTGCTTTGTCACTCAGTTGTGTCTGGCTCTTTGAGACCCCATGGACTGCAGCCCACCAGCCTCCTCTTTCCATGGGGATTCTCCAGGCAAGAATACTGGAGTGGGTTGCCGTGCCCTCCTCCAGGGGATCTTCTCAACCCAGGGATCAAACCCAGGTCTCCCGCATTGCAGACTGAGCCACCAGGGAAGCCTCAGTAAAGGAGGGATGAAGAAATTAGTTCAAAAGGGAGAGAAAGGCTTTCTGTTGTAAAGCAGTGAAACTCTCAGGGGTTAGAGAGAGAAGCCTCATGTCTTGGCTGGGGTTGCTGACCTGGGATTGATTCTGGGGACCAGGGTGCAGCTGTCAGTGGCTGCTCCCCCATCTCTGACTCTTCAAAATAGGGGAGTGATCTGATCCAATATTCCTTCCCACCCTTGAAAGAGCAGCCGGAGGTGGCACTGCTCCGCCCAAACGAAAGGTGTGCTAAAAGTGGGATTGCAGGAACCCCGAAGGTCAGTGGAATAAGAACGTGGATATGGAGGCACCCTGCTCCATCTGGGGAATCCCAAATGGGGGTTCCACACTCCCCTACCAGGCTCACCACTGGGGCGATGGGTTTTCAGCTTGGAATCTTCAATGCCACCCATTTCTGGTTCCTAGATTTCCCAGTTGTGTCACCTGCTTGTAAACCTCCTCCTGGTCCCCTGGCCACAGCATCTTCAAGGATGCAGATAGTTCTATGGAAATGGCTTACTCACACTTAACATGTCAAAGCTGACACGACCGTATGGTCAGTCTAGTTGAGTCAGTTCCCTGTATCCCTGTTGGGAAACGAGTCCCACAGTTCATTGGAGGTGAGCTATGACAATAATTAGATGCCCCCACGCCCAGCTCCACTGTTCTTTGCTCTTCAATGTGCATATACATCCCCTTCAATGGCTCTGTCTTTCTTTCTCTAACATTTTCGCTCAAACGTATCAATCTGTGTCAACCACATATCGCTCCTTAGGGCATTCATTGCTGAGTTTCTTGTGTAGCAGACCTAGTAGAGGAGAACCACAGTTTATTTAGCCAAGTTCTATTGAGAGGCCTGCAGAGTGTTTCCTTTCTAGAAGCATCATTGGTGCCATTGTTTTTGTAACTCCCTGATGGGTTCTCCCCAGAGAAGCTAAGTACAGCCTAGCTTCTAAAGCCTGACCCTCAAGCCCAGGGAAGACTACAGATCTGGCTAATCTGAGCCTTCTGCACACCAGTACCCCACTTCGGGTCCCTGCCCCAACCCTTCCCTTGAGGGAGAAGGAAGTGCTCTTTAAAGCTTTAGGAAGAGGTCACCCAGCTCAGGAAAATGAGGCGGGTACAGCGGGCAGTATTCACACACACAGCCTTTGGAATCAGGCCAGGTGGACTGGGCAAATAACATTTCCTCTCTGAAACTTGGCTTCCCCATCCCTAAGCCTGGGAGAGTAGGAAACACGCCTTGTAGGGTTGCATGAGGATTCAATAAAATCATCCGTGTCAAGAGCTTATCAGAGCATCTGGAAAATATTACACATCCCTAAAGTTGCTAGCTCTCACTGTGGTAATGTTTTATTCCATTTTTCCCCCCTTTTACTGGAGCTACAAGACTGCAACTTGCTTTGTTATCTCTGGGGGCCGTGCCTAATCCACGCTATTGTTTCAGGAGGCTGCACAAATCTGCTTAAATTATGTATTGGGGTTGCACGTTGAATGCTTGCTGCAATTTGAGTGTGTGAAGAAAATGTAATTGCTTTGTCTGTAGCTGATCTGGTCTTCCTTACGACTTCCATTCCAACTTCTCCCACCCCCCAGCACTGGCAGAAAACAAAACAAAAGCACAATTAAGTTTTACCCGTGCTGTGGTTTGAAGTGTGCCCCCCACATTCCTGTGTTGAACTCCTGACCCCCAGTACTTTAAAATGTGACCTGCTTTGGGAACAGAGCTTTCACAGAGGTGAGAAAGTTAAAACCAGGTCATCGGGGTGGGGCCTGATCCAGTTTGACTGGTGTCCTCATAGAAAGGGGGAAGTTTGAACACAGATACTTACAGAGAAAAGATGACATGGAGAGACACAGGGGGAATCGGCCACATGCAAGCCAAGGAGAGAGGCGTGGGGAAGACCCTCCCCTCCAGGCTCTCTGCAGGAACCAGCCCTGCTGACACCTTGATCCTGGACTTCCAGCCCCCAGAATTGTGAGACAGCGTTTTTCCATGTTTAAGCTGCACGATCTGTGGTACTTTGTTACAGAGGCTCTAGCAAACTAATCTAACTCTGTTTTGACATTTTAGTCCAAACGATCTTCATACAGGCTCCAGAGGTTAAGTGTCCTCTTGCTTGTCTCCTGTGGTGGTTTCGGGCCTGTGGAGGGTAGGGCTTGGTCTGATGGTCCCAGGGGAGCATGGGGGAGTCCAGAGTTCCTGAGGGTTCTCTGCCGCAGTGCGTGTGAAGGAATGTCTCCACTTGCCCTGGTCCTGCATGTGTGCCTGTAAGACCATGGAAAGAGGATTTTGCTCTGGGCTTGGGTGATCAGTTTCCTGCCCTGGCTCCCCCAAATATAAACCCCAGCACCCCTACTCTGCCCTCCTCCCAGGTGGGACTGAGATGAAGCATCCTAGCTTGTGAGAAGGTTACTGCCCCTGCCGCATATCCACAGCACATGAGAACCGAGGGCGTCGAGAAATCCAGCGAGACCAGGCTGCGATCTGGAGGCCACCCCCTGTCCCCTGTGGGCCTGGGGCAAGGCTGCAAGGAGGAAGCAAGCCAGTACCTGGGCAGTTCTCTCGCCTGCACCCCCTCTCCTTCTTCTGCCTCCTGGTTCTTGAAAAGCAGTAGCTTTTCTTTTCCTCTCCCTGTGCTCTATTCTCCTATTATCCAGTGGTAAGCCTTGGAGTTGTTGCAGGAAGTGGGTCTGCTCCTTGCCCTGGCAGAATCCAGGAGCTGGGCTTTCTTTTGTGCTAAAAAGAGAGAATAAAGGAAGGTGGGAAATCCTCCCTCAAGACAGCAGCCTGACTTTAGTCCACAGTCCGGCTGCAAATCGCATTGCACACATCAGAGCAGGTATCGCATCATTCTTCCTCTTATGTAACTGGTCCAGCCCTCCTCCCATGCACACAGACTCCTGGGGCTGACTGGACAAAGACCTTGTATTTGCAGCACTAGTTAAAAAACCTCCTTCATCATTTGCAGAAGAGCTATCTATTACCAACACTTCTAACCCCTCCCACCCCCACTGCACCACACAGCGTGGCATGCAGAATCTTAATTCCCCAACCAAGGATGGAACCCGTGCCCCAGGAAGTCCTGCAGTGGAAGTGCAGAGTCCTAACCACTGGACTGCCAGGGAATTCCCCCTTCTTGACTCTATCTGCCGCTCCCAACGGTGTTTGGGTCTTAAGAATCAGAGTGAAAAAGTCATAACGATCACTATTAAGATCATGACTAACAATCTTCAGCAGTTAATGACAATTATTCTACATTTCACATTTGCAGGAGGAATGCAGGCTCACAGGGTCAAAGTCTCTTGCCCAAGGTGATTGGGCTGTGAAGAGGATGTAGTGATTGGAAGCTGAACCCCCTTCCCCCCTACTCTGGTCTAACTTCCAGCTGTTTATCCTTGCACTATGAGGACTGCATCCTTGCAGCCCAGGAGGGTTTGGCATTGCTGTAATCAATGCACAGTCGTACATGATTTTTCTGCCCACTTAGGTGGAATTGCTTCCCAGATTTCTGAGACCTGGGAATCAGCCAGTGACAGGGCTGGGAAAGCTCTGCGGAGAGGACGGTGCTTCGTGAGGTCACCTAGAGCTCCTAATGCATCTGTAATAGGATTAACACTGCCCGGAACCCTGGGCGTCTGTTCTCCCTTCCTGCGCTGTGTCCCCTGGGTCAGAGGGTTGCCAGGGATTAGAAACCCAGCCTGCATTTTTGGAGACCACAAGAACAGATGCTCAAGACACTCCCCCCAGTGTCTTGTGTGAAGTGCTGTTTGCAGGCCGTCATTCTGCCTTCAAGGGGGCTTTCACCTGCCCGGCCTCGCTGCACCCTAAACGTTCACTGGAATAGGGTGACGAGCCCTGCTTTTAATGAGGAGAAACTAGGTGCTCAGAGAGGTTAAGACATGTGCCCAATCAACACAGCTAAGGAATGGCAGTGCCAAGAGGCTGGGACACGGAGGCTGCCAAGCTCTTGTGCTCGGCAACAAATTTTTTTTTTTTTTTTTAACCATTTTGAAAGTCTTTATGGAATTGGTTGCAATACTGTTTCTGTTTTGGTTTTTTGGCCATGATGCATGTGGGATCTTTGCTCCCTGACCAGGGATTGAACCCTCATTCCCCGCATTGTTAGGCAAAGTCTTATCCACTCGACCACCAGGGAAGTTCCCTCAGCATCAAACTTGATGACCCTGGCCACCAAGTGCCCTCTACACTTCATGCCTCAGTGTTTTGGGCTTTGCTTTCATGTGCAAAGTGGAGCGGCACTGCAGGTTATGAAATGAAGTGCTAAATCCGAAGGCAAGAGACTCGTGCTGGAGTCGTACCACTGTCACGGGGTCTCTGTGTAACTTTGACAGTCATGCTCCCTTTCTGGGTCTCAGCCTTCCTTTCTGAAAAAACAGGGAAAGGGAAGGAGATGGGTTTTGACAAGTGTGAACTTATCAGAAGTTAGCATATAACAAGCACCTACTATGTACCAGTTACTTAAGACACACATCACTTCATCGACTCCTCCCCAAACTAGCATGGCTGCATACATTTTCTGCTCTGCATGTGTGCTCGGAGTCCGACTCTTTGCAACCCCATGGGCTGTAGCCCACCAGGCCCCTCTGTCCATGGAATTTCCCAGGCAAGAATACTGGAGTGGGTTGCCATTTCCTACTCCAGGGGGTCTCCCTGACTCAGTGAGAGAACTTGAATCTTTGGGGTCTCCTGCATTGGCAGGTGGGTTCTTTATCACTAGCACCACCTGGTTAGGGATGTGTAAACTCAGGGTCTGTGTGTTTCCAGAGCCTTGCTCCTGGCCAGACAACCTGGAAGGACCCTTTAAGCTCTGACATTCCAAGATTCCAGGGAGAGGGTTTAGACAGATCAGGACACAAATTCTGCCTTTGTCACTTCCCAATCGTGGGACATTCTGGACAACTTATTTCACCTCTCTGAGCCTCAGTTCATCTACAAAATGGGTCAACTCTGTCCACCCCTTGGACTTACTGAGATAATTGGATAAGGAAGTTTGGTGTGCTGCAGTCCATGAGGTTGCAAACAGATGGACACGACTTAGCAACTGAACACACACACACACACAGATAATTAAATGATATAGTACACAAAAGTCCACCCTCCAGCACATGGTAGATGGTGAATCTTTTTGCCCTTTTCCTACCTACACTCATGGAATGTTGGAGAGGCTTCTAAGTGGGGATGTTGGAAGGTCTCTTCTCTCCCCAGCAAAAATCCTTTCCCTTCCTCCTTCCCTTCTGTTCTGCTCTACCACACTCAAGTTCCAGCAGCTGTGCTTAATTGGATTTAACTTAATAGTTTTATTGATGCCTTTTGGTTCGGGGACGAAGAGGCCTCTGGGTAATTTGCACATTTTTAACAAACCCAATAAAGAGCTGATAAGCATAAACAAGTCCGTTTTAATTGGATTAAGGAGAGGCTTGGCATGGGGACTGCAAACCTCAGAGGAGGTGGAGAAAAAGAGGGCTCTCGGAGATTTCAGATTTTCTGCTTCCTTGGACCTCCAAAGTGCTCTGCACAAGGCGCTGGTTTCTTTCTGATCACCAGCATTCTGGAGTATTCATGTCCATGTCTTACTTGCTACATGGGATGGCAGCATCTTTCCCCCCACCTTCCTTCCCCACCTGCTGCCACTCTTCATATGACAAGTGGTGCAGCCCTCTGGGCCTTTGTTCTTAGATCCACCAAAGTTCAAGTCCTGGCCCTGACTCTTGCTTGTGTCTCTTGAACAATTAAGTGATCATCTAAGCCTCCACTTGCTCAGCTGTGAAAGGGGTTCATGGTGGTTCCTAAACCATAGGGTTAGTGTGAGAATCACATGCTGGGAAGTTGCCTGCTTCTGAATAGGTCCAGCAGAATGGCAGCCACTCATAGCAGGGGGAAGGACCACAGTCCTTGTTCTTATGGGGGCTCACATGTCCCTGAGTCAGATATTCTCATACTTTTTGTCTGAAGCAACCCCAGCTGATGGAGCAGGGAAGGGTTCTGTCATGTGAATCCTCTCACAAAACTTAAATATTCAAACAACTAAGCTCTTATACCAGCTTCCCAGGTGGCAAAGCAGTAAAGAATCTGCCTGCCAGTACAGGAGAGGCAAGAGGCATGGATTGGATCCCTGGCTTGGGAAGATTCCCCTGGAGGAGGAAATGACAACACACTCCAGTATTCTTGCCTTGGAGAATTCCATGGACAGAGGAGCCTGGAGGACTTCAGGCCATGGGGTTAAAGAGTCAGATATGACTGAGCTCAAGCACTAAAAACTCCATTATACTCCTGGAGGGAGTACATAATGGTGTTGACTCTTTGGAAAAGGTTGGCAGTTTCTTTTATTAAACATATGTGTATCTTGTAACCTGGCAGCAATTCCACTCCTAGGTATCTGCTCAAGAGATTGAGAATGTTATACTCACACAAAGACCCACAAGTGAACATTTGTAGTACTGAATTGGTCAAAAAGTTCATTTGGGTTTTCTGTAACATCATATGGAAAAACCTGAGTGAACTTTTTGGCCAACCAAATAGCTTTATTGATAATAACCAAAAACTGGGAAGAAGTCAAATTGCTATCAATTGGTGAATAGGTTAAAAAAAAAAAAAAAGATGTGGTATGTCCATACAATGGAGTACTACTCAGCAGTGAAAAGGAACAAACTATTTATATATGCAACAACCAGGATAAATCTCAAAAGTCTTACATTAGCTAAAAGAACCAGATCGATATGATTCCATTTACATGAAATCCTGGAAAATTATGATAGAAAAAAGACTGGTGGTTGCTAGAGGCTATGGAGGCTATGGTGGTGGGGGAAAGGAATCAACTGCAAAAGGCATCAAAGAATTTAGGGGAGAAATGATAACATTCCAGGGCTTCCCAGGTGGCTCAGCGGACGCAGAAGATGCAGGTTCGATCCCTGGGTCAGGGAGATCCCCTGGGGGAGGGCATGGCAACCCATTCCAGTATTCTTGCCTAGAGAATCCCATGGACAGAGGTGCCTGGCGGGCTACAGTCCATAGGGTCACAAAGAGTCAGACGTGACTAACGGGACTGAGCACACACACACCATAATGTTCTGTAGCAACATGGTGAGGGTGGTGACATACCTGTGTACTGTGGCAGTTAAATTCCATCACATTGTATAAGTGAAACTGGCAAATTTTGTTATATGCAAAATATACTTCAATAAAGCTGATCAAAAAACAAAACATTGAGTTTTCCACAGCAGAGGAAATACTGACATGGACAACAATAATAATTAAATCCCCTACAGTGGGTCAGGCACTCCATATACACA
>NW_011495054.1:8015241-8015738 GCF_000754665.1 Bison bison bison
GTCAGAAAAGATGCTTGGAATGATTTCTATTTTTTTGAATTTACCAAGACTAGCTTTATGGCCCAGGATGTGATCTATCCTGGAGAAGGTTCCATGTGCGCTTGAGAAAAAGGTGAAATTCATTGTTTTGGGATGAAATGTCCTATAGCTATCAATTAGGTCTAACTGGTCTATTGTATCATTTAAAGTTTGTGTTTCCTTGTTAATTTTCTGTTTAGTTGATCTACCCATAGGTGTGAGTGGGGTATTAAAGTCTCCCACTATTATTGTGTTATTGTTAATTTCTCCTTTCATACTTGTTAGCATTTGTCTTACATACTGCGGTGCTCCCATGTTGGGTGTACATATATTTATAATTGTTATATCTTCTTCTTGGATTGATCCTTTGATCATTATGTAGTGACCTTCTTTGTCTCTTTTCACAGCCTTTGTTTTAAAGTCTAATTTATCTGATACGAGTATTGTGACTCCTGCTTTCTTTTGGTCCCTATTTGCAT
>NW_011495054.1:8015838-8021923 GCF_000754665.1 Bison bison bison
ATTGAGTTTTCCACAGCAGAGGAAATACTGACATGGACAACAATAATAATTAAATCCCCTACAGTGGGTCAGGCACTCCATATACACAGGTCTCATTTTCCAGATCAGAAAACCGATGCTCAAGAGCACGAACCTTCATTTCTAAGGCCGCACTCCTGGGAAGTGACGGAGCCCGGACTTGAACCTGGGGAGGTGAAGGTACTTCACGCAAGTTCCGAGACCTATGAGCTGGCCACCCTGTGGCTTGGGAATCTGGACGTTTGCTTGGGAAAGATGCAGTCCTAACACTCATGGGGCTGCTGGTTTCTCCTTGGGGATTAGCTAACAATTATCGAATCCATGCATCTAATGAGGTAGAAAGCAACCTCTGATAACAATGATTAGTGCTGAAGCAGTGTTCTTTAACATTAGCTCGCTTTGAAGGCATGTTTAGTAATTAAACACTTCCCACAGCCCTACAAGGCGAGAGAAGAGTAAATGGCTGGCTTTCAAGGACAGCAACCAAGGGGAGAAAGAGGGTGTGAATTTCCCTAGGCTGAGCTCCTGCCAGCCCACCATCAGGACCCTGTGGCCTTAGTCCATTCAGCCCATCAGCACACAAAGAAAGGGCATGTGGAGGATGACTGTTCTCAGAATGGTAGGTTTGACATCAGGGAACATAGGTGTGAAACATGACTTGGGGCCAGGCTCCTCCCTCTCCAGGCCTTGTTCCCCAGCGGGCTGGCTTGTATGATTCTAAGTTGTCCCGTCCCAGGGATGACTAGATCCTTAGGGGATCACCCAGTGCAGCGATCTTGGTTTTATGGAGGGGGAGACTGGGAAGTCCAAGATCAAGGTGTTGGCGGGTTTGGTGGTACCTGTTGAGAACCCCATTCCTGGTCTGCATGTGGCTGCCTTCTTGCTGTGTCCGCACAGAGAAAGAGACCTACTGCCTCTTCTTTTTATAATGACACAAAATCCCACTGACAGAAGCGCCTGGCAGGCTACAGTGTGTGGGTGCATGCTCAGTCGCTTCAGTCATGTCTGACTGTTTGCGACCCCATGGACTGTCACCTGCCAGGCTCTCTGTCCATGGGGTTTTCCTGGCAAGAATACTGGAGCGGGTTGCCATTTCCTTCTCCAGGTCATAGCGATGATACTAAAGATAATACCTTTGTGCTTTCCAAGCCCTGCCCCTCCCCCATCCCCACTGTATATAGAGTACTGGGCCCAGTACTTCTATTCCATGATCATCGCCATTTTAGAGATGAGGAAACTAAAGCTCAGAGATGTTTGGCAGCTGGTCCCAAGTCACACAGCTGAGTTTAGTCAGTCTAGTGTGATGCGGAAGGAACTCCCCACTCATTTCCCTGAATGGGTGAGTGAGTGAATGAATGAGCAGAGCCCCTTTTATTATATTACACCAGGGTCTGCCAGCATTGACAGTATTGGATATTCTAGGTCAGATCATTCTTGGCTGTGGCAGCTGTTCCATGTTTTGTAAGATTTTGAGCTACGTCCCTGGCCTCCACCCGCTAGATGCAAGTAACACCTCCCCCTCCCCAGGCTGTGGAAACCAAGGATATCTCCAGATATTGCTAGATATCCCTACAGGAAGATCCCTCCTGACTGAGAACCACTGTATTAGAGATTGGGATTTCACTTCTGATTCTGACTGAAGATAGGGTTCTGCTGCCCTAATTTGGAAGCCACTGGTTTAAATGATATATTTATTTCCTAGTTTAGGTCTCAAAGAGGCTAAATGCTCCTTGAAACTCTTTCCAAACCTCTGCATGCGTGGGTGTATGTGCGGCTCACCTTTTCCTGAGGAGACAGTTCATGGCCTCCATGAGACCGAGAAGCCCATCTGAAACCCCCTTCCCAGTCTGAGGAGTGGACCTGTGAGGTCTTAAGCTCCTGTTTGTTCTTTCTTCTGCCCCCGCCTCCCCTCCGCCAAACTTTGCTCCTCCATCAAGAAAGGGTCTCAAGGCCATTTCTTCTCCTCTGGCACAGTCTGTCCTGAGGAAGACGCTGTCACCCTGCCTCTATTGTCTGGGAGGAATGGCAGTAAAAGAGAATGGGATGGACTTCACAGAGAATCACTGAGCTGCGGAGTAAGAGATTATTGCTTGGCAGTTGCCATGGGAACCTATAAACCACCTTGCTGCTAAGAAGCCAGAGCTGCTTAGAGCACCAGCTCCTGGCCTTGTCTCTACCTCCTCTTTACCCCAGGGGTCCTTGGCCCCAGAAAGGCCAGTCCTTTGCAGTTTTTTTTCATCCTTCATCTCCCGCTGCAGCAATCTTCTCTGTGTTGACTTGCTAGGGTCACCCTTACCTTCTGGGCTCTTGGATTGTTTCTCCCCACTGGGATACAGCATTGTGGCTAAACATATAGATTCAGGAGCTAGACTGCCTGCCTGAATTCAAAGCCTAGATCCAATCATTTCCCAGTTGTGTGACACTGGGCAAATTACTTAACTTCTCTGAACCCCAGTTTCCCTCACTATAAAGTGGGGAGACTGTGTTCCTGCCTCCCAGAGTTCTGGTGACGACTCAGTGACGTTATACATATGAAGCTCCTAGCACAGTGCTCAGTATATAATTAGTACTCTGGGCTTCCCTGGTGGCTTAGCAGTAAAGAATCCACCTGCCAATGTAAGAGATGCCGGTTTGATCCTTGGGTCAGGAAGATTCCTTGGAGAAGGAAATGGCAACCTATTCCAGTATTCTTGCCTGGGAAATCTCTCGGACAGAGGAGCCTGGTGGGCTACAGTCCCCATGGGGTTGCAAAAGAGTCAGACACAACGTAGCAACTGAACAATAACAAATATTAGCTACTTCATCACTGTGAGTGGTTTCTCATTTCCCCGTCTTCTGGGCCGTTGTTTGGGCAGTAGTGGGGCACTTCTTCTAGCTACTCACCCCAAAGTCTGTGATGACTGAGAGGCTGGTGGATGGTGTTCAATGCAACTGGCATATCCATTCTTCCACTGGGTCAACATTTGCTTGTCACCTAGTCTGGGCCAGGAAGTGCGTCGAAATCCAGAGTCAAGGTTCCTGCCCTAACAGAGCTCATGCCCTAAGCTCTGCGAGAGACACCTGTACCAGATTACTGAAGAGATCACAAGAATGGCCACTTCGAGAGTTGTGATCGATCAGGTTAGAGGAGGAGCTGAACTTGGCCTTTGGGATCAGGGGAGGCTGCCTGGAGGAGGAAGAGCCTGAGTTGAGTCTTAAGGAGGCTTTCCAGATAGAGGGGGACAGCGCGAATCAAGGCATGGAAGAGACCAGAAGCAGCACACGTGTGCCTCTGTGCTTTGGGCACTGGTGTGCTGGTAAACACCTAACGACTGGCTCTCCAAACAAAACCAGAAAGACACTCACCTGCTCTGCAGCAGTTGCCGATTTCCATGGTGTAAATATTCTCACCATGGCCAATGTCAAGCTACAGATGTGATGTCACTGAATGTGAGTTTGAGATGCACACAATGGGCTTTTGAGAGCCGGTGTAAGTGGGCTGCACCACACCATCGGCTTTAGGGGCTCAGGCTGGGGGTGAGAAAACAGAAAATCAATTCAGCGTTGCTGGAGAGAAAATTCAAGGCCACCAAGGGTCTGCTCTGGCTGATGACTTGTGGTTTTTCTCTGGAGATCCTTTAACAGTCCTCGATTCACTCATTCAGAAAATCACCACTTGCTTCCATTGCACATGTGTGCCGGGCACTGTGCTAGTTCTAGGGATCATGCCTTGAGGTCGGTGATTAAGACTCTGACCTTCCACGGTAGGGGGCTTGAGTTGGATCCTTGATTGGGGAACTAGGATCCTGCATGCCACACTGCACGGTCAAAAAACAACAACAAAACACACCTACCGCAGTGGCACATAGATCGGGGCCAGTAATTATCAACAAGGCAACTGGAAATACAACTTTTGCTCCCAGTAAGCCCTGCAGATCCTCTCGTCCATGCCTGGACTCTTATGTTTTGGGAAATCTGATCCTTATCCCAAGTCTGGGATAAGGCATGGGCGTTTCACATTTTGGAACCCCAGGGGACTCTATGGGTCAGGTGCCTAACCCAGGTCTCGGAAGAAAATCTGACCCCTAAATCGCCTCCCCCTCCCTCTTATCCCCCATTTTTCAGGACACACACACACACACGTCTCCACTAAGATCAACCCCCTCTCTCACGTCTGGCAGACTGTTCACTCCCCATAATTGTTTAGCAAAAGACTCCAGAACACACAAAAATCATTTTGTTGCGACATGTTCTGTCCTATAATGAATGTTCGTTTCAATTAGCTGTCAGAGACCAGAAACAGAGATGTGTGGTCCCTCTCAGGTAAATCACCACCATGGTTGGAAGTGGGCTTAAGGCAGCCCGGGTGTGGGGGTGTGGATGGAGGGGATAGATATTCCGTCATCTCTTCACTCCTTGATGTTCTGCCAGTTTGTTCTCATTTCCATGTCCCCCCCTCCCTGACCCTTGCCTGCTGGCAGATTGCAGACTGTAAATTTGAGGGGAAATAGTAAACGTGCAAACATGATAAATAAACATGTTGCTTTTGTGGGGACGGATATTATTATCATCCAGATTTATAGCTCTCCACGCCTGCACGCTTTATTGCATTTGGGGAAAAAAATGGAGTGAGGTGTTGGTGTTACATTGATCAACTTTCTGCCTTTCACCCCCGTCACCCGCTCTGAGTCGTTTAAATATCAGCCTAGACTGGGGACACAGTCTGTGTCCCTGGGAGTGGATGTGTCTTGACAGGTGTTTTCTTTGGGGACAGTTATTTATAGCTGCAAAAGCTATCACCCCGTAGGGGGCTTCTGCTTCCTCCCTCCCCCTTTTCTAGTTTCTCTAAAATCGAACGTCTATTTTGTTTTCCCAGTAGGAAACATTGCCCAATTGATGCTTTAAAATCTCTCTTCTGTTTTCTCTTTTCTCTCTCTCCCTGTCTCTTCCCGCCTCTTTATATTCTACCCCCTTCTGTCTCCCATCTTTGGGACAGGTTCTGGGTCCTTCCCAGGTTCCAATCCAAGGGTTATCACCAACTTTTGTGCCACACGATCCAATGACGTGCCATCCCTGAGCCTCTCAAACCACCCTTGGGGCCGCGCTTTTTCCTCCGGGCTCCTTGTTGCCAGTTTATAGGGCGAATCATGTGAGATATTTCTGTGTCTGTTTCCACCTCCCCTCCCACGATGTCACCCCAACTGGATGGTGCACTCTTGGGGACAAGGAGCTTACCATTCCCCCTCCCCCACCTGCTCCTCTGCCCTCTGTTCTGCACCTCAAAAGCCCTCCTTCTGAAGATGCTCAGACAGAATCTTGGTGTCCCTTTGCCTGCCCCCCGCCCCATGTATTCAGTCTGTCCCCAGGTCCTGTGGACTGCTTCCCTAGCTGTCTCCACTCTGCCTCTGACCCCACAGCCCCTCCACCTCTCATAGTTTTGAATGTCCCTAAAGTGCTTATCTCTGACCACTGTCCCCTCTCAAGAGGACCCATACAGCAGTGTCTTTACTGACTTCCTCATCTCCAGGCTTGTCCCCCACCCTCTCGGTTCTTGTTGTCATAGCTAAGGGACGGGGCAGTGGAGCGCGTGCCTGCAGCTTCTGTTGCTAAGGAAACCACTTCCGTGGTTACCGGGCCGGGTAGCATTTGTCTCACTGTGTCTGGATCCCACTGAGTCGCCCCCACTCTCCAGGAAGATGAGGGGGAGGAGGGAGGAGAGGACAACAGAGGTGGAGAGGGAGAGAGAGAGAGGGAACAAGAGACAGGCAAAGACAGAGACTGAGAGACGCAGAGACACATGGACAAAGAGAAGCAGAAATCAAAACAAAGAGAATGCAGTCAGAGACTGGTTCAGGGATGGGGGCAGGGAGGAAGAGACAGAGAGGAGAAAGACAAAAAGAAAAGAGGTTTAATGTGCATCTCAAGGAAATAAAAAAGACCACAAAGAGAGAAATTGAGAGCAGGAGGCAAGCGTAATAAGGAAAAAGGGTGAGGGGTCAGGGATGAGGACAAAGGACACCAGTGCAAGAGAGATGGGGAAGGAAGGAAAGGAGCTGGTTCCTGAAGGACCTTGCCCTGGCAGGCCCCC
>NW_011495054.1:8022023-8056689 GCF_000754665.1 Bison bison bison
GCCTCGGGGTTCCTGGAGAAATCAGGAGGCAATCCCGCCATCAGCAGGTGCAGGCCCTGATGCTTCTCCTTGGGTCCTGGAGTCACAACGCGCTGGGGGAGACAGCGGGGTGGGAACCCGGGGTCCCAGCTTGCAGGCCGGGCATGTCCCGGGCCCTGGGGACCGCCGGACCACCACACTCTCCTTCCTCCCCAAGGGTCGGGGTTTGGAGAAGGGGGCACACAGACACACCAGACATGGAGCGGTCATCACGACAGCTGGTGGGGTGCAGTCTCCCCACACAGAAGGGCGGCTGAACACAGAGGCAGAGACAGTTCTGAACACCAAGACACACAGTTCTTTACAGCTGCACAGACACAAGAGCAATGACGCACCCAGAACATTCCTGTTTCATACACACACACACATACACATACACACACACACAGAAGAAAAAACATCCCATTTGTGACCTTGCCTTACATGACACTCCATCACGTGGTAGAATTATCAACAAACTTGCTTTTAATGATGGTGTTGACCTGAGGAGTCTTCAGATAGAGGCTGGTGGCCTGAAGAGACCACTGGCAAAGAAATGGCCCAGGTCTTGGACCCAGAGTCTCCCAGAGAGAGAGCTGACCTCTTACAGGGTGGGGAGGCCAAGCCCTCTGATGCTTCAAGAAAGAAGACTAGAAATTTGCCTGGGGAAAAGAAATTTGGTACAAAATACATTCAGAGCCCCTGGCCGGGCCCTGGGGTGGCCCGAATCCTAAAGATGAGAGGCTCAGGGATGAGGGCAACGGGTCCGATCCCCCAGCCCTTCCCTTTGCGTGGCCAGGTTCCAAGGGGGTGGAATGTATGAGTCATATTCCTCTTAGAAAAATATATCTCTTTACACTCGCCTTCTCCATAGTCTCTTGGCTATTTGGGAATGAGCATTTACCTGCACCCCAAGGCTTCAGAGGGGGCTGCTTGGGGGGGTTGTTCCAGACAGAACAGCAAGGAGCTGTGACCTATGGCTTTTGCATCTACATGGTGGGGGGTGGTGGTGCAGGTACGCAGGTGTGGGCCGGATGCGAAACCACGGGTGCCCAAGGTGAGGGGAGAGAGGGAATCCTGGAACTTGATGCTTTCTAAGACGGATGATCAGCCACCCAGTCCTTTGGTTGGACGTCTCAGCATCGAAAGAGCAGCGTCTGTATGGACACGAGGAACCATCCCATCACCCCTTTCCTTAAAGAGCCCCCCTGGACTACGACCAAAGCGGGGGTCGCTGGTCTGGGAAGGTTGTGGGGCTCTCTCTCGGTCACAGGTCATGTGATTTGGGGCACGCGTGTTCTCCCGCCTGGACAGCAGAGGACCTGCTGGTAGGGGTCGGAAGGGCAGTGTCAGATCAATGCGTGGGACCCCACGGTGGAGAGAGGTGTCACCCCTGGAAGCGGGTCACCTCCTGGATACAGCAGGTGAGGAAAGGGCAGAATCCCAGGTCCCGAAGTGGACACGCCACGTGGGGGGTCCAGATGCCTGTGACCCCACCCGGTGGCCCCAGTTAACCTACCCTGAGAGCCAGGGCCTCTCTGACCCACAGAATGTCAGAAACCTAAGCCCATGGAGAAACCTCCCAGCAATCTTCCTGCCGACAGAAGTCGCCCGGATAAACCCTGTCACCGCGCTTCCTGGGTGGGGAAGGACGGGGCGGCTACGAGCGCTCAGCCCAGCAGGGGGGTGAGTCTGGGCCATTCCCTTTAGCTCTGTGCCAGGATCCTCCACACCCGTGGTGAGGAACCCCGATCTCTGGGACACCCAGGAGCCCTCTTTCCCACAGGTGCGGGGGGCAGGGACACCGGAGACAGAGCAGGGTCCAGGCGGCGGGAACTCCCCAAACCGGCCACCCCTCCATCTCCAAGGGGTGGGGTGGGGCGGTTGCGAGTCGGTGGGAGGTGCCTGCACCATCTCTTCCCTTGAGCTTCCTTCGTCATGCGGGAAACTCATTGGAGGCCAACGCTAGGCCAAGGGGATGGTCCCTACCTACACGGAAGAGTGGACTGGCGGGTGGGGCTCCCCAGGGGCCCGGAGCGCCCTGGGGCCTGCTGGGTCTGAACGGCCCGCCCCCTGCCCCGGTCTGAT
Organism: Bison bison bison; assembly: GCF_000754665.1. NCBI lineage: Eukaryota > Metazoa > Chordata > Mammalia > Artiodactyla > Bovidae > Bison > Bison bison. The sequence continues at coordinate 8,024,130 of NW_011495054.1, forward strand.
CATCCATCATCTGGGGTTGTAGTCGTCAGGCACGCCCGTGAGGTTCCTCCCCCGGAGCGCCGCGTCCACCGTCTTGATGTAGGCGGAGATGGTCCTCTGCATGTCCGCCGTGTAGGGGTCGTACTCCAGCTTGCGAAGCCCCGAGCGCTTGAAGTTGCCGTCTTTCTGGCTCTCCACGCACAGCAGCCGGTCCTCTCTGACAGCCACACCCAGGAGGCCCACCATGCGGCCCAGCTGGACGAAGAGGTCACGCTTCAGGTCCTCAAAGTGCACCACCAGCACCTTCTTGCCGAACTTGAGCCAGTCCAGCGTGTGAGTGGCCCACCACGGGGCGTAGTTCCTCACGAACTCCGGCCACTCTGCATGGACAGAGAGGGGAGGCGTGGGCCCGACGTGCGTGCGCTGCATACGCTCCACCACCACCGCTGAGCCCTGAAACAGCCAGACTCGCCCCCCGCCTCCCGCCTCCGGGCTGCTGCTTCTGCCTGGAACAGTCTTAGTCCTTCCTGCTCTTTAGGGAGACCCAAGACATCTGTCTGGGGCTTACGCCACACCAGGCACAGACATATAAATCTTTGCTACTCTGTTTCTATATTTTAACAGGCAGGCGTGCTCAGTCGCTCAGTTGTGTCCGACTCTTTTTGTGACCCCAAGGACGGTAGCCCACCAGGCTCATCTGTCCACGAGATTTCCAGGCAAGAATACTGCAGTGGATTGCCATTTCCTTCTCCAGGAAATCTTCCCGACCCAGGGATTGAGCCTGCATCTCCCGCATGAGCAGGCAAATTCTTTACCGCCGAGCCACCTGGGAAGCCCATATTTTAACATGCAGTGATATACTAATATAGCTATCAATTCACATATTTCTCACAACAACCCTGTGAGGCAGGCATCCTCGTTTTCTTCATTTAACAGAAGGGGGGAACTGAGGCACAGAGAGGTTAAGGAACTTGCTCAAGGTCACACAGCGAAAAACTGGCTGAGCTGGGATTTGAAACCAAATAGTCTGGTTTCAAAGTCTGGGCTTTTATCTACCAAGTTATCCCATGTAGGAATAGCTATCCTGTGTAGTAACAATTCTTCTCACAGGGTAGTAACAGGGCTTTTGTATACAGAACTGGAAAAAGCATACAAAGTTTTTAGCATGGCTCCTTGTACCCTGTAGAAGCTCAGTAAACGCTGGTTATCATTACCACCGTGATTATTCTGTTCTTAGGTGAGATGCCATCTTCCCTGATTTCCTAGGCTCAGCCAGGCACCTCCTCTGGGCTGAGGCCATGGTTTAAGTCGGATTATTTACAGTGTCAACCCTGAATATTCACTGGAAGGACTGGTACTGAAGCTGAAGCTCCAGTACTTTGGCCACCTGATGCGAAGAGTTGACTCATTGGAAAAGACCCTGATGCTGGGCAAGATTGAGGGCAAGAGAAGAAGGGGGCAGCAGAGGATGAGATGGTTGGCTGATATCACTGACTCAATGGGCACGAGTTTGAGCAAACTCAGGGAGATCGTGAAGGACAGGCAAGCCTGGCGTGCTGCAGTCCATGGGTTCACAAAGAGTCAGATACGACTTAGTGACTGAACAACAACAAATTTACATTGTCATCTTGACACCTTTCTATCCAATTCATTCTCTCTTTGCTTTTTATTGAAGTATCACACACTGTTCCTCTGTGCTGTTCATTTCCTTGCCACGGTAAAAGCACAGGATGGATTGTCACCAAGACTGGGAATGTTTGTTTGGGATCTCCTGGCTCCAAAGACAGGCTACAACAGAATGTGGGAAATTCCCTGGAGAAGACCTCAAAGAGACAGCCAGCCAGCCAGCCCCTGGAGCTGCTGAAACTGTGCTCAAGGGGAACCTAAGAGGGGGGTCATAAAGGATGCTGGGAACAGAGAAGGGGATTTGCAGCCTCAATTCTGAGCCCCAGCTGGATAGTAGTCAAAGGGTTGGTCCTCAGGAACCCTGAAGGAACCCTCAGGAACCCTGAAGGAACCCTCGGGAACCCAGGACTTCTCACAGGGGCAGTGCCACCCTGCATCTTTCAGAGGAATCTCTTTATTGAAGGAGGGTCAGCAAGTTTCCCAAGCTGGGCTGGGGAGCCCAGCTGGTCCTTCATAACTAAATCCTCACCCCTGATGGATGATGGACACCCCTTATCTTATTTAATCATAGTGACTACCCAGAAAGGAAAAGACTATTGTTCATTTGTCACCAGTGAGGAAATGGAGGCTCAGAGAGGTGAAGTAATTTGCCCAAGGTCACATAGCTGGGAAGCACCATCCAGACCAGGCCTGCCTGATTCCAGGCCCCCATCTTTCCCAGAAAACAAAAGCCTCACCCCCCACTCCCTCCCACTGCCTTACACCCAGCAGGGGCTTAATAAATGGTTGTTGAACTAAATTGAAATTCCCAGCAGCCAAGTGGCGATGTGATTAAGGGTTCCTCTTTCTTTGCAGAGCACATCAGAATCTGTGGCGAGGCTCCTGCTCCCCCAGCGCCTCCCTGGAACACCATGGCTGCTTGGAAAATATTTATGCTGATGACAGAGGCATTTTTTTTTAGCCTTCAAATAGATTATTTACAATGTATCTAGATAATTGGGCCCTTACTGTTATAATGGGTTAAAACCAGATGTATCTGTGTGATTAGGAAAAAATCTAGCATGTGTATAGTCTGCTTTCCTTATTTTGCGGAAGCGTTTCCCTGCTCCTGCATCATCTCACAGCATCCCTGGAGATTCAGGACAACTGCCGCTCCCATGGCAGAAGACCAGGGGGACGGGGATGATGATCGGTCACCCAGCAGCCCACATATCTGGACTTCCAGGCTTGCGACCATCTCAAGAGGTCCCTGGAGAGTGGGCCTTAGGAAAAGGAAGGGTACATCTACATGATGGTCTGGGTCCCCCAGGGGATGGCTCTGGCCTTGGATGCAGTGGGAGGGAGATGTGGATTCCAAACCTCCCTGGGGTGGGAATGTACATTGCTTGAACACCTACTGTGAGCTGGGGGGCTGTGCCAGGCACTTCGCAGGCCCTGTCTTGGGCAGTGCACACAAGAAGCCTGGAGAGGAGGAATTACCAGCTCCTTTATATACACGGGAACAAGGGAGGCTCTGAGACATGCAGCCACCTGCCCCAGCCCACACAGTGGGCATCCGTGGCAGGATTCGAACTTGCATCTATCCCAGACTGAGCCTGGCTCCTGCCCTCCTGGCAAACCCTTTAAGAGCACCTGATCTGCGCATCTCCAGTGTTCTTTGCGCCCCAGATCCTAGTCTACAAACACTCACCTCACCTTCAGGTGTCGTCTAAGACACCGGGTTTGTTCACAGATGACTTTGAAGTCAGATTGCCAGCGTTCATATTGGCTGTGTGACCTTGGGACGCCAAGCACTGTCCTTGAGCCTCAGTTTACCCATCTTCACAATGGAAGCCTTGCTAAAACCTCCCCCTGTACAAACGGAACTGGAATAAGACTTGCAGACCCTGCCACCAGACCTGAGACACAGGAAGTGCTGGATAAATGTTGGCCACAATTATTGTCATTTTTTTGGCCGCATGGCATGTGGAATCCTAGATTCCCTGACCAGGGATCAAACTCAACCCCCCTGCAGTGAAAGTGTGAAGCCTTAACCACTGGGATACCACGGAAGTCCCATGGCTACCATAGTCCTGATGTTGGTACCCAGCATCTCTGAGATGCCCCACGTGGCCAGTCCTTTATGGGCAGCAGATATGTGCTCCCTCCATACCCTTTCTTATAGCAGAGATACCTCACTTGAAGCTCCTGAATGACTTCACTGGAAAGAAGAACAAAAACGAAAAACAAAAGCCCACAATTAGCTCAGGATTCCCGGTAATTAATGGCTGCCTTCAAATTGGGTAATAAAGTCATGCTACGCCACGGACCACTGGTAATGAATGCTGGTTCCGCCGGAACCAGCCTGCTCTTCACGTGGGCCTGGCAGGACATGGGCTGACCACTCTCTGCTTCATCTTGTTGATGGGAGGAACCGGGGCCTGATTAATGGCTTAACTGTATTTAATTCCCCACGGAATCATTAAACATGGTCTCTGTTTCATTAAACAGATCCAGGACAATTCACCTTGTGTAATCATATCACATAAAACTTTGCTTTGGACTCACTCCAGGGAGATCGTAAAATTAATGTTATGGAACCAAAAGCTGGGGGTGGGTGGGTTGGGGGGTGACAGGAGCCTCAACCCAGCTGTAACCGGGAAGGGGCACGGGCAGGGTGGGGTGGACATGCTCAGCAAGTGGCTGACCTCTTAGGTGGGAGTGACCCTCACATTCTAGGCCGATGGCGTCCTGAAGCAATGATCCTCAAACTCTAAAGTGCACGTGAAGCTTCTGAAAGGACTCTTGTGAAAATGTGAGTTCTGATCCAGGAAGCCTGAGATGGAACCTGAGGATCTGTGTTCCTAATTCCCAAGTGATACTGATGCTGCTGGAACAAGGACTCTAAAGCATGGGTCTCAAACTCAAGTGCCTCCAGGGGTCGGATGTTAATGAAAATGGGAGGACTGGGCAGAGTGGGGGCCGTGAGGAGGGGGCTCTTTGGGGAAGGCACTCAGGCAGAGCACTTGAAGCCCTGGGTGAGGTCTGGAAGGAAGCACCATCCCAGACTAATGAGGGGGCCCAGGCCCCCCAGTGCGGGACGTGTGCACCACACTCCCCGTCCCCTGCAGCCTCTGGGCTCAGCCTCTCCTGATGTCTCCCTTATCTCTGGTTTTAAAGCTCCCAGTCATCCTGAATAGGGAAGAAGAGGGAAGGTGGCTCCTGGGAATTAGGAATTGCCTGAACCTGAGAGGAGGGGTTATGCCAGAAGAGGGGAAGCTTTGAATGCACCAGGTCAGACACACCCCAGGGTAAGAGAGTCTGGTGGCTAACGCCTGGGTTTGAATCTCAGCTCAGTCAACTCCTGGCACCTGAGACACGTGACCTGCTCCCTTCCTGGGATGCCTTTCTGCTACCAGTGGTGGTGGCGGCCCTTCTTACCTCCCAGGGAATTAGAAGACTTAAATGAGATAAAGACTGCTAAGTGCCTGGTCCCATGTGAGCTTCCCAAGTGAGTCCCACACTTCTTATTTGGAGCAGTCGGCTTCCTTGGTGGCTCAGATGGTAAAAGAAGCTGCCTGCAGTGCAGGAGACCCAGGGATCACACCCAGGAGATCCCCTGGAGAAAGGAATAGCAACCCACTCCAGTGTTCTTGCCTGGAGAATTTCACGGACAGAGGAGCCTGGTGGGCTACAGTCTATGGGATTGCAAAAGAGTTGTCGGACAAGACTGAGCGACTAATTCTTTCACTTTCAGGATTACTGGGAGGTGGAGAGCTGGGTCTAGTTTTGCCATCACGTGCCTGAGTGATCCTGCCAGGCCCCTATCTCTCTTTGGGCCTCATCTTCCCCATTAACAGTGAAAGTGAAAGTGAAGTCACTCAGTTGTGTCCTACTGTTTGCGACTCTGTGGACTATCTCCTACCAGGCTCCTAAGGCGACAGTCCATGGAGATTTTCAGGCAAAAGTACTGGAGTGGGTTGCCATTTCCTTCTCTAGGGGATCTTCCTGACCCAGGGATCGAACCTGGGTCCCCTTTATTGCAGGCAGACGCTAAACCATCTGAGCCACAGGGAGAATGAATCAATTTGCCTGCCTGGAGACTGCTTTAAAAAATACAGATGTCCAGGCTCCACCCCTGTAGCGGTCCAGTGTGTGGTCTGAGCACTGGGATTTTCCCATGCTCCTCCTGGGATTCAGATGTGCTGGTGGGGATGAGGACCCCTGGGTACAGCGACCTCCTGGGTCCTTTGCCGTTCAGCAAGCAGAGCATCTGCTCCTGGAGCAGGATCCTGCCATTGGTGCCTGAGGGCTTCTCAGCCTGGCCACAAATAATGTTCATTTTTGATTGTTCTACAAATAAATAATTCAGAGACCTTTTTACCCCTTGGGAACAAATGTCACCCACTGAGGGAGTGGGTCAGCAGGCGAAAGGATAGACAAGCCCCTGAGCAAACTGGGAAGCCAGGGCACACACAGTTGGTCAGGCAGGCCCAAGGGTTTTCATCGATGACATCAGTGCTGAGTGTGATTGGCTGGGTTAATGTCATCCTGTCTGCTCTGGTTTTCTCTGGGGAGGGGCTGGAATGTGGAGCAGCTGTCAGGGGGCGGCGGGGGCATGGGGAAGGTTTGGAGGGAGTGGGAAACACCCTCGGGGCTAAAGGCTGCAGCAGCTTGGTTCCTCAAGGCTGAATGAGGCGGGGAGGGCTCACGTTTATACCACCTACTCAGCATCAGGGGCTCTGTGTGGGAGGATTTGTGGCCATGGACGTTCTGATCAGTTCTTTATTGTAGCTCAGTGGTCCCTGGGTTCAAACCCCTGCTCCACCACTTTTGGGAAGAGCGCCTTCAACCTCCCTGAACTTAGCTCGCCCCATCCACAGCACAGGGTTAACTGTGGGAGTTTACAAACACTGAGGTGACTGTCATTACAGTAATGGAGACATGGGTGATAACTGATATGGGGGGTTGAGGGGTTTTGACTTTGGACCTCTCCCCCACTACGGTGGGGCCACTGCTCTGCACAGAGACATTCTCCCATTCTGGAATCTCCTGAGCACCAGAGATGAACACTAAGCTCAGATCATCTTAATGAAGTTCAGCGCTTGGAGACTGACAGTGTGACTTTCCAGCTGTGACCAAGGGCAAGTCACTTAACCTCTGCTGGGAGGGTTTATTGGAATGATGCTCACAGGAGCTCACAGATGACCTCATGGCCACTCTGCCACTGACATGGGTGCAGGTCTCCTGATTCCCAGGAAAAGGTCTGGAACCTGCTTTGAATCAGTGTGGGAAAAAATGAAAGCTGCTCAGCTGTGTCTGACTTTTTGCGACCTCATGGACTGGGGCCTCCCAGGCTCCTCTGTCTGAGGGATTCTCCAGGCAAGAATGTTGGAGTGGGCTACCATTCCCTTCTCCAATAGATCCCATTATCAATTACATGAGGGTGTATTGAGTGCTTCTAAAGGGCTGACTTCTTGAGTTTTATCACTTCCACTTTATAAACTGGACAATCCAAGTTCATGGAGGCGAAGGAGCCTTTTCTGGAAGTAGTGGAGTTGAATTTGAACTCAGGGAGTCTTGCTCCAGAGCTCAACCCCTAACCTCTATGCCATGTAACAGCCTGGCTCACAGAGGGTGATGCTCGTGGGCTGGGTGGCATGTGGGAGGCATACCTTCTGAGCTCTAAGTTGGACCTGGGACCTCACACATGCCCTCAAGGGTGCCCTCCTGGATCCCTGGCAGGAGACAGCCCTGGTCCCTCGCATTGCCCTTGGCACCCCGGCGCCCGGCCCCCACTCCCAAGTGGTACCTTTGCCCTTCCAGTGGGCGTGGGCAGCGAAGCCAATGTGTCCGCCGTACTTGCGGTTGAACTCCGCCATGAGGGCCTTGTAGGGGTTGCGGATGAGCAGGATGGCCGCGTCGAAGGCCTCAATCTCCTTCTGGCCACTCTCATGCGTCTTGATGCAGATGGTCCTCCCACTGCGCCAATGGTCCCGCTCACCTTTGAACCCTTCCCGCAGCCGGGGAGGGGGCCAGGGGATACAGCAGTGAGCTGGGGGAGACAGGAGGCCTGCCCCACCCCGTCCCGGGCCACCTCCAGGATCCTCAGACATTCACTCGTCCACTCATTCAGTCACTCGCATGTTTATTGAGCGCCTACTATGTGCCAGGGAGCGGGGGAGAAAATGACTTGCAAAAGCATCCAGCGGTCACAGTTCTTGAGAGCCAGACTATTCAAATAGTGACATGGATGTAAAGTCACTGCCCTGGGTAGGACTGCAGAAGAGGAGTATTCACACCCAGGTGCCATGATGGGGGCCCTGACGTGATCTACCTGAGGGTTCCCCTTAGGGAAAAGTCCGCATTTCCACCCCACTGATGCTGGGAATGGCCGTATGGCTTGCTTTGGCCAATGGACTGGGGACGGAAATGGGTCTTGGCCAATGTCTCAGGACCCAGCACGTTTCTGTTCACTTGTATGTATTTTGGGGGCATCCCAGGTGGCTCAGTGGTAAAGAATCCCCCCCGCCAAGGCAGGAGATGCAAGAGACACAGGTTCCATCCCTGGGTCGGGAAGATTCCCCGTTGAAAGAAACGGCAACCCGCTCCAGTATTCTTGCCTGGAGAATTCCATGGACAGAGGAGCCTGCAGGGCTGCAGTCCACGGGGGTCGCAAGAGTCAGACATGACTAAGCACACTGAGCGCAGCACACGCATGTGTTTCTGCTGTCACTGCGAGAGGGACACGCCCTGGAAAGCTGTTGGTCCTAGAGGGTGAGAGACCCACGGAACAGACATGGGCCCAACCTGCAGTCTGGAGCTGAGCGGCCCAGCCAGCCTGGCCAAGATCACTGACCCAGTCAGGCACCATCCAGAAAGGCTTCCTGGGGCAAGGAGGTTCTTAGGCTGAGAACTGAAGGATGGGGAAGAGTTTACCATCCCAGGTGAGAAGAGCCAGTCAAAGGTCCTGTGGAGGACGGGAAGAAGTGTGTCACACATGAGCGATTGGTACAGGACAGCAGAGGGCGAGAGGGGAGCATAAGGCCAGAGAGGGCTGTGGGGGTTGTGATGATGAGTTAAGTCTGTGCTGAGTCGCTTCAGCCATGTCTGACTCTTTACGATCCCATGGACTGTAGCCCTAGCCCACCAGGCTCCTCTGTGCATGGGGTTCTCCAGGCAAGAATATGGGGTTGTGTTCCGTGCCCTCCTGCAGGGGATCCTCTCAACTCAGGGATCGAACCTGCTTCTCTTCTGTCTCCTGCACTGGCAGCTGGGCTCTTTACCACTCACACCACCACTGGACCAGAAAGACTAAACAGTCCTTGGAAGGTTTAACACAAAAGGAAGGAGGGACCTGATCAGGTTTTCATTTCAAAAGCTGAGGAACTGAAAGAAGTTCTGGGTAGCCTGTGGGGGCTTCTAGAGCACCAGCTCTGTGCCGGACACTGCTCTAAGCCCTTTACATGTCGTAGACACCTTGATCCTGTCAGTAATCCTATGAGGGTTTTATTTGATAGATAAGGAAATCGAGTCCCAGAGACATGAAATAACTTTCCCAAGTTACAGAGCTGGCAAGAGGCAGAGCTAAGGTTCAAACCCAAGCCACGATGCCGCCCAAGACTATGCTCTTCACCATTTCGGCCTCTCGTGCCCGTGAGAGCCAAGGCATTTGGGTGGTCTGTTCAAAGCCAATTAGAATGCTAATGTACTAGGCTTTCAAGATACTGGCTGTGTTTCCAACTCAATGAGTGATTTGGGATATCCTGTTGCCTTTTGGGCCTCAGTTTCCCGCAGGAGGTGCCCAGCATACAGTAAGAGCTCAAGGAATGACTTAAATGGAAGGAAGGTCCCAGACACATAGTAGGTGCTTGATAAACGGATGCAGGTGAGATACCAACGACATGATCTCAGGAAATGTTTGTGGGATGTGAAGTGAAGGGAAGATACTAAGCATGTGAAAGTGTTAGTCCCTCAGTCATGTCCGACTCTTTGTGACCCCATGGATTGTAGCCCGCCAAGCTCCTCTGTCCATGGGATTTTTCAGGCAAGAATACTGGAGTGGGGAGCCATTCCCTTCTCCAGGGGACCTTCCTGACCCAAGGATCGATCCTAGGTCTCCAGCATTGCAGGCAGATTCTTTACCATCTGAGCCATCAGGGAAGCTCACCAAGCACATAGTAGGTCTCAAACAACATGCCTGGGAGAGCTGAGTGGCATACAGTAGGTGCTTAGAAAGGGGTACTCCCATGTCCTTCTAGGGGGTCCGGTCCCCATTCCCCCGTGCCTCCTCACCTTTGTTGTACAGAGAACCATCGAAGTAGTAGCTGCCAGTGTAGAAGCCTGTGGCCAGCTCGATCAGGTGGCGAGCCCACGTGTTGCCGGCTCCCGGGAAGCTGGCCAGAGCAATGAGCTGCTTGGATTTGGCTGGGAGGAACCGTCTATCCATGCAGCGGTTGTCTGCAGAGGGCAGGGCACAGACAGGGGTTAGGGGCAGGGGCCGATCGGAAGGAGACTGTCCAGAAGGGACAGGGTGTGAGTCTCAACCCTGCCACTTTCCAGCTGTGAGAGCTGGTGCTTTGCGAGCCGGTCATCTCCTTATCTGGAAATGGGAACAGGGTTATGAGATAATATATGAAAGAAGGATGCACACACAGTAGGGGTTCAATAAAAGCTAGCCAGGAGGACGAGCCTTCTCACCAACCTCAGTTTCTCACCTGAACAGTGAGGCTCTGTCTTATCACCCCCATGCTTTCCTCCAGGTTAAAACCCACACATGGCAGCCATCTGCATGGGGCCCAGGCCAAGGTTTTCACCTGGACCTCCAAGCTCTGTGCAGCCTGGCCCTTGCACCCTCCGGGGCTCATGCCACCCACCCGCTCTCCCTTCCAACCTCCGCACCTGCCAGCACCGGGCCCATCTGTGCTCTGCTCCTGCCTGACTGGGCAGTGTCAGGGGCGCTGGTCCCTCAGCCACGACCGTCAGGGCTGATGCAAAGTGTTATGTCTCGGCATCTCCCACTGCAGCCCCTCCTGGAGCTAAGAGGTCACAGTGGTGATTTTTTTTTTAATAGGTGATGGCCCAGCAAAGGAGATTCGGCAATGGAAAAGGAAGAGGAAAGAATCCTGGATTTTTGGCCCTACCACTGCTTCTTCAGCCTGGACCGATGACCTCAATCCTTACCATAAAGTCATGGCAGGCAAGCCCCCCTCCCTCCCCTGCCCTGGCTCTCCTGCCCCTTGAGCCCCAAGCCTGCTCTCTCAGCCTCTCTCCTCCCCTATGCCCCCACTTTCTGGGAAGAAGGGAGTGACCCTTGCTCTAGCGTCTGTTCCATCTCCTTTCTCCTCCCCCAGCTCATAACTCCATCTATTTTCCCTATGTCTTCTCTCTCTCTCTTTCAGCTGACTTGATTATTAGCATTCAAACATGAACAAATAGCTCCATCTTTAAAAATAAAAGTCCCCCTCCAGTAAGCACTCTCTCTCTGCACCCCTGTGGTTTCCCGGGTGGCTCAAACAGTAAAGAATCTGCCTGCAATGCAGGAGACCTGAGTTCGATCCCTGGGTCAGGAAGATGCCCTGGAGAAGGGCATGGCAACCCACTCCAGTATTCTTGCCTGAAGAATCCCATGGACAGAGGAGCCTGGTGGGCTACAGACCATGGGGTCTCAAAGAGTCAGACATGGCTCAGCGACTAACACTTTCACTCCACACCCCATTCAGTCTCACTTTTGGCAGAGTTGTCCACCCCCCTATCCCATTTCCTCCTTCCACCGTTTCATGGGGCTCCTCCTGACTCCGCCCTGCTCACTGCACAGAATCAGCTTCTGCTAAAGTCACCAGTGACCATCCACCATTCAATCCAGCCTTCCCTTGCTTTGTTAACGTGGTAGCATCTGCTACCCGCCATCATCTTGCCCTTAGAATCCTTCCAAGATGGTACCCTGGTCTTTCCTGTTCTGTATTAGCTGCCATTATCGAAGTCTCATCACAAGCCACACTGCTTTCTCAAAAGAGCCCTTCAAGGGGAAAGTCTGAAGTCCTAAACTTAAATTCCAATTCTGCCACCTCCTTGCTGGGTAGGTATCCTTGGAAAAATGATGGATCTGAATAAACCTCAGCTTTCTCACCTGTACCATGGGACGCTGATAATGGTGACATCCTGGGGTTCTCAGAAAGGTCAGAAGAGAGAACAGATATTGAGTGTGAACACAGGGCTCACACACTGTGAGCTCTTAGTAATGATGCTACTAGCCAGAGACCAGCTCTCTTCCCCTGCCATGCACATTTAATCTGTTTGTTCAGAGGACAGCAGACTTTGGGAAAACAAACAAGTGGAAAAGCATCTTTATCAAGCCAAGCAGGTGTCTGGGAATAGTTTTCATGGGAACATATTGCAAAAAAGGAGCCTATATACAAAACTTTCTGGAGCATGGTTATGTTCTATAATTTTGACAGGGTGTGGATTTGATAGGACCCAGTTGGCATTGAACAGTACACTCAAAATTTGTGCATTTTGCTCTATGTAAATGTTACTTTGAAAAACCATAAGCAAATATTGAATTACAATTAGTGATAGGAGGACTGAAATGTAATCATGTTGCAACTACTTTGAAATGCATCCAGGAAGAAAAATTGAGGGATAGAGAAATGAAGAGATGCATGAGAAAATGAACAGACCATAACGTTGAGAAATGTAAAATCTGTAGGATAAGTCTAGCATGTTCACTGTGTAACTCTTCCTATTTTTTTTCCTGGAGCTTTGACATTTTTTTCATAATAAAATGTTGGGAGAGAGAAAGAACTGGGCCCCTCAATTTCCCCTGAAAATAGAAGTCTCCATTTAACTACTGTCTGGGAGGCGAAGTAAAGGTGCTTATTTTCAGCATTAAAAAGGAAGTGTATTTGGTTCTTAAGCTCCACAAATCAAAACAAATGCTGGAGGCAGTGTAGTACATAGTCGGAACCAGACAGGCCTGGCCGCAGTCCAGGATGATTGTGGCCTAGCTGTGCGATGTTGAGCAAGGCTTTTCACCTCCCTGAGCCTCGGTTTCCTCACTTGTAAAGTAAACCTTACGGGATCAGACGGACAATGCACGGGGAGCATGCGCAGGGCATGTTGAGAAGCTGAGATTAGGAGTGCAGGCTCAGGACCCAAGTCGCCTCGGTCTGAATCCCAGCTCTGCTCTGTCTTAGCTATGTGGCCCTGGCCGAGTTCTTCAGCCTCTCTGTGCTGAGTTGCCATGTTTGTAAAACGGTAATAATCGCAGTACCTATGTCGTTGGACTGTTGTGAGCATTAGATGAGTTAATTCAGTCTAAAGAGCTCAGATAGTCCCTGGCACACAGTGGTGCTCAATAAATGGCAGTCTTCGTGGACCATGCTCTTGGTGGCCTCATGAACTACGTGACTCTCAAACCTCCCTGGGGTGCGGGGCCTGCAAGTGCGATGTGGGAAACTGAGAGCAGTAGTGGCCTGGGAATGAGCAAACCTGTCAGTCAGGGGCTACTGAGTAGACTCCAGTGTCCTGTTCCCATCAAGGCTGCTCCTGGTCACGGGATAATTAAGCTGAGTGTGACCCTTCCCCCAACCTGTAGCTACACAGTTCTGTACAGACTATCCAACACTTCCTGGAAACTAACAAAAGCTCATCCTTCCTGACTGGAGTGTAAATAAAGCTAGAGGCCACCCTGGCTAAATACATTCCTGCTCGCTGAGCTCTTAGCAGGATCAGCTGCCAGGGAGGAAGCCGCAGTTGGCCGCCACTACCCCACATCAGGCCACACAGGGGCAGCCTGCTGCTGGGGCTGCCGCTAGCTCTTACAGCACCTTTGTGCAAATCAGATCAAGGTACCCCTGCCTCCCCTGAGCAGATGCACTGTCGTCCGGAGTGCACAGCACAACGGGCAGAGCACAGGCTAGCGCTCAAGCATCACTCTTCCTTCAGGCTGTGCTTGTGCAGTGCTCAACCTGCCCAATTGTACATGGGCTAGGGTCCTGGGAGATGAAGAGGAAGTCTAGCCCAGTGGTGTTTTGTTAGTTCTCCAGGTTTCAGAGGGTGTGCGTAGTGTCCTTCGCCCTGTGGTCAGAGGTTTCTAGCATGGCCTTTGAAGTCAGAAACCTGAGAGCAAACCACTCTTGCAGATGTGTGATTGTGGCCAGTTCTCAAGCCCTCTGAATCTTGGTTCTCCCATCTGTAAAATGGGGATGATACTGCCCTGATCATAGGCTTACTGTGGGCCTTCTATAATTAAATGAGATGAGGCTTGGCACAGGCTGACACGTATAGGTGGAGAGTGTTCTCAGACGTTGGAGTACTCCTTTGCAGGTTTTCTTTGGGCCGAGCACCCCAACAAGTTACCTTTCCGAGTGCCACTCACCCTTCATCATGCCTCTAGCAGGAGAAAAGATTTTCATCTAGAAATTTTATAAACTCCATGACCTCAGGTAAGTCCTGTTCTGAGTCTCAGTTTCTCTACCTGTAAAGGAGGCATAATGACTGTTCCTGCCTCATAGGAAAGCTGAGGGCAATCAGTGAGAAAATGCATGCAAAGGATTCAACAATGAGTCTGGAACAAAGAAAGTCCCTAAGTGCCATCACCACCACCATCATCACTGTCATTATCACCATCACTATCATCACCATCACCATCATCACCACCATCATCACCATCACTATTATCACCACCATCATCATCACTATCATCACCACCACCATCACCATCACTATCATCACCACCACCACCATCATCATCACCATCATCCCCATAATCAGCATCACCATCATCATCACCATTGTCACCACCACCACCATCACCATCATCATCACCATTGTCACCACCATCATCATCACTATCATCACCATCATCATCATCCCCATAATCAGCATCACCATCATCATGACCATCAGCATCATCATCACCATCACCATCATCACCACCATCATCATCACTATCATCACCACCATCATCATCACCATTGTCACCACCATCATCACCATCACCATCACCACCATCACCATCATCACCACCATCACCATCATCACCATCATCACCATCACTATCATCACCACCATTATCATCACCATTGTCACCACCATCATCACCATCACCATCACTACCATCACCATCATCACCACCATCACCATCATCACCATCATCATCACCATCATCATCACTGCCTGGTACCCCCAGGAGGTGGAAGAGGAGATAAACATTAGGTGTGGGTTCTACTGGCAAAGGGAGAAAGTAGAAAGGATGAGTAAGATGGAGAAAAAGAAGAAAAAATTATAAATTTGCAGGCTCCTAGAACTGGAAGGCCAACAATCTACAGCTTCATTTTACAGATGGAGAAACCGAGGCCCAGAAAGGAGAAATGACTTGCCCAGGATCATGTGAGTGATCTGGCTGGAGGTCTGTGTTGAAGACCCAAGTCTCCCACTCCCAGTTCAGATGTCTTTTCGCTCAATCTCTCTGCCGCCTTTACAGGAAGAGACACCAAGGGGGTGCTCAGTGTGAGGGCTGCAGAGGAAGGTCTCCAGAACCATCCCGCTTGCCGAGGGCCCTCCCTGTGCTGCCCCTCCAGGGTCTCCAAGCCTGGCCACGCCCGCTAGCCCTGCCTCTGCCCTCTGCCCCCTAGCCTGCTGATGGGCTGGCTGGAGCACCTCTGGGTGGCAGGTGGCCACTGGGAGAGCTTCTGGTGGTGGGGGCTGGCTTACCTTGGACCTGCGTCTGGTACACGATGAAGTAACTGGGGGTCCCGCAGCTCTCGAACTCCTCCGCACTGCACTTCTGGGCACAGAGCTGCTCGTCCTCTCTCTCGTGGAGGGGGAACCGAGTGGTGGGGAAGCCACAGTGGCAGGCAGTGCCCGCAAGGGCCGCCAGCGGGTACTCCTGGGGATGACGTGAGAGAGGAAGGGAAGAAAATCACTGAATCCCCAGGCAGCCTGGACTCTGGATGCAAACAGGATTTGTGTTCCAACCACCGCCTTCTCCATCACCCTCCCTGACTCGAGGGTCCCCAAGCTTCACTAGGAAGATTCTGTCCTGT
Organism: Bison bison bison; assembly: GCF_000754665.1. Classification (NCBI taxonomy): domain Eukaryota; kingdom Metazoa; phylum Chordata; class Mammalia; order Artiodactyla; family Bovidae; genus Bison; species Bison bison. The sequence continues at coordinate 8,039,762 of NW_011495054.1, forward strand.
CTGCGTACTTCCTGTACTATTATATTTTCCAGCTTTCTTGAGCTATAATTGACAGATAAAATGGCATTTATTTAAGGCGTATGCCTTGATGTTTTGATATATGCATACACTGTGAAATAATCACCACAGTGAAGCTAATTAGCATGCCCATCGCCCCACATAGTTTTACTTTTTGTTTTCCCAAGTGGTACAAGTGGTAAAGAATCCTCCTGCCAACGCAGGAGAAGCAGACTTGGGTTCGATCCCTGGGTTGGGAAGGTCCCCTAGAGGAGGAAATGGCAACCTGCTCCAGTATTCTCACCTGAAAAAAGCCCATGGACAGAGGAGCCTGGAGGGCTACAGTCCACAGGGTCGCGAAGAGTTGGACATGACTGAACATGCATGCGTGAGCACGCACATGTAACTGTTTCCTTTTGAGACACAAATTTCAAGTCATGCTTTGAGACTCAGATTTCAAAGGGAACTTCTTTTTTCTATCACTCTCAAAAGTAGTCCTGGTCGAGAAATAGCATTTTCATATATTTTCATACTGTGGACCCTAAAACTATAGAAACAAAACCATGTGATTAAATTCTAACTAGGCACTCTGCCTGCCAAGAACTCCCTGGGGTCAACTCCATTTTCCTGCAAAAGGGAGATTAGTGTAGTGGAGAGAGGCGTTAAAGCCATTGCAGCACTGAGAAGTAGCTTTCTCCTGGAGGACCTGAAAGAAAACTGAAAAAGGAAAATTTTTCTCATGGCCATGAATTACTCCCCAGTCAATATTCCGGGGCTGACCATGGTATGAAGCCCATGTTTTGGGAAAAGCTGTCTGAAACTGTTCTTTTAAGCCAAAGAGGATGTCGTTACCCATGCGTAACCACTGTCTTCGCTGGGAGTTGTGATTCAGTCGCTAAGTCGTGTCTGACCCTTGGTGAGAGGCTCCTAATTGCTTTAATTGCTCTTTGGAAGAGCTAAGTGGGAGCAGGCTGGACCTGAGATTTGGAGGGCAACAGATTGTCCTTTGTCCAATTTGCTCAGACCCATGGAGCCGAATTCTCCCTGGTAGCTGGTCCACGAATAATCTGCTGACAAACCAAGGTCATACCTCTGGGGCTGGATCCGGTGAGCTTGGCCATGGTAGGTCTGGTTTCTTTCTCAGATACTGAATCTGAGCTATAGCACCTAGCCTAAGATCAGAGAGATGCTGCTGGGAGGCAGGTGGCTGAGCCTGGGCCGTGATGGAGGCTGTTTTCTAGCCGGTGACACATACTGAAGCCCCCTCTGACCCCCTAAGTCTCAGACCCGTCACCACTTGGCACAAGCAGCTTTGGACCCCTGTCCACCTAATCCCCTCCAGTTTTCTCCTGTGGCCCCTCCAAGGACATTAGGGGAAAATAGAAGAGGGAGGCTTGCAGCAGGGCCTTCCTGTACCCCACACACCCCCACAGCCTGCCCACACCTTCCCTTTCCTCCCGTTCTGTGTACAGCAGGACACTTTCCACACTGGTTTGCCCTGTGACCTCACCATCTCCTGTTTGTCCCTCACCACCAGCTGATCTGTAGTTTCCCCTTGGGCCCTCAGGACAGATGGATGTCCACCTGGAGGGGAGACCATGGGAGGGGGATTCCTGCCCAAGAGAGAAAGCTGGACCAAAAGATGGTCAAATCTTTTTTAATCTTATGAACAGCACCCCTGACCTTCCAGGAGGCCTCCAGGGAGCAGAGCAAGCACTCAGGAAATGCTTGGTGACCTGAAGTTACCTGGCTGCCCTTGAATGGCTCCTGGACCTTGAAGAGTTCCTGAAAGCCTCACTGTGGGGGTCTCTGACTGCATTGGTGCTAAGTCGCTTCAGTTGTGTCTGACTGTTTGTGACCCTATGGACCATAGCCAGCCAGGCTCCCCTGTCCATGGGATTCTCCAGGCAAGAAGCCTGGAGTGGGTTGCCATGCCCTCCTCCAGGGGATCATCCCAACTCAAGGACTGAACCTGCATCTCTTATGTCTCCTGCATTGGCAGGTGGGTTCTTTACCACTAGTGCACCTAGGAAGCCCATGGAGTCTCCAGGGGAGCTCAGAAGTCAAGGCCATAGATTTGGTGTCTGAACCCATTCTGCCACTTGCTTGTGCTGTGAGCTTGGGAAGTGACTTCTGACCTGTCTGAGCCTTGGTTTTATCATCTGTGAAATGGGGAGGAAAATTCCCAGTTCCTAGCCTTGTTGTGAGAGGTAAGCTGTGTGACCCATGGGACAGAGGGGTGCATGGAGGGGCTCAGTAAGTGGCAGTGTCTACAATGTTGCTGCCTCTTGATCTTTCTGAAAGGTGCTTTGTGAATTAGGAGCCTTAATGAAAGAAACGGCCAAACAGGATGACTCAGAACAGGTGGGAGCATTCAGGAGCTGGGGTGTAGGCTGAGCACCCAGGAGGAGCCACAAAGCGGCCCCCAGCCAATGCCAGCATCACTGAGGATAAAGACCACATCTCATTGACTTTGTGCTCCCCGCATTGAGCACAAGGGCCTGGCACAAGGGAGGTTCTCATCAAATAGTAGCTGAGAGGATGAATGAAATGGGTAACCACTTTCTTGTGGTGGGGAAGGGGGGTTCTCCTGTGGACCCTCATATAATTAGCTCACCTTGGATGATGGAGGGAGCTTCTCAAATATCACTGGATGCCAGTGATGAGCTTAGCTCCATGCTGGGTATCAAGAGTGGTCACAAAATGTTTTAGGCATAGCCTCTACTCTTGTGGAGTTCCCTGTCTGATTTGGGAAGAAGGATAAACAGTCAGCCATCCATCAGGGATCTCAGGTTGAGAAAGGACCATCCAGTTGGATCATCCAGTCCAACTGCTATCCAGTACCCGAAGTTCTTGATGCCACACCTGCCCTGCCTCTGCTTGGATACCTCCAGCGATGGGGAATTCACTCTCGTCCAAAGTGGGATTGTCCTGGGCTTTACCTGGCAATCCTCGACACCTGCTTCTAGGCCCAGTCCACACGTCACCCTCACTCCTGAGCAGTCCTCACTATTAGAACAAACACACTTCCTCTGAGGGAAAGAAATGGAACCTGCATAACTCCCAGCCTTTGGATCCACATTCCCCTCCTGTGTCACATGTCACAGTCACAACCTTCCTCAGAGCAGCCAGGTGGCTGCTCCCCCAGCCAAGCATCTCACTTCTCCAGCTGCCCCGCACCACCCTCCCTGGAATTCCGTATGCGGAAGCAGGCTCACCTTCTCCGTGCAGAGGTCCACACACTTGTCCACAGACATGTTGGGCATGGCGGCAGTCACGGGCAAGGCCAGGGAGAGGTTGTCAGGCCTGCGGAAGCAGCCTCGGAAGACTGCACTTCCGTCTGGAGAGCCAAGGGGAAAAGGAACAGTCAGATGCAGGCTGGGAGAACCACCTTCTGAAGGAAGCACTGATGAACTGACGCCCAGTGGAGGCAAGGACATGATGGAGAATCGTGAGCTAGAAAATTCCAAGAATGTCCTCAGCCCTAGCATCTCTGTCCACAACCTGGGTTGCTGAGATGTTCTTGCTGGGCCATCCAATCCCCTCTTCTTTGCCACCATTCCTGCGTCTCACTTTCACATCCTTGGTGGTGGTAACTTAGATGCTATGGAGGATTTTCATGATCTCAGGAGAGGGTTGGGCATTTGAGATGGAGGGAAGCCAAGGGGTCCAGGGTCCTCCCACTCTTTCTTCCAGCACTGGGGTGCTCTGCCCCCTTATCCTGGGCTTTAGGGGAGACACTTGGTACCTCAAGAGTGTCTGCCCCATGCAGTGCTACAAGAGGCTGATTTACTGGAGAGATTCCCTTTAATTCCCTAATCTGGAAGCATCCCAGCTACATAGTAGAAAATTTGGAGACCATTGCTACCTCTTTAATAAAAGTTGTCCTCAAAACAATACTCAGCTGTTGTCTTCAGCTGAGTTTACCTGAAGCACACCTTGAGACAGTGTTTTATTGAAGGTGTGCTCTCAGGAGAATGGTGGGAAGGAAGCAGGACAGAGGAGGAGAGGAGCTAAGTAAGCATGTGACCTTGGCGGGGTACCACCTTCGGCCTGGAGGGCCAGGGGCATCACAAGGTTGGTTCCACTTTAAGGAATAGGCTCTGACCTTGGCCTTGTCTGCCCACCCCTCCTCAACATCTGTCATTTGGGAAGCTATTGGGTCAAGGATTGTTTTTCAGGCAAGGGGGCAGATTTGAGCTACTGGTGGTAAAGAGGATTTGGGTGGGCACCTTTTGCATCCACTACAGATGGACATAAAGATTTATCAGTAAGAACGCTCTTTGCAGAAATGATTTAAACTAACACATGAAAGACTGAAAACAACCTCAGTGTCCAACAATGAAGTGTGGGACAAATAATGTGTGGAACGATGACACAGTGGGATTCATGCCCCATACAGAATAAGGAGGCTAAAGGCTACTTTAGAGAGAGCTTCGTCTCTCTAAAGATGTAGTCAAGATAGGATGCCAAATAAAAACTGAAAAGATGACACTCTGCCTATTATAAAATGTTAGTTGTGTACACAAATTATCTCTCAATATAAATCCCTGGAGGGTTATCTCTGAATAGTAGGTGTGATGGTTAAGTTTTGTGTCAACTTATGAGGCTGTGGTGCCCAGCTGTTTGGTCAGACACTATTCTAGGTGTTGAGAAAGTTTTTTGTAGATGGATTAATATCTATAGTCAGCTGACTTTGAGGACACTTTCCCTCTGAAATGTGGGTGAGCTGCGTCTAGTAATTTGAAAGAATGAGAGGGGGGAGAAAAAAGAGGTTTTCCAGAGAAGAAGGAATTCAGCTTCTGGATGACAGGCCTGCCAACCTCCACGATTTCATGAGCCACTTCCTTAAGCCAATCTCTTAATTTATACACTTCCACATATCCTGCTGGTTCTGTTTCTCTGGAGAACTCTGACGGACAGGATAGGATTCTAGACAATTTTTATTTCTACCTTTTTTCTGTAAACCTCTTTCCCAACCTTTTTGAGAGTGCACATTTATTTTTTAATATAATAAAGACAAATTTTAACAATTAAAAGTGGCCCCTGTCAAATTTATCTAAAGGCTTATTGATACCCATTTTAAATTGGGTTCCGTGGTTCTCAAATTTGAGTTGAATACATTTTTTTCTAGAAGCACAGCTTTCACAGAAAACAAAGGACACAGTTGACGAGTGAATCCAAGCCAGGAGCACACAAGTAGGAACCATTTAGTGAGGATCTACTACGTGTCGGTGACTTCTATGCGTTATCCACCCTTCTGAGAACTTTGCAAATGCCATATCATTTTACCTTCTTGAGAACTCTGCAAGGTCCATAGCAATCTCTCATGTGACAAATGAGAGAGACAGGACTTAGAAAGGGAGGTTGTATGGCAATATTGAAGACCCACTGTCAGCAAAAACGTGCTGAGGATTATCTCAGAAACATGATGCTAACCCTTGGGGCAAGTGAAGCAAGCTGCAAAAATCGTATATTTCCATCTATGTCTGTATCTGGGTCTATCTACTAGTAAGCACCTCCCCACCACCAACCCCCACCTTTTTTTTTTAGCATACCTATATTTAAGTGCAGAGAAAAAGATATGAAATTACTCCTCGGGCAGAAGGATGGTGGAGGAGGGGGAGGGAGTCTAGGAACGAAAATTTTAAATCTCAGCTGTCAAAGGCACCCTAGTGATTATCCCTACCACCTGGCACCCTGGAGCCTGAAGTTGTTCATGGTGGAGGGAAATCTAGCAAGCTGAGATGACATCTGGAATTGGGTTAAATTACTACTATCCGGAGCATGCTGCAGACTCCTGCTATCCAGCCCCATCTCCTCCACTTCCCCACCTCTCATTCCAGGCTGGGGAGAAGCGATGGTGGTGGGTGCTGTGGTCCTGGCCTCAGCTTCCCCACATGTAAATGATAAGGAGGAGGTTAGACTATGCAGATTCTCTTCTGTACAGGACGGCCCTCCACCCTCCAAATGAAGAATCGTCACATCCCCAAAAGCCACTGGTGTCCCGTGGCCTCCCATCCCATGGCCCAGGATGCACAGAGGTGAAGCCCCATTTCATCGGTTGCCCCAAGGAAGTTTCAGTGATGCTCAGAGAATGTGCCATACAAGGCAAGGACGGGCAGGGGAGTCAGGTGTTTGAGCAAAAGTGAAAGTCCATGGAATTCTCCAGGCCAGAATACTGGAGAGGGTAGCCTTTCCTCTCTCCAGGGGATCTTCCCAACCTAGGGACCGAACCCAGGTCTCCCTCATTGCAGGCATATTCTTTACCAGCTGAGCCACAAGGGAAGCCAGTTTGAGCTAAGGTTTATAGCAATGAGATGGGAGGCCGGAAGTGGTGTGCACAAATCTTCATTTAACCAAACAACTCAGTTAGCTGGATGCCAACTCAGGTGCCAGGACAAAGAGATGCTGGCCTTTCAGAAATAAGGGGGCTCCCCTTCTCTCTTTAGACTCTACTAGAAGGCAATGGCACCCCACTCCAGTACTCTTGCCTGGAAAATCCCATGGAGGGAGGAGCCTGGTGGGCTGCAGTCCATGGGGTCGCAAAGAGTTGGACACGACTGAGCGACTTCACTTTCACTTTTCCCTTTCATGCGTTGGAGAGGGAGATGGCAACGCACTCCAGTGTTCTTGCCTGGAGAATCCCAGGGACGGTGGAGCCTGGTGGGCTGCCGTCTGTGGGGTCGCACAGAGTCGGACACGACTGAAGTGACTTAGTAGTAGTAGTAGTGTTTATTGAGCCTCCACAGATGCCAGGCTCCTGGCTGGGTGCTTTGGATCCATTGAATCCTCACAGTAGCCATGAGCAGTAGCTGCCACGGCTGGTTCAGGGAGACACTCTGGCTTCCAGGATCACAAAATTGGCTAAGGACAGAGTGAGATCAAAGCCAGGTTACTCAGTCTCCCAATTCTATGCTTCTTCTAAATAATAATGCTACTATGATGGTTAGATGCTTATGCTTGCTCTCTCAGTTGTGTCTGACTCTTTTGTGACCTCATGGACTGTAGCCCACCAGGCTCCTCTGTCCATGGAATCTTCCAGGCAAGAAGACTGCAGTGGGTTGCCATTTCCTCCTCCAGGGGATCTTCCTGGCCCAGGGATTGAACCTGCACTTCCTGTGTCTCCTGCATTGGAAGGTGGATTCTTTACCATTGTGCCACCTGGGAAGCCCCCTTAGATAGTTGTAGTCACATCAAACATGCTATTAGCTGGGAACTAAGCTGAATACACATGGCCTCGTTGAACACTTGCATCGCCCTGGTGGTATAAGGAGCCCCATTTTTAAGACAGGGAAATGCAAGTCTCAGAGGACTGAAACCAATTGATACAAGTCACCCAGATTATGATGCAGAGCTAAGACTGGCATCTAAGTCTGAGATCTTTCCACTTTTGATGGTCTTATCAAATACTCTTCATGTGCTGGGCACTGTGTAAACACTTGATACAGTTTATACCCCTAATGACAAAGCAGGTCTCACTCTCCCCATCAAACAGAAGGGGAAACAGACTCAGAGGGGGAAGTGATTCCCTAAGGCCACACAGCTGATACGTATCTGAATTCCAGCCTGGGAACATCTGAGCTCTGAGTCCCTACACTCTGGGCTACCCCTCTCTAAGAAACCAGCCTCAGACCCTGTTTGAGCATTTCCAAAACACTATGACGTGTATTCACTCCCCTTTGACCACTAACCATTCACAAAACCAAGGCTGTCACTCTGGGGTCTCTTGACATTGGAGTTTGATTCTCTTTGTGAAAAGTAAAAGTGTTAGTTGCTCAGTTGTGTCTGACTCTTTTTGACCCCATGGACTGTAGCCCATCAGGCTCCTCTGTCCATGGGATTCTCCAGGCAAGAATACTGGAGTAGGTAGCCATTCCCTTCTCTGGGGGATCTTCCCGATCCGATCCAGGGATAAAACTCAGGTCTCCTGCATTGCAGGCAGATTCTTTACCATCTGAGACCCCAGGGAAGGGGCAGGCAAAAGTCTATGAATCTGGCTCCTTAGAGGAAGTAGAATTCCTACCCTGGCATCTCCCAGGTGGTCTTTTCCTGCCTTCCTGGATGCAGGGAGGCCAGACTGCAAGCTGGGAAGACTGTGTAAGCCCAGCACAGCTCAGACGGGTCTCCCTTTGACATTTAAGCATCTGTTAATGAGTCCCTGAACCTCCCAGCTTAGAAAGCAGAGCTGAACTGAATGCCCTGAATACCAAGTAAAGTGAGGCCTTAAAGGGCCAGAGAGGGATCAAAAGCTGCTGTTGCGGGTCTCTCTTTGGTCAAGGTGTCCACTGGGGTGGGGGTGGGGAGGCGCACAGGTTTGGGAGGTTAGTTCTAGGAGCAGTTAACCTGCCAGATGTGGGGTGTTTCTACAGTCCTGCACATTCTGCTTTTAGAGGGAAATGATGTGGATTCACAGAGAACCTTGTGATGCTCTGTGGGAAGGCTGGAGTCCCAGGGGTCTGGGGAACACTTTGGAGGGCACCTCTCTCTGCAGGTTGCTCTCCATTATGGTTTGGTGATCAGAACACTAAGAATATGCAAGGTGGCCAAGACGCTGAATCATCCTTCTAGCCTCATTTCTTCCATCTGTATAATGTGTCAGGACTTCCCTGGTGGATCAAATGGTAAAGAATCGGCTTAGAATGTAGGAGACCCATGTTTGATCCTGGGTTGGGAAGATCCCCTGGGAAAGGGAATGGCTACCCACTCCTGTATTCTTGCCTGGAGAATCCATGGATAAAGGAGCCTGGCAGGCTACAGTCCATTGGGTTGCAACGAGTCGGACATGACTGAGCAACTAACACGTTCAGAACGGGTCACCGGTTCTCCCTACTGCTGGTGCGAGGCTGTCTTGTCTCTTACATCTGAAAACACAAGAGAAGTGGCCAGCCTGGATCCCTTAAGTTTCCTAATACTCTCTGGTGATACAAAGAATTTTGGACTTCCACAGCGCTAGGTGGATGCCTTCCTGTTTGCAAAAGGTCTCTCATGCCCAGCAGAAAGGGCACTGGTTTTAAATCCAGACGGACCTGGGTCAGCACCTTCCACAGTTGTGTGTCCTTGGCCTGAGCCTCGGTTTCCTCGTCTGTACTCAAGGACCATCATCTCTACCCTGCACAGTTGGGGTGGAAGTTGGTACAGTGGCATCTATAGGGCCCAAGACCTACCAGGATTTAGTCAATGTCTCTTCCTGCTCCTTCTCCACCACTCGATCATGATTAAAGGGTGGCCAGACCCTACGTAGGAGACACTATCAGTGCCCCATTAATACACTCCTGGCACTCACCATCCCAGTACAGGCTGCCAGTGATGTCCTGTAAACACCTTGGGCGTGTGAAGGATGGACGCTACGCTTCCAGGGAATTGATCTCCTTGGGAGATTAAGAACCCTCTCTACTGCCTTCCCAATGGGATTAAGCTTCCTCAGTAGTGACCTGCTTTGTAAAGGGTCTGTGTTGACTCTTTCCCTTCCCTGGTCTCATGTCTTCACTCCCCTGGAGGTCCATCGTGGGGTCATCGTTCAAGTAAACCAAAGCTCACAGCCTTGTCTCTGGGGGAATCCAACATGGATTCTTTGTGCATTCTTAATTCCCAAGGGGAATCTTGCATGAAGTTCAGAGCTGCTGCTCTTCACAGTCTGCAGTCTGTGAGAATGGCGCCCCCTGGAGTTGTGCAGTATAGAGTTCCTGGACAGTAGCAGTAACCCTGAGTAATGTCTTCCTAATGAGCAACCCTTGCTGAAGGAGAGCAACAAAGGAAAATAATAACAGCCGTTAACTCTATGTCGTTGATGCCAAGTATGTTACACATGTGTGTGTGTGTGTGTTTATCGCTCAGTCATGTCCGACTGTTTGCAACCCCATGGATAGGCTCCTCTGTCTGTGAGATTCTCCAGGCAAGAATACTGGAGTGGGTAGTTATTCTCTTCTCCAGGGAATCTTCCTGACGCAGGGATTGAACCGAGGTCTCCTGCATTGCAGGCAGATTCTTTACCATCTGAGCCACCAGGGAAGCCCCAATGTTACACATGTTACCTCAGTTAATCCTCAAAACAACCTAAGCAGTAGATGATGCTATTATCCTGTTTTGCAGGGGGAGATCCTGAGACATAACAAGATGTGATCGGTATTACAGCTCACACAGCTAGTGGGGCACAGAGGTGGGATCTGGCTCCAGTCTTATTTGACGTCACATCCTAGGTTCCCACCTCTCTGCTATTCTGCAGGAGGCCTATCAAATTCCAACCTGGTTGGGCTCCGGAGACCCTGTGTCAGCCACCTGAATTTCCCAGAAACCCTCTCAGGCTCCACAGGAGGGGTCCAAGGATCACAGAAGCCTGTGCCCCACATTCTGATAATGTCAGCTCTTCATTGCCAGGCCAGCTGGGATGGTGCATGACCTCGGCAGCTTGGGGTTTTTTTACTAGCAAGAGGCGAGCAGAGCAACTGTTCATCAGCTCTCTTGACTGGGGGCAGCGCAAGTCCCTCTGAAGTCCATCGTCTCTTTGTTCTGGGGCTTCACAAAGATGAGGGAAATGCCACCAGGCATCAGCTTAAAGGCAGGCGAGGAAGAGTTCTCCTTGGTTTGAAAGAGGCCACCACCCCCCAGGGTAATTAGGCCAAGCTCTACTGCATTAAAGATGCCGGTGAGGAGGAAAGGCAGTGAGCTGGGAGCTGTTAATGGCTACCTATAATCAGAGGGAGATTGAATTACACAAAGAACCTAACTGTCCGAGGAGAATTCAAAACCAGCTATTTTTAGGCATCACCAAAGGCTCCTGTGAGCTGTTGGAAATTCAAATAACTTGAGCTGGGTGCTGCTCGGAGTGAATTGAGGAGTTTTCATTTTAGGAAGGAAGATGCATTACCATTACTCCAAACAGGCACTGTGCTTTCTGGATTTTATCTCACATGGCTGTCAGAGAAATCTTTCAGGGTTGGAACTGTCCCCATGTTACAGATGAGGCACTTGGGGCTCAGAGAGAATGAATGGCATGGTCAAAGTCAAAACAGCAAGTCAGTGAAAGAGCTGGGATAGAAACAATGTGTGCCTGATCCTGAAACCTACATCCAGAGTCTTCCCTGGTGGTCCAGGGGCTAAAACTCCATGCTCCCAATGCAGGGGGCCCGGGTTCAATCCCTGGATGGGGAACTAGATCCCTCATGCTGCAACTAAGGCCTGGCACAGCCATAAAGAAATGCAAAATACCCTGTATCCGTTGCTCCCATAGCCTCCCTGGAGTTTGGTTTAGGGAGAAGTGTAAACTACTTCCCCCCCACCACGATGCAGAAGGAGAACAATTCTCTGGCTATCATGCCTCAACCGTACACAGCAGAACTCATGGAGATCCATCTGAATTATAAAATTCAGGGACCCCAGGCATATATATCAAGGGAAAGGAAAGGCCTCCAGGCCTGGCAAAGAAGGAGCTAGACATGGTCCCTCCCTCCACCCAGTGTGACTTTCCATGGTCATCTGAGGCTAGATGGTGAGGTGGTTAAAAAGAGTATAGTGAGCATAAAGGACAAGCATTGTGCCAAGTTTCCCTTCTAACCTTCAAGAGACAAAAAATTGCTAGAACTAAGAGCAGTACACAACAAGAACAGTATATAAATTACACTATGTAAGTTGTAAACCATAAGTCAAGATCTATTTTTTCAGTGATAACATAAGCTTCATAGAGCTTTCCTCGTGGCTCAGCGGTAAAGAATCCGCCTGCAATGCAGGAACCGCAGGAGATGCGGGTTCGATCCCTGGGTCGGGAAGATTCCCTGGAGGAGGGCACGGCAACCCATTTCAGTATTCTTGCCTGGAGAATTCCATGGACAGAGGGGCCTGGCAGGCTACAGTCCATGGAGTCACAAAGAGTCGGACGTGATTGAAGCAACTTAGCATGCACACACAGTGTAAGCTTCATAATACTTTCATCAAAGAGAAAAAAAAAGAGAGAGAAAAGGGCTGAGTCCTGGGAGAGGCTGGTCTGCAGTCATGGGGGTTTTGTTGTTGTTTAGTCAGTAAATCGTGTCTGAATCTTTTGTGACCCCATGGACTGTAGCCTCTGTTCATGAGATCTCCTCTGTTCATGAGATTCCTCAGGCAAGTATGCTCAAGAGGGTTGCCATTTCCTTCTCCAGGGGATCTTCCCTCCCCAGGGATCAAACCTGCATTGGCAGGCGGATTCTTTACCACTGAGCTCCCATAAAGCCCATGGGGGTTTCAGGCAGCACTGAAGGATGGTCAGCACCATGGACAGCCACCCATGGGCCCCACATATATATGTATTTCGTGTAATTCTAGTGAACCTTGCAAAGCAAATCTTGCAAGAATCTTTCAGGCAAATGGAATTTCTTGCAACATCCTATAAAGCCATAATATTCTCAAATCACCAGCAGGTCTCTGCCCCTGGGAGGAGAAGCCGCACTTGCTGACACATTTAGCAAACAGCTGTGAAAAATGTAATCCAACCAAGAAGGAAGTCCATTTCTCGGTCCTTTTGTAACAAGGGCAAAGAGTCCCTGTGCCCGAGAGTCTGTGTCAAGGGAGAATAGCAGGGTTCCTGCAGACATTTGCTCTGCCAGTCTTTTAATGCTCTCACTACTGTAGGAGCATTCCATCACCTCAGAGACACAGAGGCCAGCTCGCCACACGAGGCTGCCTCCCCACACAAGGCTGACACCCCATGCAAGGCCAACACCCCACCAGAGGGGTGCTTAAGAGACAGTAAGCCTCCTTTGGATCTTCACAATCATTAAGAGTTCTGTGCCACTGCCCTGGGAAACACAATTAGGGCACAGTGTTAATACAAACTAATGACTCTACAAATGGAACCTGGTTTCTACCACCCCTGTTTCCTGGAGCACTTGCTCATTGCCCTGCCTAAAGGAATACATGCCAGTGTCATGTGGTGGAAGACCTCCCTTTCTAACTTATTTGTGTATAAATCAGATCTCAGGAATGGGAAACCAAGCATGTCACTGAGCCATAGCAAAGACTCCGGATAGTCTGTGTTGTGTAGAGACAGGACACAGGGCAGAAGGAGAGATCAGGGGTCAGGGAAGAAAGGAGGTAGGTCAGACCAAGCAGCATTTCCAAGGGAGAGGCATGGGGTCCGGAACTCAACACAAGGCCAGGGTGTTTGCAGCGCTATATCGCATTAGAACCCATAGCGGGAGTCAGAGAACTGGGTCCCAGCCTAAGTTCAGTCCCTGACAAGCTCTGTGGCCCTGAGAGTGTCAGGCCTGCCCATTGCCCACTAAAAGTAACTCTTGGCGTTTGCACACTCTGCTCCTTCTGCCCTGATTTGTCCCCTGCCCTCTGGCAATGTGTCTCGAGTCTGAATATCCTCTTTCACACCAGGCAAAATCCTGTGTGTCTTCAAGGCCCTAACCAGTCAGCCTTCTTCTGTAGAGCCATCCCCAGGGCTGTTCAGTCTGGCCACTTGTGCTTTTTAGGCCTCAGTTTCTAAAGCTGCAAAATAGAACACAAGCAAGGAAGGTGCTTCTAATAGGTCATTAAAACATAACCTTTGCTGATCCTGGATTTTTGCTCTCAGCTGGATATGTGACTCTTCCTTTCACCTGGAAATCTTAGAATGAGATTTGGCTCAAATGTTGCTTTCTTGGCTCCTATATGTACGTCACCACCCCCTTGCCCACTTGAACAGACCCGACTGGTCTTGGGTCTGCCTGTCCACTAGACGGTGACCTCCTTGAGAGCAGGGACTATGCTTTATTTTTTATTACCCATTCTCCTCTCCAAGCCTAAGCCACGGGAGCTCACCAAGTGTTTTGGTTCAATGAACAGTCCTCATGCTCTCTCCCAATACCATGTTGCCAACTGGGAGCCCACGAGGAGTTCCAACTTGACCAACCATCTGTCTCCTTATCCAGACCACTTCCATTCTCATCTCAGCCACAGTAGCCTTGAGGTTAGCAAGGCTTAGATTCCTTTCTGTAGTCTCCTGCTGGAGGTGCCTAAGCTTCCAACCTTGCACAGTGACAATTCAGAACAACTGGGGTGGGCTTAGACTCCGGGTCTCCTCTCTTGGTAGAAGTGAATGGGTTCCCCATATTGAATGTATGGATGGAACGTTCCTTTCTCAGATGGAACAGAATACCACTGCAGAGGTGGGTGAGCCGAGGGGCACAGCAGCATTCCCAGCAGCCTCAGGGGTCTCTTACCAGCAACCACCCAATCAGCCCACCCCCTCACTGCTACCAGGGCAAAACACATCTGACTGTAAGAGGATCTCATGGTTTATGTGTGTTGAGGCTTTTACATTTCAGGTAATTGAAAAAAAAAATCTTTGATGGTCCATGAGACTATATTGCTTGGGCTTCTTAAGTGGCTCAGTGGTTAGAGAATCTGCCTGCCAATGCAGGAGACCCGGGTTTGATCCCTGGGTTGGGAAGATCCCCTGGAGGAGGAAATGGCAACCCACTCCAGTATTCTTGCCTGGAGAATTTCATGGACAGAGGAACCTGGTAGGCTATAGCATGAGACTGTTATTATACCTGGTGATCTTAATAGTGTGTGTATCTGAGGATGTGTGTGTGTGGCGGGGAGGAGAGCAGGAGACAGAAACAGAGACAGAGAGACAGAGAGAAGACAGACAGGAGAATGTTCATATTACCCAGCCACTCTGAACATTAAGCAAAAGGAGGTCTGGCTGAGAGCGGCTGATGACATACACCGCCCAATTCTTGTTATCTAGCTCAGCATCATTCACCAGAATGTTCTAGTGGCTGCAGCTTTCCCTCTAAATACACATAACTCTAAGGTCATCTCTTCTTATGGTCAAAGTTGCCATCCAAATAATGTGAATACTGGCATAAAGAGAATCAGTAGTGGGCCTCTCTGGCGATCCAGTGGTAAAGAATCTGCTTGCCAATGTAGGGGACACGGGTTCGATCCTTGGCCACATGCCACAGAGCAACTAAGCCCGTGTGTCACAACTCCTGAGCCCTCGTTCTGGAGCCTACGAGCCACAACTACCTAGAGAACATGCTCCGAACCAGAGTGGCCACGGCAATGAGAAATCCATGCATTGCGACAAAAAGCAGCCGCCGCTCACCACAAGTAAAGAAAACCCGCGTGTGGCAAGGGAGACTCAGCACAGCCGAAAATAAACAGATAAAAGTAAAGAGATCAGTACTGGGGACGATGACTCTGCCGTCAAATCAAAACCTCACTACCCTAATGGCCAAACCAGAAACTCGCTGCGCGGACATTTTCCAGCCCGGATTTCACATACCCGCTGTGTCCTCTGCCAGCCGGGCCCTCAGACCTGGGGGAACTGAGGCCACGATGGACAGGGAGACGGTACCTCCTTTTCTAGAAATCAGCTGTTTTGCAAATTGGCGGCACGCTTGACCCTGCTGCAGAGCAAAGCGTGAGCAGAGCTTCAAAATCATAGGGCTTGGAAAACAACACATTATCAAGGAAACCAGCAATGAATTTTTATCAATGATGATATTCACACGGAAGAGGCCTTTCGCTGCATGCACACGGGCATTAGGGTTCTGCCAAGTCCACCTGAGTGGGAAGGCCTACATTCTGGGCGGACCTTGTCAGCTCCACTGAGGTCTAAGGCCTTATTATTCAAGGTGTGGTCCATGGACCAGCAGCCTAGCATCACCTAGGACCTCCTTGGAAAGCTGAATCAGAGTCTGCATTTTAACAAGATCTCCCTGGGATTCCCCAGCATGTTCAAATTCGAGATTTGTAGTTCTGGATTCTTGTTTCCACCTCAGGACCGCATCAGAAGAGTACCCAGGACAAACCTCAGCCCTCTGTCTTTTGTCAAGGCCATTAGCTCTGCTTGTTGGTCTGAACGTCAGCTCTGAGGTCACAAGGCTGTGTGACCTTGGGCAGGCTTACTTAAATTCATTAAGCCTCAGTTTCCTCACTGTAAAATGGAGATGATTAACCATGGCAACTGCCTGAAAAGTCTGTAAGGAAGGGAAACAAAATCAGACTTGCAATGGGCTTCGTACAGTGCCCGGCGCACAGCAGATGCTTGAGAAACAAACATTAACTGCTATTAAACAGCCAGAGAAGGAACACTGTGACAATATCCACAGAGGAGGGGTGGCTCCTGTCCTCGCCTAACCACACCCTTCCCTCCCTCAGTCTGAAAACTGGAGAGTTTTTCTCATAAGACCAAAACATTGGCAAGTGAGGGATAAATTGCCTCTGCATGCATGAGTGCTAAGTCACTTCGGTTGTGTCCAACTCTTCTCGACCCTATGGACTGTAGCCTGCCAGGCTCCTCGGTCCACGGGATTCTCCAGGCAAGAACACTGGAGTGTTCTTGGCAACACTGGGTTGCCATGCCCTCCTCCAGGGCATCTTCCCAACCCAGGGATCGAACCCTTGCCTCTTACATTTCCTGCATTGGCAGGCCGGTTCTTTACCACTAGCGCCATCTGGAAATCGTCTCTATGGGAGCATTAAAGGCATAAGCTATGGGACTTCCCTGGAGGTCCAGTGGTTAACTCCATGCTTCAGTACAGGCGGCCTGGGTTCAATCCCCCGTCAGGGAACGAAAATCCCACGTGCTACATGGCACGGCCAAAAGAGAAAAATTAAGAGAGAAGCTCTGGAGTTGGTTTAAATCCTCTGCTGCTTGTGTGACAGAGAGCCTCAGTCTCCTCATCTGTAAAGTGGGTGAATAACTGCAGTTTGGAGGGCCATCGTGAGGACCACGTGTGCTCTTGCAAAGAAGGCACTTCGGAAACGATGGAGCTTTTGCTGTTGTCAGTATCATCATCACCATCGTTAGGGACAACCTGCTCTCAGCCAGTCAGGAAGGACAGGCCAGGTCAGGCTTTCGGTGTCTGTGGAGGGGGAAGAGGGGTTTGGCTGGAGGCGAGGCTGGGGCAGGGTGGTAGTGTCTGGTGGCGGGGGGCGCCCGAGGGCTCAGGAGGGGT
>NW_011495054.1:8057018-8057312 GCF_000754665.1 Bison bison bison
GGGGGCACGGGTGGGCAAGGGGCGGCGAGGGGACGGGCTGACTCACGTACACCTGCGGGCTGACTCTTGGGCCAGCTGCAGCCGGTAGACGGACAGGCGGTTGGCTCCACCGCACACGCTGCCCCGCTCGCCCTTGCAGTCCATGTCACACTCCGCCTCGCTCACGTTTGCCGCCTGGATCTTGTGGCCGCAGTAGCACTCGGCGCCGAACTCCAGCCCAGCGTACAGGTAACCCCTGGGGGAGGCTGCTGTCAGGGCCGGGGGGCCGCCCCCCTGGAGGCCCCCCGGGGGGGG
>NW_011495054.1:8057707-8067949 GCF_000754665.1 Bison bison bison
GTGGTCCCTCTGCCCTCCCTACTCTCCGGTCTTCCCTGTCCACAGCCAGGAGCCAAGCATGGGTCGGTCCTGTGGTCCCTCTGCCCTCCCTACTCTCCGGTCTCCCTGTCCACAGCCAGGAGCCAAGCATGGGTGCAGAGTCTAACCCCTTTGTTCCGGGAAACACCACCCAGGGGTGATACCTCTATGTCCCCTGAGAGAAGTCGGGCCCAGGAGAGGGGGCAGGGGACTCTCACATCTCTCTGGAAAACCAAGGTCACACATCCAGCCAAGTAAAAAACTCCTTTCCTTAAAACAAAGAAGAAATCCAGGCACTGCAACATTTTCCTTTTTTTTTTTCACAGCTATGGAATCATTTCCTAAAAAGGACTCTTGGTAAGGATCCGTCTGTAAACAGATGAGAAGGGAATTGCTTGTTCTGGCTCCAGGGGTGGGTATGAAGTGGTGGCAGGGAGGGGAGTAGGACAACCTCTGCTCAGCCCTCTTGCCCACTGCATTCTCTGAGGCATGTTCCAGAATTGAGAAAGGTTCCTGGGGGCGGGGGGCAGCCTGCAAATTACTGGTCCTGCAAGACTGGACTTACAGGAGGTGTCAGCTCATGCCTTCCGGGGGCTAGCTGGAGACACAGACCCACCCAGACTCATGTCTCTGAACATCTCAACTACTCAGGGTGGCATGCAACCACAGGGTCACCTGGGCAGATGCAATTGTTGTTCAGTTGCTCAGTTGTGTCTGACTCTTTGCAACCCCATGGACTGCAGCACACCAGGCTTCCCTGTCCTTCACTGTCTCCTGGAGTTTGCTCAAACTCATGTCCATTGAGTCAGCTCTTCACATCAGATGGCCAAACTATTGGAGCTTCAGCTTCAGCATTAGTCGTCCCAATGAATACTCAGGGTTGATTTCCTTTAGGACTGACTGGTTTGATCTCCTTGCAAATGCAGTTCAGTTCAGTTCAGTCACTTAGTCGTGCCCGACTCTTTGCAATCCCATGGACTGCAACACGCCAGGGTTCCCTGTCCTTCACCAACTCCTGGAGCTTGCTCAAATTCATGTCCATCAAGTCAGTGATGCCATCCAACCATCTCATCCTCTGTCATCCCCTTCTCCTCATGCTTTCAATCTTTCCCACCATCAGGGTCTTTTCCTATGAGTCAGTTCTTCCCATCAGGTGGCCAAAGTATTGGAGTTTCAGCTTCAACATCAGTCCTTCCAATGAATATTCAGGACTGATCTTTAGGATGGACTGGTTGGATCTCCTTGCAGTCCAAGGGACTCTCAAGAGTCTTCTACAGCACCAGTTCAAAAGCATCAACTCTTCGGTTCTCAGCTTTCCATAGTCCAACTCTCACATCCGTAGATGACTACTGGAAAAGCCACAGCTTTGACTAGATGGACCTTTGTTGGCAAAGTAACATCTCTGCTTTTTAATATGCTATCTAGGTTGGTCATAGCTTTTCTTCCAAGAAGCAAGCATCTTGCTTGCTGTAGTTTTCATGGCTGTAGTCACCATCTGCAGTGACTTTGGAGCCCCCAAAACAAATTGCAGATGCAGCAGGAGCATCTTAAACTATCTGGGCATCCTGGGGCTGGGTCAGCCTCCTTCTTCCACCTCTCTGTCTCTCCGAAGCCTTGGTTCTCAGGTGTCCCTGGGCCCGTCACGTATAACTGGATGCACTGATGGAAGGACCACTACTGGACAGCAGGAGCTTTGAAAGTTTCCCAGCTGGATGTGAAAGTCAGAGCAGCGGGGCTCCAACCATGGTCCGGGGACCAGCAGCATCCAGTATCATCTGGGAACTTGTTAAAAATGCAAATTCTTGGACTCCACCTCAAACCCAGCAAATCGAAAATTGGGGATGGGGTGGGGCCCAGCAGTTTGTTTTGAAAGATCTCAGGTGAGCTTCCCTGATAGCTCGGTAAAGAATCTGCCTGCAATGCAAGAGACCCGGTTCGATTCAAGGGTCCAGAAGATCTGCTGAAGAAGGGATAGGCTACCCATTCCAGTATTCTTGGGCTTCCCTTGTGGCTCAGCTGTTAAAGAACCTGCCTGCAATGCCAGAGACCTGGGTTCAATCCCTGGGTTTGGAAGATCCCCTGGACAAAGGAAAGGCTACCCACTCCAGTATTCTGACCTGGAGAATCCCATGAACTGTATAGTTCATGGGGTTGCAAAAGTCGGACACGACAGCGACTTTCACGTCCTGGCTGATGCTGACACGCGCGTCCTGGAGCTCACAGCTTGGATGCAGAGACAAGCACATAACTAGAAAAGGGCTGCACAGTGAGATGAGCGTGAGATGGGATATATCGCTGATGGTGGAAATGCAGGAGGCGCCCAACATGCCTGGGGTGCCAGGAGAGACTTCTCAGGAGGCGACAGCCAAGACTGAGCTTCAGAACATGAGTCAGATCAACTTGCGTAGTTCAGTTTGGTTCCTCACACGCTTGTTGGCAGCCCACACGTGCTTCCAGATAGAGCCAGAGGTGAGTCAGCCAAGGCCCTGCCTCCAAGGGGCTCCCCAGCTAGTCGGGGGACAGAAGCATGAGCAGGCTTGGGCCGCAGAACAGCAAGAGCTTACACGTGCCGTCTGCCAGGCGCTGTTCTCAAACATTTGCTTGGCAAATACTAACTCTTCAGCCCCCACAAGACCCCTCTGAGGCCATGCCCTGCCATTTACCTCCGTCTCCCCACAGTCCAATAAATAAATTAATCAATCAATATCCTAGACAGCTGGGAGTCTCTCCTAAGCTGAAGGTGGTCCTGTGTTCAGGATTTTGAT
Organism: Bison bison bison; assembly: GCF_000754665.1. Taxonomy (NCBI): domain Eukaryota; kingdom Metazoa; phylum Chordata; class Mammalia; order Artiodactyla; family Bovidae; genus Bison; species Bison bison. Next base: position 8,060,491 of record NW_011495054.1, read on the forward strand.
GGTGGACTGTTCTGGAAGCTGATTATAAAGTGGACAGTGTTTCCCAATCAGGGAGAGAGGGAAGGGTCCCTTGGCCACCCACTTGCCCATTTCCTCTCCAGCCATGCAGCCAAGCTCTTCCAGAGCTTGTGACCTCCAGAGGCATCAGGCTCGAGTCTGAAGGTCAGCATGTTAGAGGCCTCCCACAAACCGCCACGGGCCGGGGTCCCAGGGCATGGGGGAGGGCAGGTCTGCTCACTGCTCGGTGCCTCCCGGACAGCAGGGCTGTTCCCAGGCCTGGCCCCAGGGTCCCCCCTCGCCGTCCCGTGGGGTCTATCTACTCTCTAAACGTCAGCTCCCTCCCCGTAGGGCCTGTTCTCATCGAGAACATTGTTTTCTCCTTAGATTGGAAAACATTGCCTGGACAGGTGAGTGTTTCTCCCTGGGGCAGGAACGAACAGTCTCTTGACTGGGGAACCACGAAATATCCCTGATTGCAGGCTCCCACCTCAGCTTTCCCACAGGCATCTCACAAGCCTCACGCCCACAGACTCACACTCGCCAGCACGTAAACACTCGTGCTTTCCCCACAATTCTGGACCCTTGCCAGCATATCCACAGAGACTCCAGCACTCACAGCCACTATTATTTAAAGGCAATTCGATGTTGGCATTAAGCTCACAAACATATCACTCTGCAGAGTGTACACTGTAAACTCACACCTAGGCACAGCCTCACATAACTGCACACAGATTCCTACAGACCAATTCCCTACTCTTGATCTCCAGTGTCCATGAGACAGGCTCCTCCGTCCATGGGATTTTTCAGGCAAGAGAATGTGCACACGCATGCCCCCCCCCACACACACCGTTGCCTCACCCTTCCCTTAAAGTCACATTGTCCATCCTTCATATGCCCTCCCACGGAAAAAAAGAAAGACCACCACAGGTAGGAAGCTGCGAAAGAAGAGGTCTGAATGCAGGGAGCCTGGGACCCTACCGTTCTGCACAGTTGTCCTGGCAACGGAAGACGGTCATCTTTTTGTAGTCGAAAAAGGACACGCCTCGAAGGGCCCGGCTCTGGGTGTCATCCAGGTAGCAGCCGATGTACTTAGCTTTGGGAAGATGAGAAAAGTAAGATCTGGGGTGGTGGGGGAAGGAGACAAAGCTGAAAGCGTTTCAGAAGTGACGAGTATGCCTCTGGCTATGTGGCTTTGTTGACCTCTTGGTACCAGTTCCTTCCTCTGAGCAGTAAAGTGGAAAAAAGAGAGCCTGAAACTTGTGTGCACTGGCAGAGCTTGGTCTACGGGGGCAGTGGAGTCCCGTGGGTAAGGCTGTGGGCCCTGGAGGCCAACAGAGGGGAGGAAGGGACCTTGCATAGCCAGGGTTAAGGGCACACCCCTGGGCTCTACTGATGGCAACTGGGCACCCAGCAACCCGAGCTAGCCTCATTCCCTAAGCGCCAAGCACACGGGACTCTTATTAAGACAGCTCTGAAGAGCTTGATCCGTTCACAGCCTGCCGTCATTTCTACAAGATGATTTAAGGTCATTTTTTTTTCTTGGAAGGAACACTGGACTTGGACACCTCAATATCCAAATCACTGTCTCACTTTGGGGACATCCCAGTGCATTTGGGCCGCTTAATCTCTCTGAGGCCCAGTTTCCTTCACTGTGGGGATGAAAATATCGGGTCAGTGAGGTTAAAATGGACTTATCTGCATAAACATGTCCTCCACAGGGTCTTGCATATAATAGGCACGTCGTTAAGGTGAGTGGGATAAGAAACCAGCCATTCACGGCGCTGTTTGAAGTTCTTCCCACTTTTCCCACCTTGTGAGCCAAGGTAAAGGCTTTCATCCAGAAGGAAAAATTTTTTTTAAAGATTCTGTTTGATGTGGATCATTTTTATAAAGTCTTTATTGAATTTGCTACAATATGGCTTCTGCTTTCTGTTTTGGGTTTTTGGCCGTGAGGCACGTGGGATCTTAGCTTCTCAACCAGGGACCGAACTCACACCCGCTGCACTGCAAGAGGAAAGTCTTAAACTCTGGACCACCCTGGGAGTCCCTCGGAGGAAAATCTTGACTTATGTTAAACAACCATCCAATGATACACCATTCACTTAGTTTTCTTAGATTAGTACGTGTGTTCTTACACGTCATGGTAAATAGTACATGAAGACGGTACTTTACAGTCTATCAAGGCTTTTCCCGTGGGTTCTTACAATCATTATTAATTTGGACATGCACTTTGCTAAGTGCTTTACTCATACTGTCTCTGTGGATCCTTAGAATGAGCCTGTGAGGGAATTATTAATATTCCCCATCAATGTAGAAGAGGAAACTGAGGCCCCGAGAGGCTAAGTCAGCAGCCCAAGGAAACACAGCTTATACCCATGGGGCTGGGTTTGGACCCAGGCAACCTGGCTTCAGAGCCCATGTTCTGAACTACTGCCCTCCTTGTTTCTCTCTGCTTTTTCTTTTTTTAAAGACTTTTTTTTTTCCTGCTGTGGACCATTTTAAAGTCTTTATTGAATGTGTGACAATATTGTTTCTGTTTTATGTTTTGGTTTCTCACCGGAAGGCATGTGGGATCTTAGAGCTCCTGTCCCCGACTGGGGATCAAACCTGCGTCCCCTGTGCTGGAAGGCGAAGTCTTAGCCACTGGACCACCAGGAAAGTCCCTCTGGTTTCTCTTTGGATCCGGGGACCTTTGCAATGACCCAGGTGCAGTGGCTCCTGGCATGCTTAGACTCTGTTCTTAGATGATTGAATAGAGGCCCAGAAAGGTGAAGTGAGCTGTCCCAGACCTGAAACTAACTGATGGTAGAATAAAGATTTAAATTTAGGTCTATCGGACCCCAACCCAGTGCTCTTGCATTTGGGAGTCACTGGAGGTGAGCCTGAGGACCCAGCCAGCCCTTGGAATTAAATGGCCCTCCTGGAGAATGATTGAGGAAAATGCTACATGCCACTTGATCTCGTTGAGGCCTAGGCTGCTGTCTATTTAAACTGTGGGCTCCTCGCCACTCCCCTGCCCCAACTCATGATGGAGAACAGGGTCTAGCAGAGGATACAGGCTCGTTAAGGAGAAATCGTGTCCCCTCAACGCCGCCCTAGGAGGTGCAGAATTTGTCAGCCTCGCTGGAGATGTGTCTCAACCCTGATCACCTTGAATTTCTTTCATAAGACAGAGGTGATTTGGTCAACTAAAAACAGTCCATCTTTAAAAGAAACATTGCCTCCCTGGAGCAGGGACGTCAGACGGTGACAGCTCTGGAAAAGCCGACATCTTGTCCCTGTGCTTGTTCAACAATGGATGACTCTCCTGTGTCACAGAGGGAAGCATGGCCCGGGGAGGGGTGTGTGTGTGTGTGTGTGTGTGTGTGAAGTTTGCATCTGGGCTGGGAGAGAGAACTTCCATGGGCCATGGTTGGCAAGTAACCTTAGTTCAATAGTTCACTAGAGGACAGAGTGTCCAAGGATGGGCAGGAGGAGAAAGAAAAAGGAGGAAGGAGAGGAAGGGAAAGGGAAAGGGAGGGAGCCATTGTTTATTTTGCCAGAATGAGGTCATTGTCATCAGGTCAAAAGCTGTGTGTGTGTGAGAGGGAGAATATGCATCAAGTACCTACTATGTGCTGTCTACTATGTGCCATTCCTCATTTAAAAAGATTTGGTCCTCACACCCTTCTTATTAATCCATCTTATAGATGAAGAGACTGATCCTAATGACTGTCCCATCTCCCTGTCTTAGAAGTGAATCTTTGTATCTGGCATACGTATATGCTTTCTGGCTGGTCCCCACTCATGTTACTCCATCTTACTTGTTTCTAAGTAGAATTCGAAATGATGCAGTCTGTCTGTGTGCCTATGGCTTGGAAGCATCTCGCTTCAAATTTAAGCCCAGATCTGTCCTCCAGCCATTGTACATTTGAGGAGGCTTCACTTCCATTTGATCCACAGGCCTCAGGATCATAAGGTGCCACACTGAGTCCTGAGGGAGATGAGTGCTCACAACCCAGAAATGCTGGGCTTGGAGCTGGAAGTACTATGACCATGGGTGGTCTCGCCAGAGGGTGAGGGTGGGTGCATTTGACTATAGGTGGGATTTTGGATTGTGTTAGATGAGAGTTTTATAATCAAATTAATAGGTGTGTGAGCATATGTACACACGGGTGAATGGGTGGGCTGTCCTGGTACTCTTTGTGCCTTCAAAGCACCCTGTCCTTGTGTTCTTCTGTTGCACACACGTGTGTATGCTCACTCACGTCCCACTCTTTGCAACCCCCATGGACTGTAGCCCGCCTGCCAGGCTCCTCTGTCCATGGGATTTTCCAGGCAAGACTACTGGAGTGGGTCGCCATTGCCTTGTCCAGGGGACCTTCCCGAGCCAGGGATGGAACCTGCGCCTCCGTCCCTGGCAGGCGGATTTGTACCACTAGTGCCACCTGGGGAGCCCCTACCTGCTCTCATCTTGGGGAGACGCTGACCTTGGAAGAGCCGATCATATTGCACCTGCCACCAGCCAGTGATTGATGGCTCCGGGGAAGGACACAGGACCTACCTTTTGGATTCTTTTAGATTAAAGCTGGGAGAAAGAAGCCTGTCTCCCTTGAGTTGTGATACTGGTATTTTCTAAGCCCAGAATTACCAACAGCCAAGATCCCTGGCACAAAGTCAGTCTGTGCAGGAGAACCAAGCTAAGTCAGAAGCAAGCAGAGATGAGAGTTAGGAAGAGAATGGCACAATTCATTCATTTGACAACCTAGGCTCTTCGGTAGTTTGGGGACAAGACACACTACATTTTCTTCTTTGGCTGAAGCTGATATAAGGTGGGTTTTTTGTCACCTGCCATCACAGGAGCACTGACTAATATGCTGACTGCCGAGCTAAGTTGCTCGAGTCCACCCAGCTGGGGGAGCCCAGACTATGTCCCTATTTAGGCTGCCCTTTCTTGTGTACCACACTTAGTCTCGGCTTGGGAGAAAGGCTTCTCCATCCCGCCAGAGAGACCTTCCTGGAGGGATGATGGGAGACGGAGGGTCTTTTGGAAGAGGAGTTAATACTTGACCATAGGTCCATCTGCCCCAAAGCCTGGGCTTTTAAATGCTGTACCATCCCTTCCCTAACCCTCCCACCAGACCAGGCAACAGGCTGAGATGACCCACACAACAGCAGCTCAAAGACTTGATGTGGGAACAGATGAACCTCCTCTTCTTCCTCTGTCCACAGGAGGGAAAAAGGGACTCGCAGTCCCCTTCACAGCTGCTCTGGAGAAGCCTGGGCATGCTATATACTGTGACCTGACGGATGGGCTGAGCTCTTTGGGTCAGGAAACGGATACTGAATCTGTTTCCTCCTTGCCCTGGGCAAGGAAGGGCTGGTGACTCTTTCCCTCCTGACCCTCAGTGCAGGCTGTGGCCAACACGACCGGCAACCCTGTCGCCGGAGCTCTATCGCCCAGTTAGAGATAAGCTCATGGTGGGGTGACGGGGTGGGAGGGGGTGGGCTACCATCCAACCCACTTCTGATTTTCCTCAAGTTCTGCTGCAGTGGCAGAATCTCCCGGAGATGAGGGGGAGGTCGGGTATGTAAAACAGGGACAAAATTCACAGGCCACTCGAGGGTGAATTAATGGCTGAGTTCATACAATCTATCAGCTCGTCGGAGCAGCCATCCGAATATCGCTGAAATGGCAAAGTCCCATCCCAGCCTTGCTATTTATCTCAAGCGTGGAAACCAGTGAGGGGTGAGCCCAGGAGAACACAAGCATCTGGAAAAGAGCTTTCCTGACTATTTTTCCCCCTTTCCTGTCCTTTTTTCCCCCTCTTTTGCTTCAATTAATCTTCCTTTTCAAGCAACGTTGTTCTCTTCAATAAAGGTAATTTGTTAAGAGGATAGCTAAACATGTGCTAATTTGTATTCCTCTTATTTATTGTTTGTGAGCAGATTTGCAGACAGGAGGTATTACAGTGTCCTCAAGGACCAGTTTCAGAGTCTACCAGATCTGGGTTCTAATCCTGCCATTGCAAGTAGGCTGGCTGTAGTACTCAAGGTCCTGCCTAAAAAGTGGAAATAAAACATAAGTGTGTAGGATTTCCCTGGTGGTCCAGGGGTTAAGAATTCTCCTTGCAGTGCAGGGGACGCAAGTTCAATCTCTGGTTGGGGAAATAAGATCCCACGTGCCTTGGGGCAACCAAGTACCTGCTTGCTGCGACCACTGAGCCCATGCCACAGCTACAGAGTCAGTGCGCCGTGACCAAAGATCCCACATGATGTAAGGAAGATCCCACGTGCCACAGCCAAGACCGGACACAGCCAAAGAAATGAAATGAAAATTAAAAAAAAAGAAAACCAACATAAAGGTATTTTGGGTTGAACTGTGCCCCTCATAAAAAAAAGATCAGTTGAAGTCCTAAGCCCAGTACCTCAGAATGTGACCTTCTTTGGAAATAGGGTCACTTCTGATGTAATTAATTATGAGGTGATACTGGAGTAGGTGGGTCCCCATCCAACATGACTGGTGTCCTTATAAGAAAGCGGCAAGCAGCTCTCTGAAGTCCCAGAGACACAAGGAGAAGACCGTGTGAAAACACAGGCAACAACTGGTGTTTTACAGCTGCAAGGAAGGCCAAGAGTTCCCACTGATGCCAGAAGCTGGGGAAAAGGCTTGCAAGGGATTCCCTCTTAGGGGCTTTGAGAGCCCGTCTTGATGTTGGACTTTTAGCCTCCTGAACTGCAAGGTAATACATCTCTGTTGTTTCAAGCCACCCAGTTCATGGTACTTTGCTATAGCAGCCCTTGAACACCAATATGGGGATATTTTTAAAAACTATTTATTTATTTGGCTGCTCTGGGTCTTTAGTTGCAGCACACGAGACCTTTTTCTTCTTTTGGAAAGAAATTTATTTATTTATTTTATTTTTGGCTGTGCTTGGTCTTTGCTGTTGTGCAGGCTTTCTTTCTGGTTGCGGTACTCCGGCTTCGCATCGTGGTAGCTTCTCTTGTTGTGGGACACAGGCTCTAGGCACAGGCTTCAGTAGTTGTGGTGCATGGCCTTAGTGGTTCCATGGCATGTGGGGTCTTCCCGGACCAGGGATTGACCCCGTGTCTTCTGCATTGGCAGGCAGATTCTTTACCACTGAGCCACCAGGGAAGCCCATCTTTAAGCTGAGGCAGGTTAACTCTTAGTTGCAGCGGGATCTAGTTCTCCCACCAGGGATCGGACCTGGCCGATCATTGGGAGCATGGAGTTTTAGCCACTGGACCACCAGGGAAGTCCCTACAGGGGTATTTTTAAAATTGACTGTAAGAAAAAAAAATTGACCAGAAGGTTGATCTCTTTGTGGAAAAGAGAAACAGTTACTTTCCTGCTGGGGACTCTTCACTGTCTTGGAAAGTTGTCCCTCAGGAGGATCACTCCAGGGCTATCTGGGCTTCCTTGTGCAGGAAATTGCATTCCTGGAATTCCTGCTCATAT
>NW_011495054.1:8068049-8068628 GCF_000754665.1 Bison bison bison
TGGTGACTGCAGCCATGAAATGAAAAGATGTTTGCTCCTTGGAAGAAAAGCTATGACCAACCTAGATAGCATATTAAAAAGCAGAGACATTACTTTGTCAACAAAGGTCCATCTGGTCAAGGCTATGGTCTTCCCAGTGGTCATGTATGGATGTGAGAGTTGGACTACGGAAAGCTGAGAACTGAAGAATTGATGCTTTTGAACTGTGGTGTTGGAGAAGACTCTTGAGAGTCCCTTGGACTGCAAGGAGATCCAACCAGTCCATCCTAAAGGAAATCAGTCCTGAATATTCATTGGAAGGGCTGATGCTGAAGCTGAAACTCCAGTACTTTGGCCATCTGATGTGAAGAGCTGACTCATTTGAAAAGATCTTGATGGTGGGAAAGATTGAAGGCATGAGGAGAAGGGGATGACAGAGGATGAGGTGGTTGGATGGCATCATCGACTCTATGGACCTGAGTTTGAGTAAACTCCAGGAGTTGGTGATAAACAGGGAGGTCTGGTGTACTGCAGTCCATGGGATCACAAAAAGTCGAATACAACTGAGCGACTGAACTGAACTTGTGGCTCAGTGGTAAA
>NW_011495054.1:8068728-8069978 GCF_000754665.1 Bison bison bison
CTCATATCTAGGTTCCCTAGGGGTAGAAGGGACGCATCTTTCACTTTGGTCAGGGCCCAAGGATCCTAACAGGCTCAGCTCAACTATCTCCTCCCCTCAGGAAGGCATGATACAGCCCCATGACCCAACCGGATCCCTCCCTTGGGATCCCAGAGTCCCCTGGTTTACCCCACCTTAGCACTTTCTAAACAATTTTCCAAGTACTGGGCACTATTTTTTCAGAGTATGAAGAATTTAGGCCCACTGTGGAAGAATTTTTAACAAAATGAAAAAGTGCCATAGTGGGGGAAAGCATGACATGATGCTATATATAGATATATATATACAGTGTTCCATTGTTTAGAAATCACCGACTCAACTCTGTGAGATGGTGACGGACAGGGGAGCCTCGAGCCTGCAGTCCATAAGATTGCAAAGAGTCAGGCATGACTTAGTGACCGAACAACAATTCTTTAGAAATAAACCCACAAGGGAGGAAACAAGACCAAAAAGGTGATACCTCAACAGGGTTGATCATGACTGTTGTTGGATGGTGGGCCTCTGGGCTATTTTAACTTTTATCTCTTTTTGCTGTGTATTCTAATTTTTCTACAATAAGCATATGTGACTTTGATAATCAAGAAAAAAGTTATATTCTAAAATATAATTCATCTTTTTACTTGTCTTTCTTTCTCCTGGAGGGTATGACTATTCCTCAGACCAAAAAAAGAAAAAGTGTGCTTGAATCATTCTTGTGTCTCCACCTCCCAGCACAGGCAAGGCAAACAGACATGCAATAAATACAGAATGAATGAATGAATGAATGGAGTTGGGATTCTATTAAGAGTCGGACATGACTGAGTGACTGAACAATGAACAATATAGCTCAGTGGTTAACAATAAGAGCTTTGGGGGCTTCCCTGGTGGCTCTGGATCTTTTTTAAGTAACAGTTAGAACCGGACATGGAACAACAGACTGGTTGCAAATCGGGAAAGGAGTATGTCAAGGCTGTACATTGTCACTGTGTTTATTTAACTTCTATGCAGAGTACATCATGTGAAATGCCAGGCTGGATGAAGCACAAGCTGGAATCAAGATTGCCGGGAGAAATACCAATAACTTCAGATATGTAGATGATACCACACTTATGGCAGAAAGCAAAGAAGAACTAAAGAGCCTCTTGATGAAAGTGAAAGAGGAGAGGGAAAAGTTGGCTTAAAGCTCAATATTCAGAAAACTAAGATCATGGCATCTGGTACCATCACTTCAT
>NW_011495054.1:8070341-8096563 GCF_000754665.1 Bison bison bison
TAATTTTTTTTTTTAAAAGAAGAGCTTTGGATGTAAACAAGAGTCGGGTTGGAGTCTGCTCTGCCACTTGGCACCTGTGCGACATGGGACAAGTCCTTTAACCCCTCTGAGCCTCCGTTTCTTCACCTATGGAAAAGAGTTTAATACTTTAATACAGACATAAGGCTGAGTATGAGCACACAGTCTGACCCAGAGCTGACCCTCCATAACCTGCATAGATTGCATCTTCTGCTGGAGGAGGTGGGAAGTGGGAGCCCTGCGGTCGCTTCCAAAAATGCTGACTAAATCTCCTGTGTCTTTTTTCAAGCCCAGCCCAACACCCTCTGTAATCTGGGGTGGGGGAAACAGAAACAGCACAGATTTTGAAATCAAACTGGAGTCAGCTCCTGGCTGTGCTCCCGGCAACGGGGTCACCTAAGGCAAGTCACATCACCTCTGTTCTCTCCTACAGGATTACAATATTAATAATAATAGCCAGCACGCACTAAGTGCTTACTGGGGTCCAGGGTCTGTGCTGAACACTGTCTGTGCACTGAGAACTGAGACGATGTAGTGCTTAGGGTTCAAGTGTAAGATCCAAACCTCCCGGGTTCAAATATTGATTTATCCTCTCCTCCTGCTGGTTAACCTCGGGCAAGTTACCTAACCTCTCTGTGCCTCCATTTCCTCCCTGGAAGGGGGAGTTAATGACAGTGTCTACTTAACTGGGCTGCCAAGAAGACTATGGGATGTACCAGCTTCAAAGTGTTTAGAACAGTGCCTGGCATTTAGAGAGCATGCCATCGATTTATCTTATATAATCATCACAACAGACATCTGATGTTAAGTACCTTTTACCTCCCAAAGGAAACTGAGGTGACCTGCCCAAAGAGCTTCACAAGCTACCACAGAACTGGAATTTGAACCCTCATGTGGCTGCTCAGAGCACAGGATCCCGAAAGCCTAGCAAGGTGACTGGCACGTTGCAGGTGCCAGCTCCACCCGGGAAGTCAGACTTCCTGCCCAACCCCAGCCCAGCCTGGGAGCAGCTCCACCCTCCCTTCCTGTCCCATGATGGGCTCCGAGTCCTTTACAGCTTAAGTCTTGCATCGTTGCATCAAGCAGAGCCCTTGCCAACTTTAGATAACCAAATGTGTTTAGCATCAGGTCAAGGAAGCGTCTCATTTTTATTAGCGTTAATCTAATATGTTGTCTTTCCTGCCGAACTCTGAATAAGTTAATCAAGGACAGTCTGAATTTGTGTTTTCTTAATAAGACTGCCTGATTTCAAAGCTGCCTGATGAGAGCTCTGCGCTCCAGGCTTCTTTATTTTCTCTTCTGTCTCTCTTTAACTTTATAAAATATCTAAGATTTCCAGAAGCAAGGGGTGGGGTAGCATGGTAGAGAAGAGGGCTCACAAGCTTTGGAATTAAATGAATCTTGCTTCAAACCTCAGTTCCTCTACTCACCACGTGGGTAACCTGGGGTAAGTGACTTCTTCTGAGTTTAAAAATTTCTCATTTGTAAAATAGGATAATAATAGTCCTTAACTTGTTGAGTAGTTGTGATAATTACATAAGGCAATGACGGTCTAGCCTATAATAACCATTCAATATATATTTAGCTACTATTTCTACTATTAATACTAGTGGCAGAAACTATTAAGTGACCTATTATTAAAAGCCAAGAGATCTGAAAAGCATTTTACATATATCATCTCATTCAAATAACATATGAAAAGCACATGGAACAGTGGCTGGCATGAAGGAGGTGCTCAAGCAATGGTAGTAACTACCTGGAACAGGGGCGGTGGTATTTCATTCTATTTGTTTCTATTGTTGTTGGATGTATCAATTGTGCCATTAGGGAATCATATTCTATTAGAGGACCTCAACGAACACAGGAAATTACCATTCACATAAGGGCCATGGCAGGGAGTACAGAGAAGGAACATTTGATCAAGCCTAGAGGGGGGTCGGAGAAGGCAATGGCACCCCACTCCAGTACTCTTGCCTGGGAAATCCCTTGGACAGAGGAGCCTGGTGGGCTGCAATCCATGGGGTCTCGAAGGTTGGACACGATTGAGCGACTTCACTTTCACTTTTCACTTTCATGCATTGGAGAAGGAAATGGCAACCCACTCCAGTGTTCTTGCCTGGAGAATCCCAAGGATGGGGGAGCCTGGTGGGCTGCCGTCTATGGGGTTGCACAGAGTTGGACACGACTGAAGCAACTTAGCAGCAGCAGAGGGGGGTCAGGACAATTTTCTGCAGGTGAACTAAGCTGAGACCTGGAGGATGAGTAGAGCTGTGGCCAGGCAGCAGGCTGGTCATTCCTTCATTTGTGCATCCAATAACTCTTTTATACAACCAGTAGGTACTGAGTACCATCTTTGTTTCTGGTGCTGTCCAAGGTGCTGATAGAACGAAGCAATCGGGACAGGTACCCATTTCTGCCTTCATGGAGCTGACAGTCTAGTAGTAGAGATAGACTACAAGGAGGCAAAGTGCTTCCCTGGTGGTTCAGTGGTTAAGAATCCACCTTGCAATGCCGGTGACACTGGTTCGATCCCTGGTCCAGGAAGATCTCACATGCCGTGCCACAACTATTGAGTCTGCCTGCTACAACTACAGAAGCCCGCATGCCTAGAGCCTGTGTTCCACAACAAGAGAAGCCACTGGACTGAGAAGCCTGTGCACTGAAACTAGAGACTAGCCCTGCTTTTCACAACTAGAGCAAGCCCATGCAGCAACCAAGACCAAGAGCAGCCAAAAATAAAATAAGTAAATAAAATTTCAAAAATTAAAAAACTAAGGAAGCAAATAAAAGCAAGATACTTTCAGATGGTGATAGGTACTGTGACAAAAATAGAATTGGGGAACGTGGTCCTGACCAGGCACAAAATGGGGCTACTTTAGGGCATTCCAGGAAGACCGCTACAGGATGCCATGGTTTGACTGGAGACCTGATGGAAGGGAGGAAGGGAGCCATGCAAAGATATGGGAAAGAGCATCCCAGATGGAAGAGACTAACTATAAAAAGATCCTGAGGTAGGAACGGGATTGGTGTGTTTAAGATGTGTGGTGAAGTGGGTGGGAAGTGTTACATGTTAATGTTACAACATATAATGCCAAGTGTTACAACATGGTGGGCCATGATGGGGGCTCTGGAATTTATCCTAAGTTTGATGGGGCTTGCAAAGTAGCAGAAGGAGTTTGGAGTGGCTGGGATGAGATGAAGCTTGGTGATTGGAGAAGGCAGTGAGAGAATTTCTCCATCAAGGCAGCACCTCACACCTCAGCTATGCCTACAAGATGGGGTCCCTTACCCAGGTGGATCCACAGACCTTCCTGATCACCCCTAAGACTCGACTCTGTGCAGGCATCATGCTAGGTGTTTCCATAATCATGTCTCATCAAACTCTCAGGAGAAGCCTGGCAGGAAGGAGGCCATTGTTCCCATCTTACAGATGACAAAACTGAGGCATGAAAAGGCCAAGCCACTTGCTTGGACTGCATGACTGGTTGGAGTGGAGTTGGACTATGAATCCAAGTTCCCTAAGCCATTCTGCTACCTTTCACCTTCTCCTTCACTGCCCTGTGAAGTTTTCAAGGAAGTGGAATTCTAGAAAATTCCTGAGGGTAAAATGATGGGGTCTTCTGGATGGCTCCTGAGCCAGAAGCAGGTTGGGACTGAAGCAGGGAAACATGCTCCCCAGGACGAGTCCCCTCCAATAGCCCTGCTTCCTTCCACGGTGGGAGAAGGGGTTTTTCCACAAGTCGAATGACAGTGGAAGTGTGACATGTGGCAGGGAACACAAGGGCTGGGGAGGTTTTCCTTCTGTCCTGATTGGTGGTAGATCCTCCCAAACCATCTGGCTGTGATTCTGGAAATGTCCATTCGTGTTAATCTCATGAATTGCAGGAGTTGTGGGGTCCTCCCCAGAACGCTGCTCCGATGAGGGGACATCAGTTGACCCTGGGAAGTAGTCATAGAGCCAGCATCCAGGCCAGATGTGTCTGCTTTGAACTTGTCACTGACCAGCTATGTGGCCTTGGGGAAAGTTTTCACTTCTTCAAGCCTGTTTCCATGTGTGTTAACTGGGCATAGGATCACATTCCTTAAGTCCATGGAGTGTAGTGAAAATCAAGTGAGGTGATGTACTTAGGAAGAAAAGCCCACTTTGACTGTGACAGGCTAAGAAAATGCAACGAAACGAAGTCCCCTAAGCGCCCTCACCAAGGGATCCGGCTAAGCAGAACAGAAGCTCTGCCACTAGCTAGCTGTGTGACCTTAGGCTCCCGGGGCCTCAGTTTCCTCATCTTTAAAATGGGAATAATAGCACCTATCACATGGGGTTGTGGCTGTAATTTGATGCCTGTCAAGTGCTTGGAAAAGTACCTGGCCCTTAGTAAGTGCTCAATAGATGCTCGGGGTTTTGATTTTCAGGTGCATGTAACAAGGGCTATAAAGGGCTGCATGGGAGGGTCAGATGTTGAACTCTGACAGATTCAGGGTTCAGCTCTAAGCGTGGATGTTTATAAGCTGTGTGACCCTGGGCAAGCTACCTAATGTCTCTGAGCTTCAATTTTCTCCTCTGTGAAACCTCCTGCATATATAATGGCTGGTTCCTAGGAAACACTGAACACTGGCAGCTGTTACTATAATATTATTAGTATCATCATCCCCCTTCCCTTGTCCTCAGCCACCTTCCAGCCCAGAGGCTCACCCCTCTTACCTCGCTCCTCCTCCTTCTCCCGGACGACCCTCCCCTTGAGGGCCCGGCTCCAGGCTCCCCCGTAGTCCCCCAGCTTGGCTCTCTCATTCCCGTCCTTGCCCTTGAACCAGGGTCCGTACCTGCGGGCGATGCTTGAGACTTCACCTGTGTCCCGGAAGCCTCTGCCCAGATTTAAGTCACCCAGGAAGGTCAGCTCAGCGCCCTCCACTGGGGCCCCCGCAGCGGGGTTGGCCTGGTTCTGGGAGACAGCAGGCTGACCCACAAAACCAGAGTGAAGGAAGACAAGGCTCCCAGCTGTCAGGTAGAGCACCAGGAAGGTAAAGAAACGCACAGGCTTCCTGCGGAAGTACCGCTGGAATTTGAACCAGAGCTTGGCCATAGTGGGATCATTCCGGACTGGATCGCTGGGGCTCAGCTGGGGCTTGGGGGGGTGTGGTCCAAGGAGAGAGGGGAGGGGGGCTTTGTTTCTTAAGCTTCCCTTAGGGATGGAGCCCCTGGGGGTCTTCAGTCTTAATCCCGCTGTGAAGGTGACTGCCAAGTCCAGGGCAGGAGGGCAAGTCCAATGCTTGGCTGACGCCAAGAGAAGAGAGGACAGGCTTCTCCAGCCCTCCTGAGGTCAGGGTGAGCTTCTCTGGGCCATGAAAGGGGTTCTGAGGCTCAGGGCACTCAGGAGTTGGTCCCATGTTCCTACATCTTGTTCTCTGCCGCAGAATTCCCAAAGAACTTGGAAAATAGCAATCAGAGGAGGATTTTGTGAGGGTTCACAGGCAGCTGGAGTTCGCTTCTTGCCCGTTCTTGGTTGCTCAGGCCTATAGGACCTAGGTTAATTCACGGAGGGCCTCTTTCCCAGCTGGGGACCAAGCTCAGTCTGTCCACCTGGTGGAAACACAAGCGGGCAGCCTTTCATCTGGTGAAGCATTAGGGCTCAGGGCTGCCACCTGCAAAAGAGCACAGGTACAGACATAAGAAACCTCCTGGCAGAGGCCAGAATGTGAAGCTTTCTTGAACATTCTCAGGGGAGGGGAGAATGCAGAGTCCAGAGAGGGAGGAAACCAGTGGCCCAAAGAACCCAGCAGTGCTGGGTAAAAGCGACTCCTGCTGGTCCTCATCTTGGGACAAGCTTTATCTTGGACAAACTCAGGTCCTTAAGCCCCATTGCTCAGTGCTCAGTCATGTTTGACTCTTTGCGACCCTTTGGACTGTAGCCCACCAGGCTCCTCTGTCCATGGGATCTTTCATACATGAATACTGGAGTGGGTTGCCATTCCCTTCTCCAAGGGATCTTCCCAACCCAGGGATTGAACCTGCACCTCTTGCATCTCCTGCATTGCAGGCAGATTCTTTACTGCTGAGCCATGGGGGAAGCCCTTCCTAAGCCCCATACGTCTGCATATTTGTCAAATATACGCTGATACATGGGGGTTAGTTTAAGTCTAAATGTACTTCCTAGGTCTTTGCCAGACTGTCTGCTGGACGTGGCTGATACTGAACTAGATCAAATTTGTTCATTTTTTTCCCCCCAAACACATATTTATAGAAGACCTACTGTGTAGCAGGCACTGTCCTGCATGTGTGCTAAGTCGCTTCAGTCTGTCCAACTCTTTGGGGCCCCATGTAGACTGTAGCCCCCAGGCTCCTCTGTCCATGGGATTTTTCAGGCAGGAATACTGGAGTGGGTTGCCATGCCCTCCTCCAGGCTCTGTTCTAGGTGCTGGGAATAAAGCTGTGAACCCAAGAGACACAGTTCCTTCTCTCACCGGGATCACGTTGTCATGGAAGAGTTCAAACCCAGAGTCCCTCTCTTTTATCCAAGGAAGAAAAGGAGAAGGAAGGAAAGCAGAATTATTTAGCAACATACGCATTCACTCAGTATTTATTATGCATGGCATGCTCTGCTTTGTACGGAGCCTTCCATGTGTATTAATTACTCTTCCCCATGTTCCCATGGGAAGTGCCTATTTCCCATTTTACAAATGAGGAAACTGAGGATACACAGCTGGTGAGTGGTGGAGATGGGATTGGAACCTAGGACGGTCTGAACACAAAAGCACAGCTCCGAACCCCCGCCTTTTTGACTCTTTCTCCCACACGGTCAGGACATCACTTGGGAGTTCCGAGACAGCCCCTGAAGCAGCAGCCCGTCTCCACCTGCTCCCAGTGGCCAGTGGTGGCTCATTGTATGAGGGCCCCTCAGAGTGTGGTCTGAGGAGCGTCTGATTCAGCATCCCTTGGGAGCCTGGCTACCCATGAAGATTCCCAATCTCTCCAATCGGAATTTCTGGTTGAGGAGGAAGCCTACAGGTGTAACCAGGTACTCTCAGGTGATGATCACGAGCACAAAGGTTTGACAACCATGGTTTTTTCAGTAAACACTCAGGATCAGCAGTCTGGAAGAAAATAGATTGTAAATTAGAAAATGGGAAAAAAAAAAAAAAGAACTCCATTTGCCTTATGTGGTTTCATATCACCACCAGCAGGGGGCCTCATGACAATCTTGGCCACTGCAAAGGAGTCAACTGTCAGCCAGCCAATGGGTGATTTGAATGGTGACAGCCCCTACCAAATCCAGACAGCAGCACGAGAGTTTAACTGCGGTGTGAGGTAGAGTCCAGTGTTCCTACATATGCCATCCTATTCATTCAAGAATTAAGTACTGAGCACCTACATACACTATCGTTGTAAGCACTTGGAACTATTCAATGAACAAGACAGCCCCAAATGCATGCTCTTGTGGGGTCAAACTATCTGTTCATCCATCCATCATTCTTTAATCTACCCAGCAGTCCACCTACCCATCCATCCATCCATTAAGTCACAATCTATTCACCCATCCATCATTCATTCTTTAATCTATCCATCAATTCCCCTACCCCTCCATCCATTCATCATTAATCTGTTCATTAATCCATCCACCCATCCATCCATCACCCATTCATTCATCTATCTATTCATCTGAATTGGAGCAGCCCACTCATTCATCCAGGTCTCCACCCACCCATTCATCCACCCATTCCTCCATTCATTTAGCAACATGTGTTACTTGCCTACCATGCATGTGCTTGGAATGCAGAAATAAATAATTTGAAAAAAAAAAAAAACTCGGAGTTGCTGCTTTCAAAGAATTCAGAGTTTACTGAGGGAGAGAGCAATTTAAACGATCACCATATCAAATCACTATATTAGAGCTGCTGCTGCTGCTAAGTCACTTCAGTTATGTCCGACTCTGTGCGACCCCATAGATGGCAGCCCACCAGGCTCCCCCATCCCTGTGATTCTCCAGGCAAGAACACTGGAGTGGGTTGCCATTTCTTTCTCCAATGCATGAAAGTGAAAAGTGAAAGTGAAGTCGAAATCAGTTGTGTCCAACTCTTCTGGACCCCATGGACTGTAGCCCACCAGGCTCCTCTGTCCATGGGATTTTCCAGGCAGAGAGACAATGATAAATCCCATAGTAGAGGTATATATAAGATATAGAACAGAAATTAATATTAACAGCTAATGTTTATCGAGCACTTATTATATGCCAGATACCACTCTACAAACACAATGCCCTGATTTAATCATCATGTCAATACAATGAGGCAGATCTAGATCCATTTCAAAGAGGAGAGGAATAAAGCACAGGATGATAAAGTAACTTGTCCAAGGCCACACAGCTGGTAAGTGGCAGCTGGCTTGTGAACCTGGGCTCATCTGATTTCACAGCTTGTGTTCCTAACCACACATCTATTCTAGTCTTGTATTCCTTTGAGAATATGGTAAAAAAAAAAAAAAAAAAAAAAACTACAGGCATATGCCCAGAGAAGAGCGCTTGCACAAAAGTTCCTAGATATTGGCTTACATGTCAAGGGGTTTCTGTACCCTCGGGTAAGAGGCCCCGGAATGTGGGAGCCCCAAGAAGTGAGGGTCTGAAGCTGCCCTGAGGGGACTCAGAGACGGCTGCCCTCTGGGAGGGGTCTTTAAGCTGGCGGGTCTTGCAGGAAGAGTCAGCTTTCTGGGTGAAGAAACAGCAGAAGGACACTTTAGGGAGGAGGAGCAGCACACACCCAGGGCAGGGCACTGCGGTGGAGGCAGCTTGAGGGGCTTACTGAGTGAAGCCAAATTGCTCAGTCGTGTCTGACTCTTTGCGACCCCAAGGACTGTACATAGCCCACCAGGCTCCTCCGTCCATGGGATTCTCCAGGCAGGAATAATAGTGGAATGGGTTGCCATGTCCTTCTGCAGGGGATCTTCCTGACTCAGGAATCGAACCCAGGTCTCCCACACTGCAGGCAGATGCTTTACCCTCTGAGCCACTAGAGGAGCTTAGTGCATGGTAAGAAGGCAGTGAAGCGGTGGGTTGGGGTCAGACCCTGGGGAGCCTTGAATGCCAAACTCAGAAATCTGGACTATAACTGAAGTTTCATGGTCACACCGACACTTTGGAAAGACCAGCCTCTTATCAGCTTAAAAACCTCTGGGCAGTGAGGGGTGTCCCCTGGTATTCCATGTAAATCACGCACATGGCAGAGATTTCCGCAGTTGGGCCAGGATGAAGAAAGACCAGCAGCCCTCATGGGAATAGGCGGTGAGGGGGACACCAGCCCTTCCAGAGGCATGCAGGCAAGAGCATGGACTATGCAGGCAGACCGATCTGGGCTCAAATCCCGCCTCTTCCATCCACCACCTGTGTGACTGGGGCAAGACACCTCTTCTCAGCGACCAAGGCTCCTGACCTGTGAAGTGGACATAAGAAGCTTGACACTCCCCCCGAAATATATTGGTTGGAGGATTGCATTGAAAACTACAGGAAGAGCACAGGGGGCTCAGCTTGGTGCTCTATGGTGGCCTCGATGGGTGGGATGCGGGTGTAGGGTGGGAGGGAAGTCCAAGAGGGAGGGAATATATGTACACATATAGCTGATTCACTTTATCGTATACTAGAAAACTAACACAGCATTGTAAAGCAACTATACCCCAGTTAAAAAAAATTGTACATCTGGCACATAGTAGGTGCTCAAGAAGAGCCCTCAGCGCCTCCCCTCCCGTGAGCACACGTGAGCTGCCTCCAGAGCCCCTTGCCGACAGCAAGCAGCGCATCTGCTGCGGATATGGAGACAGCAAGTATTTCCGCTCTTGTGTCCCCGTGGCTCTGTCTCTCTGAGGGTATTTCTGGGTCTAGTTCCTTTTTGTTGTTCCCTTCCCGTTCTTCTATATTTCAACACATCTTTTCTCTAAGTGGGTGCCAAATGGGTTTTAAGAAGATAATGAGCTCATTAGGAGCTGGCAGGGAACAGAGAGACTGAGGCAGCGGTGGTGTCGGATGTGGGGTTGGGGAAAGGAGGGCGCGGATTCTGAGGAAGGGGGCTCCTCCCGGGGAAGGCGGGCGCTGACTCGAGTCGCCCACACCAGACTGCCGGTGCTGGGGGGTGGGGGAGGTCACCTGGAAGGAGGACGCCCTGGACTCCGAGCCCCGTGTAAGTGGGACCCTGTCTGTGCTCTCGCTACGCCAGCCCCATCCTCTGGCAGACGGTAAGTCCCCAGGGAACACTGGTGCAGAAAATAGTGAGAAGAAGCAGAGAACTTGAACCTCCGCCACAGGTCCCTGCCATGTGCCAAATCCCCGAGTGACAGCCTGAGGGAGTTGCAAATGCAGGGCCCTGCGTTTCTCAGCCTCGGGTGGTCCTAGGGCACAGGGGCCGCCGCTGAGCCAATCCCACTTCCCCCAGGGAAACGTCTGTCTCTCCTGTCCACCCATCATCCTTCCTCTCCCTTCTCTCTCTCTCTTTCCAAGTCCCTCTCCAGCTCTCTCTGTCTGTGTCTCTCCAGATAGAACTGGGGAATGGAACTAACTGCCACTGGCGGAACACTGTGTTTGAAGGTTTCACAAGCCTCTAACCAGCTCCTCCCTCCCGGCAACCTGCAAAGTAGGTGTGACTCCGTAGCTGATGTGTGTCCCACCCTGGGCTGCGGGCACACCTTGGCCTCCAGCTGCCCCTTCTCCTCTGTTTCCAGTTGTTCGTTACAAGCTGGAAGCCAGAATCGCATAAGACTCGACAGGTGTCTTCACCTCTCTGAGCTGCTGTTTTCTCTCAGCAAAGCAGGTAGCCCCTAGAAGTCTCCCTTGCAGGGTCTTGGGGAGGACTTGATGAGATCACTCACAGGGGCAGAGATGGTGTTCCTTACAAGCTGGCTCTCACAGCTTCATCCCTTTGCATTTCACGTGAGACCTGCTCTGGGCGTCAGTTTCCCCGTCTGCTGAAAGTGGCACAAAGCCCCTACCCTGCCTCCCTCCCTGGTTGGCGTGAATTGGCGTGAGTTGCCGTGACAGGGAGGCCGAGAGGCCCCCTCTGCGGGAATGACAGTGTTTGGTTACTTCAGTTCGTGTTTCCAGCCAGAGCCCCAGAGTGTCTAAACACAGCCTATTTTTAGCACCAGAATGAACCTCGGGTGCTGAGCTGCCAAGAATATGATGGGCAGGGCAGAGCTGCCCTGAGGGAATGGAAAACAAGAGGTTCAGCTTGTCCCACAGCTCCCTCCCTCGGGGGGCTGTCGCGCTTTCCCCTCCAGATTCTGGGGAGCAGGTATGTCTGGCTGGAAGCCCATAAGGCTGGGCAGGGGCCTGGTTCTCTTTCTACAACTCCCTGAACTTGACCTCAGGGCACAAGCCCAGACACCAGCTGATTCCCTGACCATCCAAACTTGCCAAGAAAAAGATGCTGAGAAATCAGGTTTGCGAAAGTTCAACTTCTTCACGGTTCTGGGGAGGAGATCCATCCGGGGACCTCCAAGAAACTGGGAGCCCAGGTCAGTGGTTATCTTTTGGTCTTGGCTAAATAGTAACAATGTCAGAAACCACTGGCATTTGCTAATACCAAATACACAGGAATTCCAGTTGAGTGAGCTATTTCAATAAAAGATGATGCTGTGAAAGTGTTGCACTCAATATGCCAGCAAAAAAACTCAACATGCCAACCAGGAAAACTCAGCAGTGGCCACAGGACTGGAAAAGGTCAGTTTTCATTCCAATCCCTAAGAACGGCAATGCCAAAGAATGCTCAAACTACCACACAATTGCACTCATCTCACATGTTGGTAAAATGATGCTCAAAATTCTCCAAGCCAGGCTTCAGCAATATGTGAACCATGAACTTCCTGATGTTCAAGCTGGTTTTAGAAAAGTCAGAGGAACCAGAAATCAAATTGCCAACATCTGCTGGATCATGGAAAAAGCAAGAGAGTTCCAGAAAAACATCTATTTCTGCTTTATTGACTATGCCAAAGCCTTTGACTGTGTGGACTGCAACAAACTGTGGAAAATTCTGACAGAGATGGGAATACCAGACCACCTGACCTGCCTCTTGAGAAATACGTATGCAGGTCAGAAAGCAACAGTTAGAACTGAACATGGAACAGCAGACTGGTTCCAAATAGGAAAAGGAGTACATCTAGGCTGTATACTGTCACCCTGCTTATTTAACTTATATGCAGAATACATCATGAGAAACGCTGGACTGGAAGAAGCACAAGCTGGAATCAAGATTGCCAGGAGAAATATCAATGATCTCAGATATGCAGATGGCACCACCGTTATGGCAGAAAGCAAAGAAGAACTAAAGAGCCTCTTGATGAAAGTGAGAGAGTGGAAAAGTTGACTTACAGCTCAACATTCAGAAAACTAAGATCATAGGATCTGGTCCCATCACTTTACAGCAAATAGGTGGGGAAACAGTGGAAACAGTGAGAGACTTTATATTTTTGGGCTCCAAAATCACTGCAGATGGTGACTGCAGCCACGAAATTAAAAGACGCTTACTCCTTTGAAGGAAAGTTATGACCAATCTAGACAGCATATTAAAGAGCAGAGACATTATTTTGCCAACAAAAGTGTCTAGTCAAGGCTATGGTTTTTCCAGTGGTCACGTATGGATGTGAGAGTTGGACTGTGAAGAAGGCTGAGCACTGAAGAATTGATGCTTTTGAACTGTGGTGCTGGAGAAGACTCTTGAGAGTCCCTTGGACTGCAAGGAGATCAAACCAGTCCATCCTAAAGGAAATCAGTCCTGAATATTCATTGGAAGGACTAATGCTGAAGCTGAAACTGCAATACTTTGGCCACCTGATGCGAAGAGCTGCCTCATTCATTGGAAAAGACCCTGATGCTGGAAAAGATTGAAGGAGGAGGAGAAGGGGACAACAGAGGATGAGATGGTTGGATGGCATCACTGACTCAATGGACATGAGTTTGAGTAAACTCCAGGAGTTGGTGATGGACAGAGAGGCCTGGCGTGCTGTAGTCCATGGGGTCGCAAAGAGTTGGACACGGCTGAGTGGCTGAACTGAACTGAACTGAAATACACAGGCACTGTGTTGAGCATCTTATTTCCATTGCACCACTTGATCCTCCCTAGAACGGTTTAACCCCTAGAACAGTTTAACTCCCTGGAACGGTTTAACCCCTGTATACCTCAGTTTCCCCACCTATAAAAAGGGGGAAATAACAGTACTTATCTCATAGCACTGGTGTAAGGAGTAAATATTAGCAAGTGTCAGTGTTACGTCTTATTATGACTTACAGAGAATATGTGTGGTTTTGCCTCTCAGTGCCCCTCTTTCCTGTTACAAGGATCTCATCTTCCTTCACAGGCCCCCCTCATCAAGTCTCAGCTCATATGGCTTGGGCAGAATGGAATCCCCTCCCTAGTCTCTGCAAACACTATTGTCTTTCTTTCCTGATAGATGTGTCCAAGATAACACAGGGTGTGTATATATTTAGGAGTGCAACTCCTGGGTCCTACTGTGAGAGCATCTTATGACTATCCCAGGAAATGACGATCTGTCCTCTAAAATGGCTGTAGTGACAATCCCCCCCCACCACCTCCCCCAGTAACACATGATGAGCACGCCTATGGCTACAAATGCCATCCACACTTAATGCTGTCACCCTTTTCATTTCTGCCCGTCTGCTAAATCTGTACTAGAGGAGGGCTGTGCCCTACCTATAGAATTGACTTCCAAATGCCATTTGGAAGCAGACTCAGTCGACGGATGGGAGTCGGTGTTTAAATGCGCAGCTCCCTCACCCCACTGATGGAGTAAGTCAGGCTGTCTTTGCACAGGCTCCTGAGCTTCCCCAGCCTCAGGGGCCCTCAGTGGTAGCTGACTGACAGCACCACCTTGCCTTGATGTTTTCCCTTCCCTGTTTTTCTTCCCCACGCAGGGTGTGGCTCAGCTGGTAAAGAATCCGCCTGCAACGTGGGAGACCTGGGTTCGATCCCTGGGTTGGAAAGATCCCCTGGAGAACGGAACGGCCATCCACTCCAGTGTCCTGGCCTGGAGAATTTCACGGACTGTATAGTCCATGGGGTCACAAAGAGTCAGGCACAACTGAACAGCTTTCACCAGGGAAGGAAAAGGATTAGTGTGCCTTTCACCTAAATAAACTACTTACCCATGGTATCCGTTACTTGGCATATACCCTGACTTATCCAATCTTTTCCTTATCATTAGATATGTAAAATATTTCATTTTCCTTCCTTGTACATAAATAGTGCTATGCTGAACCTGCTGAATGTAGATCTTCACCCAGATTCCTGGAAAGCAATACATGACCTCTCATGAGTGTGAAGTGTGGGCACAATTACACCCATCTTACAGGTGAGCAAGCTAAGGCTCACGGAGATTCAGTAGCTTGTCCATGTGCACACAGGTTGCGCTGCCTCTTCCGTCTCACCCACCTCCCAGGAAGAGTCTCCAGAACCCTGACTCCCCACTCCCTCGCTTTCAGGACAGAGACTCACCCACCACTGCCCAGAGCTGACAGCTCACCATCGATGTCCCCTTTCATTCATCTTTCCCAAAACTCGAGAAAATAAATGAGAAGGCAAAATGCCATTAGCTTAATGGCCTTTAACACCCAGCCATCTGCCATGATGTAATTAAATAAAAAAATCAGAGGGAACATATGGTGCCCATTATGAATAAATATTAAAATTTTGTTTCCCCAGCTAATGACTCTGGCATCTCTTGCTCCACAGGCAAACTTTACGGCCATCGTCACTTGTGACAGGGAATCAGGCTGAGCCGTAGTGAGAAATGTGAGGAATGGTGTCAGATCTGGGGTAAGATCTAGCTGTCAGCCATTTCTGGCTTGAATCTGCCTCAGCCACGGGGTGGCTGTGTGATGTCAACAAGTGGTGTGAGACTCAGTTTCCCCATCTGTAAAATAGGAACAATTCACTCTGCCTCGTTGGGAAAGTATAAGGGCGAAAGAAGCTAATGTCTTTAAAATACATAGCAGGGCTTCCCCGAGGTTCAGTAGTTGAGAATCCACCTTGAAATGCAGGGGACGCCAGTTGGATCCTGGTCCAGGAAGATCGAACGTGCCGCGATGCGACTAAGCCTGTGAGCCACAACTACTGAGCCGGCCCTCTAGACCGAGAGCCAAAACCACAGAAGCCTGTGTGCCCTAGGGCCCGTGCTCCGCAGCAAAAGAAGCCACTGCAATGCGAAGCCCGCACACCGCAACTAGAGAGCAGCCCCTACTCTCCCCGCCCGCCACAACCAGAGAAAGCCTGCATGCAGCACCGAAGACCCAGCCAAAAACAAACAAATAAATAAAATACAGAGCACTCTAGTAACCGCATGTGCTAACATTCGTTGAGCACCTCCCACGTCAGAGTCGGACATGACTGGAGCGACTCAGAACACAGGCACGCACGCACGTGCAAGGCACTGTTCTGTACGTCAGTTTGTTCTATCCTTCCAACAATCCTATATGAAAGATCTCACGTGTTAGCCTCATTTTGCAGATGAGACAACTGAGGTTCAGAGAAGTTAAGTCACCTACGCAAGGTCACACAGCTAAGGAATGGTGGCTGCTGCTGCTGCTGCTACGTCGCTTCAGTCGTGTCCAGCTCTGTGCGACGCCATAGACGGCAGCCCACCAGGCTCCCCCTTCCCTGGGATTCTCCAGGCAAGAACACTGGAGTGGGTTGCCATTTCCTTCTCCAGTGCATGAAAGTGAAAAGGGAAAGTGAAGTTGCGCAGTCGTGTCCGACTCTTAGCGACCCCATGGACTGCAGCCTACCAGGCTCCTCTGTCCATGGGATTTTCCAGGCAAGAGTACTGGAGTGGGATGTCATTGCCTTCTCCAAAGGAATGGTGGAGCAGGGCTCAAACAAAGGCGATCTGGCTTCAGAACATGCACTCTTAACCAAGGGGACTCAGTAAGAGTTAGTTACAGTTAGTCTTCAAAGATACACTACACAAAACCCAGACACAGTCTAACCAGATGATCCAGCAATCATGCTCCTTGGTACTTACCCAAAGGAGTCCAAAACTTATGCCCACACAGTAGCCTGCCCAGGGAGGCTTATAGCAGCGTTACTCGTAACTGACAAAACCTGTAAGCAACCAAGAGGTCCTTCAGTAGGTGAATGATTAAAATAAACTGTGGTACATCCAGACAATGGAATAATATTCAGTGTTAAAAGGAAATGAGCTGTCAAGCCATGAAAAGACATGAAGGAAACATCAATGTATATTCCTAAGTGGAAGAAGCCAATCTGAAAAGGCTACACAGT
The DNA here is from genome assembly GCF_000754665.1 of Bison bison bison. Taxonomy (NCBI): domain Eukaryota; kingdom Metazoa; phylum Chordata; class Mammalia; order Artiodactyla; family Bovidae; genus Bison; species Bison bison. The sequence goes on from NW_011495054.1 coordinate 8,086,623, forward strand.
GTGATTCCAACTATCAATATATGACATTCTGGAAAAGCAGGACTACGGAGACAGCAAAAAGATAAGTGGGTGCCAGGGGTTAGGAGGGGACGGATGCGTAGGTGACCTGATGATTTTTAGGGTGAGGACGCACTTCTATAAGATGCTACAATGGTACTTGTAAGTAAGTAAACGTTAGTCGCTCAGTCGTGTCTGATTCTTTGTGATTCCATGGACTATAGCCTGCTAGGCTCCTCTATCCATGGGATACTCCAGACAAGAATACTAGAGTGGGTTGCCATGCCCTTCTCCAGGGAATCTTTCCAACCCAGGGATCCAGCTCGTGTCTCCTGCATTGCAGGCAGATTCTTTACCATCTGAGCCACCAGGGAAGCCCACTGCACTGGTAGATACACATTACACATTTGCCAAAATCTACAGAATGTACCACTCCAGTAATGAATCCTAAGGTAAACTATCAACTTTGGGCAAAAACGATGTGTCAATGCAGGTTAATCAATTATAACCAATGTCCCACTCTTCTGGGGGATGTCGATGGTGCAGGAGGCCATCTGAGGTGAGGGGCAGGGGATACATGGGAAATCTCCCAACTTTCTGCCCAATTTTGCTGTGAGAGTAAAACTTCTCTAAAAAGCAAAGTCAATTTTTTTTTTTTTAAAGGGGAGGTAATCACATGCTTGAAAAGGCATGGACTCATTGGAGTAGCTTTTTAGTGAATCATCTAAACTCTGAGCTGGGGAGAAGGGAAACAGTTGCAGGAAGGGATGAGGGTGTGGTGGGGAGATAAAGGTCATGATGAAATGACAGTTCTGGGCGCCTCTGGTGGCTCAGTGGTAAAGAATCCTCTGCCGGTGCAAGACACAGGTTTGCTCCCTGATCTGGAAGGATGCCACATGCCACAGGATGACTAAGCCCACGCACCACAACTACTGAGCCCAGCATGGTCAATAAATAAATAAGTAAAGAAAAAAAAAATATATATATAAGAAATGACAGTTCCCCTTTTCAAGTGGTTTGATGAAGGGTCACCCAGTCCACTGGTCTTCCCTGTCAGGCGGCTGGCAACTCTCCTCTGAGCCCAGATCACTTTCCTCGCCAAGAGGGACTTCAAAAGAAAGGCCCCAAATCCCTATCATTAAGCCATCTGGAGTCATCCTTCTCCCTCCAGGAGCTGCTGTGTGGTGGGTCAATTAGTGCGTATTTGCATAGAGGTCCTTAATAGGCTGCTAATTGTCTGGGGGAGAAAATAGATGGCTCTGCCGGTTCTGGGCAGAATGTTTACCCAGAGGGGCCGACCTCCAGGGGGTGGCAGAGAACCGTGGGGAAGAAGGGAGGGGAGGGGTGGGATGGGATGGAAGGGAGTGAACTGAGTGAATTATCACCGACTCAGGTGCAGTAAGGAGAAGGATTTTGTGAATCTTTTGCTTCGGGATGTGTGTGTGTGTGTGTATACTGGCTCCTAAGGCAAAATGCATTTCTCCCTGTAGGTTCATAAAAATCATTTGAAGGAGAATAGTTAGGGAGAGGTTCTTTGGGTACAGTGGTTGCAGAAGAACCTACCAAGCAGAAAGCGTTTGAGCTGAGACCTGAAAAATGAGAAGGAGGCAGGCATACATGATCTGGGGCAAGGCTCTCCCAGACAGAGGTGGGAAGGGACCCTGAACACCCCAGGGACCTGCACTGGGGTGGGGTCAGTGTGGAGAGAGCAGAGGCTGGGCAGCGAGCTTCCATCCTGCAGGGGCCATGGATTCTGCTCAGGACTGTTTCTGAACGCAGAGTGACCCATCCCTGATTCCTCTGGTTAACAATGTGGGGATGGAGCTGAAGGAGTCCCCAAAGGACCCTCCCTGCCCCAGCGGGGTATGGCCATGTCTCTGTGGCTCAGGGAGGCTGAAAGGGTAGCCCAGGATCACATGGCCAGGCCAGGGCTGTGTTGGCTCCAGGTTTGTTCCCTGTGTGCCCACGCCGCTCCCTGCCAGCCCCCATCACCCCCTGCCCAGCCATGACTAGTGACTCGCTGTTTGCAGGCTCCACACTGGCCTTGGAGGTTTAAGCTCTAATTTAGAAACAATGACGGCTCCCAGTAGCTGCTCTTCTCAGAAAGGAATTTTCCACCAGGGGTTTCCCCAGCAAGAACCACTGTCCCCACTCTCCAATCAAGCAAGCCTAGTTGTTCTGTCTAAGCCAGTGCGCAGGTGTGTGTGTGTGTGTGTGTGTGTGTGTGTGTTGGAGGGAGGGGGTCTCTGCCCACGGCCCAGCTGTATGGGTTCAAGTTCTCTTCCACCATGGGGCACTCAGTGCTCTTGGAGGGGCCACCGGCCCCTGCAGCTGGCTCAGAGCAGGTCTACTAGGTGGGTTCAGAGCCTATCAGAGCTGGAGGGAGGACCCTTCACAAGCCCCAGGCCGGCTTCCTTACTGACAGATGGGGAAACTGAGGCTCAGAGGGGAAAGCGGAGGGACCACCCACAGTCATCCAGTGACTCACCCAGACCTGAAGCCTTGGCACCTTCCCTGGGAAGGAAAGAAAGTGGGTAGACGACCATTTATTGCACATCTACTACGTGCCAGGCGCCTCCATCTAACTGCATCTAGACTCTCCCCTGGGGCTCTGCTCGGCAGGTTGGTTTATTCTCACTTTACAGATGAGGCAGTCGAGGTGGGGAGGGTCAGCCCACTCTCCAAAAGGCAGAGCCGGGGAGCGGCAGCGTGAGACTCGAATCTGGGCCCGCCCACTCTGGCATGTCAATCATAACTTCCTGCAGCTGCAGAGGCGGGTGGCTTGATTCGGAAGCCCTCACGGTCCAAGGGCCTTTCTCCAGGGAGTCTGCTCAGTCATCTGGCAACGCTTCTTGAGGCTCCTCAGCTGGGAATGAGGGAAGGGAGCCCCTTCTAGAAGGCCCAGGGGTCCCCAGGCCCCTGGGGTATCTTCACCACATCCTTCAGTGGCCCAAGAAGTTCTGGCGTCCCACGCAGACAACCACTGCCTGAAACTGACCAATACTTCAGCCTCTTGAAGTCTTCTCACCTCTAAGAAGGTGGCACACGACCACACATGTGCAAGTGCCAATACAGATGCGCATGCGTGAACACGTGCATTCCCCACGCCCGCCCCGCCCTTCGCCCCCGGAGCAGGTACACACGCGTGCCCATATCTGTCGGTCCATCCCCATGACAGCACAGGGCAGGCATCCTTCAATCCACTTTGCAAGTGAGCCCAGAGGGCGCTCGGTGACTTACCCAAGAAACGGGTTCAGTGTTGCAGGTAAAACAAGAAACGGAAGCTTCCCGTTTGGCCCAAAGATAGTTTCTTAACCCCTGGGATGGTCAAGAGCATAAACCAGCTGCTGCTGCTGCTAAGTCGCTTCAGTCGTGTCCGACTCTGTGCGACCCCATAGATGGCAGCCCACCAGGCTCCCCCGTCCCTGGGATTCTCCAGGCAAGAACACTGGAGGGGGTTGCCATTTCCTTCTCCAATGCAGGAAAGTGAAAAGTGAAAGTGACGTCGCTCAGTCGTGTCCGACTCCTCGAGACCCCATGGACTGCACATGGCTTCAAAAGTCTAGGCCAGAGTTTCTCAAGCTCAGCACTACCGACATTGTGGATACTGGACAATTCCTGGCTGGCAGGGGTGTGGAGGCCATCCTGTGTATTGTAGGGGTTGGTGTCTCTGGCCTCTGCCCATTAGATGCCAGCGTTGTCCCCCCAACAGCTCCACCCCGCCCCCCAAGTTATGACAATGAAGAATGTCTCTAGACAGTGTTCTAGATTTTGCTTGTGGGAGTAAAGAGAGGTGTGTATCAGAACACCACCCTTAGACCCATCTGACTCCAGCTTCACGAAGTTGTCGTCTCCGCTTCTAAAGCTTAATTCTAGATTTTATCCTAATGCTTTTTCATAAGACTCTATGAGAAGGCCCCATGTTAGGATCCCTGACCTCCAGCATTCTGTGCTGGGATTCCAGGGTCAGTTTCAATGTTGGCAGGTTCTCTGATTCCGAAATTCTTTTCTAAGCCCCTGAGATCCTGTCTCTTTCCGTGTCAAGGTTGAAACTCTCCCTGGGAGACGGCCATGCCTCGCTGCCTTCCAGCAACCAGGATGAAAGATGTGCCCATGAATTATATATTTCCTGTCATCCCTTAATTGCTTGGCAATTACAGACCACCAAGGGTCATGTGCCCGGAGCAAGAACCTCCCCTTTGGCAGAGGGAAAACAGCTGGGTGGAAACTCACCAATGTACATAAAGACGTTACCTCTCGCAGGGTAGGTGGAGGAGTGGTTTTGTTTTGTTTTCTTCGTTTTGTTTATCTGTATTTTCTTTTTCCACAGTCAGTTGGGGTTCAGAGAAAGAGATGGAGAACGCGTGCGCTTTGATGTCGGTAAATCCCATGGACAGAGGGGCCTGGTTGGCTGCAGTCAATGGCATCGCAAAGAATCAGACATGACTGAGTCTCACACACACACACACAACTTGGGCTGGAATCTTGGCTTCATCACTTACTAGCATTGAGAAGGTGAGGAAGCCACTTACCTTTTCTAAGCTGCGGGTTCCGCACTCATAAAATGGGATGAGGATGACGGTACTCGCTGCTGGAGTTGTTTAGGGGGTTAGTTCACGTAATGCATGTAGAGCACTTAGCCGGGAGTCAGGCGTACGTGCGGGGGGACCGAACCCAGGTCTCCCACGTTGCAGGCAGATTCTTTACCATCTGAGCCACAAGGGAAGCCCAACACAGTCACAATGACTGCTAACTTCATTTTTGACCCAACCCAGGCAGCTATGGCATGGCGTCGGGCATGTGGGTTCTGCACTGTGTTAGTAGTTCTGCTGTGTTCTGGGGAGGGCACGTCCCCTCTCTGAGCCCTCTTTACATGTCTCTTTTCCTGATGTGTAAAATGGGCAGAAACATGCCACTTCTCAAGGTCTCTCACAGGCATCTGGTGCCAACAGGCATGCCCAGCTATTATTACCCCATTCCAGAGGGCTGGTGGGCACAGAGCCAGGCAGGGTGGGACTGGGGCAGAAGCTGGAACTGGAGGCGGCATCTTATCTCTCAACTTATTTCTGGTTCTTCTACAGCACAGCCTCCCCTCCCACCCCACCAGCCCTAACATTAATAGGTCGCTGCTGTCATGATGTCTTTAAATTTAGAACACCGCCCCCCCACACACACACACAAACACGCATCCACCCACACACCCCCAGGAATAAATCTGCCAGGGTGGGAGAGAGGAAGGTCTGTCTCATTACAGACCTTCCTCATTACAAGAGGAAGAAGGAGGCAGTTTGATGCTGGAGGCTGCAGCAGCCAGGGTCTTGGGATAGGGAAGTTCCCCTCCTCCCTGCCCCGAGTGCTGGACAGGAGGTCAGGGTGCTCGGGTGCTCACCTCATGGGGCCCACCAGCAAGGCCAGTCCCGGGAAGGAAGGGGTGGGCTAGGTAACCACTCGGGTCTGTGGGCTTGAATCTGGACATCCCTGCAGGCAGGCTGGGTGCCCTGGGTGAGGTGTGCAGCCTCTCTGAGCTGGAGTTTCCTCATCTATAAATGAAAATTTTTGTGGGGTCATCTTCAAGGGCAGGTGACCTGTGTGGTCCTGCGGGGCTCTGCACTAGGTTTTAGCTGTCTGCTGTCACTGTCTTGAATTTCTTAATAATCTTTGAACAAGGGACATTTTCATTTTGTTCTGGGCTCTCTGCAAAGTATGTCGCTGATTTGGGGTGGTTGTAAAAGTTGAAGGAGACTCATGACGGAAATTCCTAGTCCAGTGAGGGGCACCGGTGGATACGCAGGCCTGGTATCTCCCTTCCCTTCGTCTTCCTGCTGCATCTTCCAAGCTCATTCTATGACTGTGTGGCCCAGGGCAAGTGGCTTACCCTCTCTGCACCTTCAGTTTCTCCTTTGTAAAACAAAAAAGCAAAAACTGACTTAAATTTTCTCTGGCTCCACTTAGTGTTCCCCCAACCCTCTCCCCTGGCCATTCAAACGGCAATGCTCTCATTCATTCATGCAGTCATTCAACAAACGTTCGCTGAGTGCCAACCCCCTGCCAAACCAAAGTTTGCCATACAGATCTGCCTGAATTAGCAGATCTATCCACGGGGAGGGTTTATCCTGCACAAACTTCACAAATGCATCATCTCTGGGTGTAAAAATGTCGCCTTCCTCATCTCAAAACAACACTTCTCTGATCCACAGGAGCCCAGGATTCTCCCCCAACTCCAGTCTGGCACATTTATACAAGGGAGTACTACTCAGTCATAAAAAGGACAAACTATTGATAGACGTTTGGGACAGTACTGATGACTCTCCCAGACATTATGCTGAGAGCAAGAAGCCAGACTCAAAAGGATATATGGTTCATATACATGACATTCTAGAAAAGGCCAAGGGAAAACATACTGGTGGTGGCCAAGGGCTAGAATCAGGGAAGAAAATGACTGCGAAGGGGCACAGAGGAATTTTTGAGGGTAACAGAAGCTTGTATATCCTGACTCTGCTGGTGGCTGCATGGCGGAATGCGTTTGTATGCTTGTTTCTTTTTTTTTTTTGGTTTATTTATTTATTTTTTTGTCTCACCGAGCAGCATATGAGACCTCTTAGTTCCCCGACCAGGGATCGAACCCTGGCCTCCTGCAGCAGAAGCACTGAGTCTTAACCCCTGGATCTCCAGAGAAGTCCTTGAATGCATTTGTTAAAAAGTCCCAGAGATATAAACTATAATGGGTGAAGTTAACTGTAGGCAAATGATACTCAATAAGAGACATTAAATAAAAAAAAAAAACCCATTGTGCTTTTTCCTGCAATGCCAGCTGAGCTCCGAAGGGAAGAGATGCTTCCCAGAGAATCAACACCTGCTCACTTCTCATCCTGGGCCCCTGGGATGCTCACCTGGCGGGAAGGGATAGCTCAGCCAGGGCAGGGACAGCTCCCATGAGCACCTGGGCTCCCACGTGACCCTCATCCCATTGCCTGCTCCGAGAGCAAGAGCTTTCGGGGTTATTTTTGCTCTGAGAAGTACCAGCCACAGGGTACTTTCTCTGCAGGCAGCCGCCACCCCCTGCTGTGTTTACATAAAAACACATTTGCACAGGGTTTTGTTTTTACATTTGCCTCAGAGGCCTGGAGTCTATTAAATGTGGGGAGGCCTGATGATCTGGCTGGAAGCAGCTGATGGGAGAGGGCAGGCTGAAGGAAGATGCTCTAGGCCTGCATTTCCTCCCAGTCCCAGGGAGCCCTGGGTCTCTCTGCAGAGGGGATAAAAGGGCTCACTGAACTCTCTTGTGCATGTGCCCGGCATTTCTCAACCTCAGCCCCACTGACATTTGGGGCTGCGTGATTTGTTGTTGAGGGGGGCTGCTCTGTACATCGCAGAAGCATCCCTGGCTTCTGCCTACCAGCATCCTTCCACCAGTTGAGATGATCAAAAACATCTTCAGTCGCTCAGTCGTGTCTTTGTGACCCCACGGACTGCAGCACACCAGGCTTCCCTGTCCATCACCAGCTCCTGGAGTTTGCCAAGTGTCTCCTGCAGGGCAAAATCGCCCCCACTTGAGAACCACTGGCACACACACGAAGATACACACACGCAAGCTCAGCTCAGGAACTCTCCGCCTTTCAACGCCCACCTGAAACAAGCGCTGACGCTGTCTCCCGCACCTCTGCATCCCTGGCTCTTTCCCCAGTGCCTGGCGTGCAACGTTTGAGAGGCTCAAAGGCGTTCTGTGGCATGAGCAGACCATGGCGGCACGACTGATACCGACGGCCACCGGCTTCCGCGGCTTGGAGGGCACTGTCCGGCATTCAGACTCTGGCCACCATGCAGGTTTGCACCATGTGCTAGGCTGTTCCCACATCACCTCCCACAGATTGAGGCCCATGACTGTCTCCATTTTCCATGTAAGGAAACTCAGCTAGCGTGTGGTAGAACTAGGATTTATGGGCTTCCCTGGTGGCTCAGTCAGTAAAGAATCCGCCTGCAATGCAGGAGAACCAAGTTCGATCCTTGGGTCGGGAAGATCCCCTGGAGAAGGGAATGGCTACCCATTCCAGTATTCTAGCCTGGAGAATCCCATGGACAGAGGAGCCTGGCGGGCTACAGTCCATGGGATTGCAAGGAGTAGGACATTATGGAGCAACAAAGCACGCATGCACTCTGAGCTGGGATTTAAGCCTAGAAATATCTGTTGCCAGGGCTCACTCTCTTAATTATCACATTCCATTTAAGGCACTTGCAGCCTTAAATATTCTTTAAGGATGGGATGGGAAATAGTGACAATAATTTCCTCCTTAACCAAACTCTGCACAGACTCCCCTGAACTCTTTTTCACATCAGATCAGATCAGTTGCTCAGTCATGTCCGACTCTTTGCGACCCCATGAATCGCAGCACGCCAGGCCTCCCTGTCATCACCAACTCCCGGAGTTCACTGAGACTCACATCCATTGAGTCAGTTATGCCATCCAGCCATCTCATCCTCTGTCGTCCCCTTCTCCTCCTGCCCCCAATCCCTCCCAGCATCAGAGTCTTTTCCAATGAGTCGACTCTACGCATGAGGTGGCCAAAGTACTAAAGTTTCAGCTTTAGCATCATTCCTTCCAAAGAAATCCCGGGGCTGATCTCCTTCAGAATGGACTGGTTGGATCTCCTTGCAGTCCAAGGGATTCTCAAGAGTCTTCTCCAACACCACAGTTCAAAAGCATCAATTCTTCGATGCTCAGCCTTCTTCACAGTCCAACTCTCACATCCATATATGACCACAGGAAAAACCATAGCCTTGACTAGACGAACCTTTGTTGGCAAAGTAATGTCTCTGCTTTTGAATATGCTATCTAGGTTGGTCATAACTTTCCTTCCAAGGAGTAAGCATCTTTTAATTTCATGGCTGCAGTCAACATCTGCAGTGATTTTGGAGTCCAGAAAAATAAAGTCTGACACTGTTTCCACTGTTTCCCCATCTATTTCCCATGAAGTGATGGGAATGGATGCCATGATCTTCGTTTTCTGAATGTTGAGCTTTAAGCCCACTTTTTCACTCTACACTTTCACCTTTATCAAGAGGCTTTTTAGTTCCTCTTCACTTTCTGCCATAAGGGTGGTGTCATCTGCATATCTGAGGTTATTGATATTTCTCCCGGCAATCCTGACTCCAGCTTGTGTTTCTTCCAGTCCAGTGTTTCTCATGATGTACTCTGCATATAAGTTAAATAAGAGGGTGACAATATACAGCCTTGACGTACTCCTTTTCCTATTTGGAACCAGTCTGTTGTTCCATGTCCGGTTCTAACTGTTGCTTCCTGACCTGCATACAAATTTCTCAAGAGGCAGGTCAGGTGGTCTGGTATTCCCATCTCTTTCAGAATTTTCCACAGTTTATTGTGATCCACACAGTCAAAGGCTTTGGCATAGTCAATAAAGCAGACATAGATGTTTTTCTGGAACTCTCTTGCTTTTTCCATGATCCAGCAGATGTTGGCAATTTGATCTCTGGTTCCTCTGCCTTTTCTAAAACCAGCTTGAACATCAGGAAGTTCACGGTTCACATATTGCTGAAGCCTGGCTTGGAGAATTTTGAGCATTACTTTACTAGCGTGTGAGATGAATGCAATTGTGCGGTAATTTGAGCGTTCTTTGGCATTGCCTTTCTTTGGGATTGGAATGAAAACTGACCTTTTCCAGTCCTGTGGCCACTGCTGAGTTTTCCAAATTTGCTGGCATAGAGTGCAGCACTTTCATAGCATCATCTTTCAGGATTAGGAATAGCTCAACTGGAATTCTATCACCTCCACTAGCTTTGTTCGTAGTGATGCTTTCTAAGGCCCACTTGACTTCACATTCCAGGATGTCTGGCTCTAGGTCAGTGATCGCACCATCGTGATTATCTGGGTCATGAAGCTCTTTTTTGTACAGTTCTTCTGTGTATTCTTGCCATCTCTTCTTAATATC
>NW_011495054.1:8096986-8097472 GCF_000754665.1 Bison bison bison
ATTTACCTTGATTTATGGACCTAACATTCCAGATTCCTAAGCAATATTGTTCTTTACAGCATCGGACTTTCCTTTTACCACCAGACACATCCACAGCTGAACGTCACTTCTGCTTTGGCCCAGCTATTTCATTCTTACACGAGCCACTAGCAGTTGCCCTCTGCTCTTCCCCAGTAGCACACTGGACATCCAGGGGGTGCTCATCTTCCCTTGTCATATCTTTTTGCCTTTTCATACTGTCCATGGGGTTCTCCAGGCAAGAGTACTGGAGTGGGTTGCTATTTCCTTCTCCAGTAGACCACATTTGATTCATGGAGGCTGATCACCCTGTGATCCATGAAGGGGAGGTATCTTTGTACTGACCAATTTTAGTGAGGCTCCTTCGAAGTCAGTTTAGCAGAGTTCCCATCCTCCATTGATGCTTTTGAACTGTGGTGTTGGAGAAGACTCTTGAGAATCCCTTGGACTGCAAGGAGATCCAACCAG
>NW_011495054.1:8097572-8098129 GCF_000754665.1 Bison bison bison
TTTTCTGGAACTCTCTTGCTTTTTCCATGATCCAGCAGATGTTGGCAATTTGATCTCTGGTTCCTCTGCCTTTTCTAAAACCAGCTTGAACATCAGGAAGTTCACGGTTCACATATTGCTGAAGCCTGGCTTGGAGAATTTTGAGCATTACTTTACTAGCGTGTGAGATGAATGCAATTGTGCGGTAATTTGAGCGTTCTTTGGCATTGCCTTTCTTTGGGATTGGAATGAAAACTGACCTTTTCCAGTCCTGTGGCCACTGCTGAGTTTTCCAAATTTGCTGGCATATTGAGTGCAGCACTTTCATAGCATCATCTTTCAGGAATAGGAATAGCTCAACTGGAATTCTATCACCTCCACTAGCTTTGTTCGTAGTGATGCTTTCTAAGGCCCACTTGACTTCACATTCCAGGATGTCTGGCTCTAGGTCAGTGATCGCACCATCGTGATTATCTGGGTCATGAAGCTCTTTTTTGTACAGTTCTTCTGTGTATTCTTGCCATCTCTTCTTAATATCTTCTGCTTCTGTTAGGTCCATACCATTTCTGTCCTTTATC
>NW_011495054.1:8098229-8137967 GCF_000754665.1 Bison bison bison
TGGACGTGAGTCTGGGTGAACTCCAGGAGTTGGTGATGGACAGGGAGGCCTGGCGTGCTGCGATTCATAGGGTCGCAAAGAGTCGGACATGACTGAGCGACTGATCTGATCTGATCTGATATCTGCTCTAATTGGGTTTCTCACCCTCCACCATTCCCCAGGTAATGTCAGATCACCTGACCTGCCTCCAGCACTGCCTTCAATCCTGTTAGGTTGGTTCAGTCAGAATCCTCCCCAGTTCTTTTCCTTTCTGTAATTTTGTAATTTTCCATCCATTGATCACCCCCCTATGTCTGGCCAACCTTATTGCTTGGTTGTATACGCCCACTTGCCCATGCTGTATTCGGAGTTGAGCTAGTTCTCTCCAGAGGTCTCTCTTCTCCTGTTGCAATAGTCCTGAATAAAATCTACTTTTTCCACTTCAGCTACTCTTCAGCTCTGATTTTTCTTTAACAATAGATCCAGATCTACACACATGGGGGTGGTTGAAAAGCAGAAAGTCAGCCAAGATTAACATGGTAAGGAGTGTGGATTTAGGTGCAGGACCTACCAGCATCCAGACCCCTCTTGGCCACTTACCAGCTCTGTGAACTCAGGCAAGTGGCTGGGGGTTCATTTTGCCATTTGTAAATGGGGACCATGACAGTAATACAGGACACGATTTTTGTAAAGGTTAAATGAGGTAATGCTGTAAAGTGCTTGCTGTCCTGCGTGGGCTCAGTCATATCCAGCCTGAGGACTCCATGGACTGCAGTCCGCCAGGCTTCTCTGTCCATGGGATTTTCTAGGCAAGAATACTGGAGTGGGTTGCCATTTCAGATCCCTCCAGGGCATCTTCCAGACCCAGGGATCGAATCCAAGTGTCCTCCACCTCCTGCATTGGCAGGCAGATTCTTTATCACCAGCTTCACCTGGGAATTCTGTAGAAAGAGCCTGAGCTCAATAAATATTGGTTGGATGCTGCTGCTGCTGCTGCTAAGTCGCTTCAGTGGTGTCTGACTCTGTTCGACTCCATAGATGGCAGCCCACCAGGCTCCCCCATCCCTGGGATTCTCCAGGCAAGAACACTGGAGTGGGTTGCCATTTCCTTCTCCACTGCATGAAAGTGAAAAGTGAAAGTGAAGTTGCTCAGTCATGTCTGACTCCTAGTGACCCCATGGACTGCAGCCTACCAGGCTCCTCCATCCATGGGATTTTCCAAGCAAGAGTACTGGAGTGGGGTGCCATTGCCTTCTCTGATTGGTTGGATAGATACATTCAATAGGCTTTGGGGACAATAGTCCCAGATAAGGTGGAAATCAGAAGGAGAGGTGACTTTACATCAAACCACCCAGCAAGGCAAGGGTGTTTGAATCCCAAAGAGTCCCCACCACACACACATACACACACACATACACACACACACACACACACACACACGAGTGAGACAGAGCTGGTTACTCCTCAGTGGCCTCCTGCCCTTCTGATTGGACTGAACAGAGGTCCACTGTGCATGTGCTGGCCGTTGACAGGCTGCCTGGTTGGGTAAGAGGCCGCTGCAGGTCCCTGTACCACAGGAGTCAGAAGGCTGCTGACCCCTGGAAACTGTGGGGCCTAATTCAGCATCCCTTGACCCCCTTCTCAGCAGATGTGCTGAACGCAGGCAACTCTGACCTGACCTCAACTGTGACTGCCCTTGTGGGAGCTACCGAGAGGCACCGTGATCCCTCCCAGGTCTGACCAAGGGACAGGACAAAGGGGAGCCTCTGGGCCATCAGCCATAGAAGGTTCTGCTCCTCCGTGTTAATTCAAGAGCATCCACAGCTCCTGCTGAGCGGCTGAAGAGCTCTCTGGAGCCTCTTTTCGAGTGAAAACAGTCATTTGCAAGAGCTCACGATGCAAGGAGCAGACGGAATGGCACAGTTGCACCACAGCCAGCCTTTCTCACAGCCCAGAGCCTGTGGAGCCACTTGGAGGAACAGCAGCTGCCGCGGGCTGGTGGGAGGGTCTGGGGACACGGAGGAGGGCCCATCTCCACGGCTCCCCAGAACAAGCCAGGGCTTTCACAGCAAAGGGGCAGCAAGCATGTCATGCCTGGTGCGTTTGTTTCCTACGGCGGCTATAACAAATTGCCAAAACTGGAGTGGGAGATGCTTAAACAATAGGAATTTAGGCTCTCGGAGTTCTGGAGACCAGACGTTCCAAATCAAGGAGTCAGCAGGAGGCAGGATTAGTTCCTTGTGGAGGTTCTGAGGAAGAATCCGTTCCATGCCTCTGTCCTAGCTCCTGGTGGTTGCTGGCCCTCTCTGGCATTCTTTATATGATAGAGGCAATACTCCAATCTCTGTTGCCATCTTCAAATGCATTCATTCTCTCTGTGTTTGTCTGTTTTTTCTTCTTTTTTTTTAAATTATTTATTATTATTATTTATTTTTATTTCTGGCTGTGCTGGGTCTTTGTTGCTGTACGAGTTTTTCTCTAGTTGGGGCAAACGGGGACTACTCTCCAGTTGCGGTGTGCGGGCTTCTCACTGTGGTGGCTTCTTTGTTGCTGAGCGTGGTAGGCTCTAGGCACAGGGGCTCCATAGCTGCAGCTCCTGAGATCTAGAGCACAGACTCAGATCTGTACGTGCACCATTGTGGGGCACAGGCTTAGTTGCTCCATGGCATGTGGGATCTTCCTGGATCAGGGATCAAACCCACGTCTCTTGCATTGGCAGGCAGATTCTTTACCACTGAGCCATCAGGGAAGCCCAGTTTTCTCTTCGGTCATCGAATTAGGGCCCCACTTGAATCCCATGTGGCCTCATCTTAACCAGTGACACATTTCCAAATGAGGCCCTGAGGTTCCAGGTGGAGGTGACTTTGGGGGAGGATGCTGTTGACATAGCAGGTATTGAATTTCACTCCTGCCACTTGCAGCTGTGTGATGGTAGACATGTGACTTAACCTCTCTGGTCCTCTTTCCTCATCTTTAAAAAGGAATAATGATAGGATTATTGTGACGACTGGATCTGCTGCTGCAGTAAAGCAAGCAGCTCCAGGCACAGACCCTGGAGCCGGATGACCTGCTACCTACTTGCTGTGTGACACTGAACAGGTTGCTTAAACTCTCTGGTCATCTATTCCCCTGTCCATAAGGGTGAGGAGATTGAAAGATACTATGGCCCTTCTCGCCCTCTCATAGTTCTTAAAGCTCCCCAAAGGCACTACAGGGAGTCCATGGGATCTCTTGGGATTTCCACAGCCCCCAAATTATACTTTAATCCACAAAAAATGGTACAACTCTGTGCTTTTTCTTTTTTGGGGCCGGAATTGGATTGACTCAATGTCAGAGTCCATTCATTCTCAAGACAAGAAGAATTTTTCATCAACAATTATTGCTCTAATACTTACTTTTAATTCAGTGAAAAAATTATTTAAAATCATGAAGCTTGTTCAAGAAACAAAATACAGACACAAATAAGAAGACAGACCTCTGGGTCTGGAGAGGTTTGGGCTAAACGGGGTTAGCTGACATCAACTACAACGAACAATGTTAACAGCTCTTAGCTATGAAATACTCACTTCATAGCAGGCATTTTACTCACCGTTGTCCACAACACCTCTCATTTACCCACGAAACAACCCTACGAGGCAGGGACTCTTATTAACTTTACAGGTGAGGAAACTGAGGCCCAGAGAGGGGCAGTGACTCACTCAAGGTCACACAGGTGCTCAGGGGCCAAGTGGGGGTTTGAAATCAGGTCTCTTTGACTCGAGGGCTGAAACTCTTACCCAAGCTGTTAAGTGGCCCCAGTTGACTACACGCTCTCGAGCAGAGAAGTATAATGTGAGCTGTATGTATAGCTTAAAATGTTCTAGAAACCACAATTAAAAAAGGTAAAAAGAAACAGGTGAAATTAGTTCAACCAATATGTCTAAAATATAGTCCTCTCAACATAAATATAACATAATTTATCAATGAGATATTTTATATTCCGGGTTTTGTCTTTGTTTTTTAACACTAAGACTTCAAACTCCGGCGTGCATTTCACCCGTACAGCACATCTTGGATCAGTGGCCGCCATAGCGGACGGTGAGGCTCAGGAGAGCTGAATATCTCTGGGGGTTTGCAGAGCTGGAGAAACTCTGTAGATTCATCAATTTCCAGCCAAGAAGCATCACCGCTGCAGCTCGGTGGCCTCCTCATGTGGGAGGGAAGAGAGGTGAACAGTTTGTTTCTCTGGCATCCAGACTAGTGTGGGTAACAGATGACTCATGCCATGGACCCAAGAGCTCCAGCCTCTTTGTCCGAACCCCACCCTGTGGGCAGCTCCAGGCCACCCCAAGTGTGACCTCGCTGGGAGCTGACCGAGCCCAGCTTGTTCTGGAGCCAGTCTGGGCTCCTGTGGGCCCCCGAGCCCAGCCTCAGCCCAGGAATCTGGTGGATCAGAAACAGCCCTGCAGAAACAAGTAAGACAGCTTCTGCAGGCCAACGGGACTGAGAGTCTACGCCTGGCTTTGAACCCCAGCTCAGCCACTCCTAACTGGGAGAAGTTGCCTACTGTAACACTGGTGTCATCATAGTAGCTCCTTCGTCACAGAGTTGGCAGGAGAATCAAATTGATGCAGAGAGAGTAAAGGGACAAAATAGGTGATTAAATAGTTAATCTCACTAGGGGATTGTAAGTAGAAAAAAACATGGGAGACCCCTGTAAGTTAATGATCGCTCAAAAAAGCAGGTTTGCTTAACTGCAAAGCCAAGCAGGCTTGCTGAGCGACAAAACCACAAGAAGCACGAGACATGCCCCCAAACGACAAAACGACGGCGGTGTGAGACGCACATCCTGCCCAGCGAGCTCAGTGGGTTAGGACAAGCTCTCTGCACAGATTAGCTATTGCTGAGTTGCTAAGTTGTGTCTGACTCTTGTGACCCCGTGGACTACAGCCTGCCAGTCTCTCTGTCCATTGGATTTTCCCAGGCAAGAATACTGGAGTGGGTTGCCATTTCCTCCTCCAGGGGATCTTCCCAACCCAGGGATCGATCCCATGTCTCTGGCACCTCCTGCACTGGCAGGCCGATTCTTTACCACTGTACCACCTGGGAAGCCCCTCTGCACACATAAAAAACAATAATTAGATTGCCATTGTAGGGACAAGGAAACTCACCTCCTCAACCTGGAGGAGGAACCAATGGTGGAAGCATGACGTCTACTCAAGAAAGATAAAGAAGCTCTTCTCCCCCTCCCCACTTTTCCTTTGACTACAAAACCTTAGCCCAGTAAGTTCTTGGGGCACGGCGCCCCGTCACCCACCTGCTTGTAAGCCTCACAAATGTCCTATTCTAATAAATCACTTCTTATCTATCACTTTGCCTCTCACTGAATTCTTTCTGCACCGGGACATGAAGGACTGTGGTACCAGAGTTCTTCAGAGTCCCCCAAAATGACACCCAGTGGTTTCAAAATGAGGAACTATAAAAGTCACTTTTATCTCCTATCCACTTATGTCAAACTGCATTGACTACATTACAGAGAAATGCTATTTTTCTCCCCATTGTACAGATGCAGAAACTGAGGCTCTGAAAGATGAACTACCTTGCCTAGTATCACACAACTAGCCAACGATGGATTCGATTATAGACCCTTTCTCACAAGGAGGTTGTGAGGATGCAATGAATTAGTAAAATAAATGGAAGCACTTCAAAGAGGGCTGGGTTCACGGTATGTGCTCAGTAGACTTTTTGCTCCCACCACCATCAGAACCATCACCGCCATCATCACCATCCTCACCGTCATGGTTGTCGTCATCAACATCTTGGCTGCCATCATCTCTGTCATTATCACATCACCTGTGTTATCACTGTCAGCCTCATCTTCTGCCTCCCTGGTGTGTTGTGAGCACAAAGCACAGTGTTGGGCTCAGAGCTGCCGAGCCTACCCTGATCCTGAGCAAGTTTCTTAACCAGGTTAAGCATACACATACACACACACACACCCTTACTCCTAGGACATTTTCTTTGGCCAAAGAACGCTCTACCACACAACTTTGAGAATGTCTTTAGGGAGAGAAAAGTAAGTCATCCACCGCAGGTCCTGTGGAATTTATTCTCTCTTCCTAGCACAAGAAGGCCCAAGGAGAACAGCCTCCATGTTCGGCTCCTTGGCCACCCACGGGGGAAGCTGCCAAGTGAAATAACCTCCCTCAGATCTTTGATGGGCCACTCAAACAGAAGGGTCTTGTTTGGGGCATTTTATTTATTTACTGCTAGCACTGCTGCCAACCAAGTTTATACAGAGTTGCTACAGGTCAAGGTCTGGGCAGAACCTAAGGTCTGGGCTGCCTGTCCTCTCACCCAGGGAGGTTGCCTCTTGACAGCTTTTCCATTCCTTCATCCCCGACTCCACAAAGTCCATCAGCCCACTGTCTTGCTCCCCTCCCCAGGCTGCTCATCTAATTAATTCTTCAAAGCCAGTGACACCAGGGTGATAATGAATTTATGCACAGATATTTGCATGTTAGTGGGGGGTCTTCCAGAATTTCAAGGCTCTGGGTGGGTGGGAACCGGAGAGAGTAGAAAATGGAATTTCAAAGAAGGGAAGTAATTTTTAGCAGCTCAAACTGTTGCACAAGGAAGCCTCCCACCCCCAGTTCACGCTGGCCTTGCAAACTTGACGTTGCTCTTGAGACCTGTGGATAACTTAATTGTGCAATTCTGGGCTCTCAACAGAACTAGGGGAATTCCCCAGAACACACTGAACTGGGACATTTGTTCAACATAGTCTATTGAGTATCTGACTTAAGCCAGGCACAGTTCTAGATGGTGAGGTAGAGGAGAGAATGAAATGAAACTCTGGTTCTGTGTATTTTAAACGATAGGGAGCAGAAGCTTGATTTTGCTAGCTTGATATTCTGTGTGATTTTCAGAACCATCATTCATTTAAGCTAGCGTTTACTGAGGCTGGCCATGTGTTAAATGCTTACAAAAATCGTTGCTCAGTTGCCAAGTTATACCCGACTCTGTGACCCCATGAACTGTAGCACACCAGGCTCCTCTGTCCATGGGGATTTCCAGGCAAGAATACTGGAGTGGGTCACCATTTCTTTCTCCAGGGGATCTTCCTGGATCAAGGATCAAACCTGTGTTTCCTGCATTGACCAGGTGGATTCTTTACCACTGAGTCATCAGGGAAACCTCTTGCAAAAATCACCCCAGGTAATTACCACAACAACCCCATGAGGCAGGCACTATTCACATCCTCCCCATTTGACTGATGACAAAACTGAGGTGCAGTGAGGCTGAAAAACTTGGCCCAAGCTGTTCACTGAGAAACTGCAAGAACTGCGCCTTGAACCCAGAACCCCAGGGCTACCGAAGTACATGGAGGGACTTAACAACCTAGTTTTGAAGTGAGAAATCAGGCTGTGACCTGAGAGATGGGTAGGGGTGCCTGGCGAAGAAGGTGGGCGCAGGAGGACAAGACCCCTCATGGGGGATGGGGAGACAGTAGCCTGGGGTGAGTGACCTGTTTGAAGATCTGGCCCCAGGACTCCTGCCTCCAGGCCCACGTTTCTGTTCCTTTTTATACCCTTGACCTCATGAGCCCTGCTCTCTAACCAGCTAAGCTAAACCAGGGCTCAGCAGGAGCCCAAAATAGCTATGGCTTCCAGGCAAAATTAGTGCCGAGTCAATCCTGCCCCATTCATCACTCTGACTCCAACCTTGTTATTTTCAGGCAACACGGCACTGGGAACAAGTTAGAGAGGAGAGAGGGAGAGAAGGAGACTCCTTCAATTCTGTTATATTACCAGGTTTCTAATGGAAAATCTGTTGTTTCTTGAAGAAAGTTTTTAAGACATTGGTTAATGCAACTGCAGCATCCTTTGACCCCTGCCTGCTTCCTCTGGCTTCAACACCCTGCAGAACCCACATCTCCTCTAGCCAATGTGGTCTGAGTAGGGTTAACCCCACATTCAGCTCCAAAGACGAGTCTCGACTAGACTAAGCCGATCAGCATAGCTGTCTCCCTCTCCTACCACAGTGACTGGTTCGGGAGCAGGCAGATAATCTAATTAGAGTCAACGAGACTGGCTGGGAGAGGGAGGTTCTGGTTTCTTGTGGATTGGGACAAGTAGGAGAAATGAGACTGGGCTCTTGGGGATGTCTTGTTAACGTCAGGCAGCCAAAGACCAGTTAAGGTAGAGACGCAGAGAAACTAAGATCTGATGCTTTTTGTTTCAGCCTGGATCAAACCGCACCTGAAGCAAGCGCTTACAGATTTAGATGGCTGTGAGCCAAGAGAAAAGATTCTCTTTAGGAAGTCCGTTTGAGTTATATTGTTGCCATTTTCAATCCCCCAGATGGCTCAGTGGTAGAGAATCCTCCTGCCAAGCAGGGGATGCAGGTTTGATCCTGAGGTCTGGAAGATCTGCTGGAGAAGGAAATGGCAACCCACTCCAGTATTCTTGCCTGGGAAATCCCTCGAACAGAGGAGCCTGGTGGGCTACAGTCCGTGGGGTCGCAAGGAATAGGACATGACTTAGCAACTAAACAACAACTTTCAATTTAAAAAAGTTTTACCTGTGTTAGAGCTATTGCCGGATTCTCACCCAGGTTTGTGAACATCTGTGGCCTGGGCTGTGGGAAAGCAGATATCTGGGATGGAACTGAGGTTGGACGGTGAAGGGCTTTCTGAGTCGAAGATTTGGGATGATTATGAGTCTCTGAGAGGAACAATCAGCTCTGCAGAAGTTTAAACGCAGCCCATGGGTTCCTTAAGAAAGAAGAACCACAATAATGCTTTTTGTCTATCAAATATCTGCCTGTTGTATTTTGTGCATTATCTATTCTGATCACTCTCACCACCTGAGGAGATTGGAGTGAGGACTCCCATTTATAGTAGAGCAAATTGAGACCCAAAGAGGAGAAGTTGGACACTCGAGACACACAGTGAGCGGAGAGCTGAGCTTGGAACCCAGGTGGGTCTGCCGGGGAAACCCCCGATCCCGGCACATCACCACCTCCCTAACAGCAGCCGCCCTGGGGAGAGCCTGCTTACCCTCCGTGAGACAGGGCTTCGCGTCAGTGCCTGGAAGCAGATGACACGGCGAGTGAATTTCCCCAGGACCATTCTCTCCGCTTAACCTTGGCAGGGCCCCAAGGGCTACAAACACTTCCCCGGAAAGTCTGAGGGCTTTGCTGAACCTAACAGACGACTTCGCTTAGGAGTGGAAGCTCCAGCAGAATCACAATGCAGGAATGTCCTTGTGGGGACCACCCATAAGATTCATGAGATGTCCCCATCGCCATCATACCAAGACCAGAGGCGTGGAATCGGTACCTTACAGGTACGGAGAGAGGCTCAGGCTCATAGTCCCTGGACATTAACTGTATCTGGCTGGAACTGATCAACTTTGGGTTGTTTTATTTTTAGTGTTTATAATCTTCAGCCTCTCTTTAGGGAGAGTTGTATTGATTTCAGAGGCATACAGTGGTTCAGAGGGTAAAGAATCCGCCTGCCGGTCAGTGCAGGGGACACAAGAGATTCAGGTTGGGTGGGGAAGATCCCCTGGAGGAGGAAATGGCAACCCATTCCAGTATTCTTGCCTGGAGAATCCCATGGAAAGAGGAGTCTGATGGGCCATAGTCCATGGGGTTGCAAAGTGGGACACGACTGAGCACATGGCATATATTGACTTACAGTCTCAGGTAAGTTACCTTCTTAAGTAAATAGTTTTCATTTAAAAGAAAAAAAAAAGCAATTCAATTCAAAGAAAAATTAACAAATGTGGCAAAAATCACAAAGGTGGTATGCTGATGAGTTAAGTCTGGGAGACGTCTCCCCCACCCCCTCAAATGAACCCCAAACTTTTGTCTCAGTAACTTAGCAAATGGGAGAATCCAAGAGATAAAGAAAGAGGCTGAGTGAAAAGGAGAGTGGGTCCTCTTCCCTCTCCATCCTCTCCATGTCCCTCCTGCCCCAAACCTCTGAGTCAGAAGGTTAGGTGTCCTGAGCTAGGCTGTCTCCTAATTTCTGTTACCAGCTCAGTGTGGAGCTGGAAGATGGATCTTCTGGAGAGAAAGCTGAAGTGGGCAGGGAAGGTGTTTCTAAGATGAGCTCCAGGTGGGAGGACCAGCAGGGTCTGTTAAAGCTAAGCATCCACCTCGCCCATGACCCTGCAATTCCACTCCCAGGCACAAGCCTAAAAGCAGTGAGTGTTCTGTCTACTGAGAGACTTGCACGAGAATGTTCCTAGCAGCTCTGTTCCCTATGGCCCCAAGCTGGAGAAACAACTCACGTGTCCTTCAACACGACAGTGGGTGAAAATGAAACAAAAGGAAACGAACTGCTGTGGACTGAATAAACATAGAGAGGGTGAGAAAGAGGAAGGGCTCGTGTATGATGACTCGGGCAGATGACAAGACATTGGTGCTGTGGGGAGGAGATACAGAGGACCCCGTGGGACATGACAGGCCCATTTATTCTCCCGACAGATAAGCATTATTACTGCCTTCATTGAGTGTGTGGGTGTGTGTGAGTGTCTCCATGCCAGAGATGGAAATGAAGACTCAGAAGCTAGAGCAACTTGCCCAAGATCGCTCAGCATGGAAGGGGAGCAACTGGACTCTGCTTCCAGTGCTCTCTTGACCACTCCTCAGTCTGTCCCAGACACTCTGATTGGAAACTGTTCAGGGGCTTGCTGTAGGCAGGAGGGAAGAGGCACTCTCACATCAATCTGGTTCTCATTTCACGGCTTGGAGATTCAGGTTCTTCCCTAAAGTGAAACCCTGAAGCCAAGTTAAAAGGCTGTCTTCATTTCTGCCTGTGTCTTGGCAAGTGATGCTCTGGCCTTGAACCTCCTCCTCTCTCTGCACTTGTCACCACCTACTCCCTCCGCCTCCAGGGGCAATTTAATCTCTGGGTGTCCAGTTCCCTGACACTCTCCAGGAAGGAGGTCAGTAGGGTGAATTGCAGCATTAGCATAAATTATTGACCCAGTGCCGTGGCGGCCACTGAAGGACATTGTGCGTAACGCACGCCGGGGCCCCCAGCCTCAGATCACTGGTAAGTTCAGGCTGTGCAGAGAAGGCAGAAGAAACCTACCAAGTGTAGGAGGTTGGCTGACCCCGTTCCCGCCTCAGACATCCCTCCCGCTGGCTGTCTGTGGGTCTTGGATGAGCCTCCCACAGGTGACAGGACAGTTTTCAGAGGATTTAATTTGGGCGTGATTTCCCTAACATGGTTCTCTCCTCCCCACCTCAAGCAGGTATCTGGTCTTGTTGTGACACCTGGTCTCAGGGATGCATTTGCAGGGCAGGAAATAGAAGCAGCCCACGAGTCAAAGGCTGTTCTGGTGTTTGTAGGAGGCCAGAGCGGGGCTGCAAACTCAAATGCCCACAGGGGCCAAGGAAGGGAGTTGGGGGCCACATGTAATTTAATGTAGAAACAACAACGAGAGACCCCACATGCCTCGGAGGGGGCAGCACTTGGTACCCAGCTCCAGGCCATGGCCACCTGTTTTTGTTTGTGTGCTTAGTCACTCAGCCATGTCGACTCTGCCACCTTTTAGACTGTAGCCCACCGGGCTCCTCTGTCCATGGGGTTTTCCAGGCCAGAACACTGGAGTGGGTTATCATTTCCTTCTCCAGGAGATCTTTCTGACTCAGGGACTGAATCTGCATTTGGACATTATCAATTTTCTCAGAGATACTGGACATCTAGGGGCTTCCCCAATGGCTCAATGGGTAAAGAATCCACCTGCAATGCAGAAGACACAGGAGACGTGGGTTCCATCCCTTGGTCAGGAAGATCCCCTGGAGGAGGAAATGGCGACCTGTTCCAGTATGGGTGTGTTAGTCACTCAGTCATCTCCGATTCTTTGCGACCCCATGGACCATAGCCCGCCAGGCTTCTCTGTCCATGGGATTCTCCAGGTAAGAATACTGGAGTGGGTTGCCATCCCCTTCTCCAGAGGATCTTCCTGACCCAGGGATCGAACCCTGATCTCCTTCATTGCAGGTGGATTCTTAATCGTTTGAGCTATAGGGAAGTCCAACTGTTCCAGTATTCTCACCTGAAAAATCTCATGGACAGAGAAGCCTGGTGGGCTACAGTCCATGAGGTCTTAAAGAGTCAGACACGACCGAGTGACTAAGCATGCATCGGACATCTGGATTTTTATACAAAATATTCCACTTTTTAAATCTTGGAAGCTAAAGATTTGAAAAACACAGAAAAATCAAAATTATGGAGACAGTAAAAAGGTCAGTGGTTAGCCAGGGGTTGGAGGAAGAGAGGGATGGAGCAGAGGGTTTTTCTAGGGCAGTGACATGATTCGGCCTGATTCCGTAATGGTGACTATGTGTCATTATACATTTGTCAAAAGCCGCAGGATGCACAGCACAGAGTGAACTCTGGCGTAAGCTATGGATTTTAGGGAATAATAATGTACCAGTACGGGCTCACCAGTTGTACAAATAGACCACACTAACACAAGATGTTAATTTCCAGGGGAACTGGGCAGAGGAGGGTGGGGGTGTGTTGAAAGGGTGTATAGAAACTGTTTGTACTTTCTGTTCAATCTTTCTGTAAGTTTAAAAATGCTCCCTCCCCCAGAGACTTTCCTGGGGGTTCAGTGGCTGGGACTCCACGCTCCAAGGTGCAGGGGGCCCAGGTTCCACCCCTGGTCAGGGAACTTGATCCCACCTGCCCCAGCTAAGGATCCCACATACTGCAACTAAGACCCGGCACAGCCAAATAAAAATGTTCCTCAAATAAAGCCTATTAATTAAATAAATATAGCAAGCCAGAGTGAAACATCTGGGAGCCTCGTTCAATCTTAAAACTGTTTATTAGCAAACCCGGTTGAAAGCTCATTGATGGGCCTGCAGGGGGGTCTTGGAGAGGAGGTTGGGGGAGCGGAAACAATTTTTCTGTGACAGGGAACCAGACCAGAAGTGGAAAACAGGTCCTGGCAGAGGCCCAAGGGGAGTGGGTGGACTCTTAATGCCAGAAATACCGACCTAGGCACAGATTGCTAGCCTGGCCCAGAAGCAGCATGTTTGCAGACTTGGAGGAGACAGACCAGATCGATGAATGGATTTTGATGGTGACTAGGTGGACCCAGTGATGATGAAAATTAAGTCTCCTGCAACCCAGTAGAGACTCCAAGTCTAATCTGAATTCACTCAAAGAGATATAAGAAAATGGATGCTTCCGGTGCACCTGAATTTGTGGCCTTAAATAGATTCCTTGATACCCACCACCCACAGCTGCCCGCTTCAAAGGAATTCAGCAATCTGTCGAGCCAGATTCTTAAATGTGCTGGCTCCTCAAGTAGACAGACAGGGCTGGATTGCAACCCATTCTTAGAAAGGCTCTGCTCAAATCCACCCAAAATTCATCCCCTGATCCCTCTACTACTGAGTCCAGCTTGCTGCTAAGTCGCTTCAGTCCTGTCCAACTCTGTGCAACCCCATAGACGGCAGCCCACCAGGCTTACCTGTCCCTGGGATTCTCCAGGCCAAGAACACTGGAGTGGGTTGCCATTTCCTTCTCCAGTGCATGAAAGTGAGACGTGAAAGTGAAGTTGCTCAGTCGTGTCCGACTCTAGCTACCCCATGGACTGCAGCCCACCAGGCTCCTCCGTCCATGGGATTTTCCAGGCAGGAGTACTGGAGTGGGGTGCCATTGCCTTCTCCGAGTCCAGCTTACGGGAAAACTAACATCTGGGAAGGCCATTTCACAAGTATCTTTTTAGACAGTTTTAACAGCTACCATTCATGGGTGCTGAGCTGTCCCAATTGGTTACCCTGTGAATAACGCATCGTTGAGGGGAGGAAGCATCTCTGGGACGCTGCATGACCCTTCTGAGGCTACCTGGGCGACCAGGGCACAGTCAGGTATGCACCCAGCACCTCCCACCTCCTCTTTGGGGTGCACTGAATCAACTGCCTTCATTTTCTCTCCATCTGACAGTCTATTTCCACAATGCAAAGCTGACGAACGATTTTATCTTTTGTTCACGTGGGACCGTTAAGAGTTTTGGCAAGCATTTAGGAAGCATCTTAAAAATAGTTTCAGAAATATTACATTTGAACAATATTTGAACGGCACAGATGGCTTGCTGATGCACAATGATGGGGAAGGGAGTGCTGCATCGGGGAGGGTGCTCAATGTCGATTTCAAAGAACCTAACATGCCTCCTCGTACACGGGGTCAACAACAGTTCCCTGCATCCCCTGAATGGCCCAGGAAAGGCATGTGCTTTGACTGGATCATCTACATCTTCCCCAGACAGCGAGCATGGGAGGCAGAATGGGAACAGTAAGAACAGCGGTATATGACCATCCCAAACTCCCTGACTAACCCTTCCCTCAGCAATCCTAAGTTCATTTTATATGTCTGTGAGTCTCTTTCTGTTTTGTAAATTCATTTGTATCATTTCTATTTAGACACACTACTATATTTAAAATGGATAACCAACAAGGATCTATTGCATAGCACATGGAACTCTTAATGTTATGTGGCAGCCTGGGTGGGAGGCAGGGTTTGGGGGAGAATGTATTCATGTATATGTATGGCTGAGTCCCTTCTGTTCACCTGAAACTCTCATAACATTGTTAATCAGCTAGACTTAAATACAAAATAAAAAGATAAAAAAAACACACGTTGTTGTTGCTGATATTTATGGAGCACTAACTAAGTGTGATACTTCGGCCACCTCATGAGAAGAGTTGACTCATTGGAAAAGACTCTGATGCTGGGAGGGATTGGGGGCAGGAGGAGAAGGGGACGACAGAAGATGAGATGGCTGGATGGCATCACCGACTCGATGGACATGAGTTTGGGTGAACTCTGGGAGTTGGTGATGGACAGGGAGGCCTGGTGTGCTGCAATTCATGGGGTTGCAAAGAGTCGGACACGACTGAGCGACTGAACTGAACTGAAGTAGTGTGAGGCACTGCTGCTGCTGCTAAGTCGCTTCGGTTGTGTCCGACTCTGTGCGACCCCATAGACGGCAGCCCACCAGGCTCCCCCGTCCCTGGGATTCTCCAGGCAAGAACACTGGAGTGGGTTGCCATTTCCTTCTCCAATGCATGAAAGTGAAAAGTGAAAGTGAAGTTGCTCAGTTGTGTCCGACCCTCAGCGACCCCATGGACTGCAGCCTACCAGGCTCCTCCGTCCACGGGATTTTCCAGGCAGGAGTACTGGAGTGGGGTGCCATTGCCTCTCCAACTGGGCTGTGCCTTTTGCATAGATTGTTGTTGTTGTTCAGCCACGAAGTGATGTCCAGCTCTTGTGATCCAATGAATTGCAATCCCTGGGCTCCTCTGTCCATGGGATTTCTCAGGCAAGGACAGTGGAGCGGGTTGCCATTTCCTTCTCCAGGGGATTTCCTGACCCAGGGATTGAACCCGAATCTCCTGCAACCCCTGCAGGGGCAGGTGGATTCTTTACCACTGAGACACCAGTCAAAGGTGTCTCAAAGTTTGAGACACCTTTCAAACTTATGATTCAGTTCTACTATTATCCCCAGTGTATGCATGAGAATGCTGAGGCTCAGACAGCTGAAGTACCTTGCTCAAGGTCATGTAGCTCCTCCTAAGCAGTGGCTCTAGGATTTACCCAGGTCTGTACCACTCATTTATGAGGGTCTCCAGTCCTATGAGGGGCCTTTCGGTGTGTGTTGACGTCTTGGCATTGTCTCACACATCATGCTGACTTTTCTTCTATCATTCAATTAGTCTTCAGCAACCAGATAATATACCGAGTCCTTATTCTAGGCCTGGTGAGATGGCTACAAGACCGAATAAAACAATCTCCCCACTAACAGCCATGACCTATGTGCGCATACGGTGCCCCGTGAGGTCCAGGAAGAATGAGTCATGCTGGCTCTGGGGTTGGATAGAGTCCTTTGGTGCCTCCAACTGCACCGCATACTCTAGGCATCCCTGTCAAAACTAGCCTGTCTCATCTTCCAGTGTTTGATTATTAACATACAGTGGGCTAAGAGCAAAACCACATCATGTCTGAGCAAGAGGGAACCTTAGGGGTCATCCCCATCGTACAGATTTGGAAACTGAGGCCCCAGGAAAGAATGAGTCTTGGCTAACATCACACAGCAGATCCAGAACCCACACCTAGGTCTCTTCACTCCCCTCTCAGCCTTCTTTTCAGAACATCACTGCGATGGTTGATTTTATGTGTCCACTTGACGGTGCCTGGGTGCCCACACATTTGGTCAAACATGACTCTGGGTGTACCTGAAAGGGTGTCTCTGGATGAGATTAACATATGAATCCATAGCTGAGGAAAGCAGGTTGCGCTCCCCAATACATGTGGCCCTCATTCTTGGGCATGGCAACGGGAAGATATTTTCCTTCTGAGAAGCTTTCTAGAACCATTTTGTCGTGGGCAGAATGAAGACCCCCTCCCCCAAAGATGCCCATGTTCTGATCCCTAAAACCATTGACTCTGTTACCTTACAGGCAAAAGGGACTGTGCAGATACGATTAAGTTAAAGGTCTGGGGATGGGGAGATTACCTGGGGTTATCCAGTGGGCACAACATTATCACAAGGGTCCTTAGAAGAGGGAGGTGGGAGGGTCAGCGTCAGAGAAGGAGATACGACATGAGAAGGTGGCCTAAGGGAGAAGTCACTCTCTGCCTGAGTGTCTTCCAGCTAGGACACCATGTCTGTCTTCTGCCTTCAGCCTCAGACTGGACCTTATACCATCAGCTCTCCTGGGTGTCCAGCTCTTTAACTGCAGACCTTGAGATTCAAAGCTTCTGAAATTAAGTCGATCCCTTATAACACGTCTGTCTCTCTCTTCGGTTCTGTTTCTCTGGAGAACCTTGACTAATGCAGGCAGCAGGCTGGGAATGGGGGCAAATTTGCCATCTAGGAAGCCTAGTCGCCTTTCCCTGTGGCAATCCGGAATTCTCTGCCGTGGGGTGTTCACATGCTCATAGTATTCCACGAGGCACTCGTAGGTGCTTCACACATCAACCTCCCCTAAAATGTCAATAGTTACGTAATTATTTAAATGGGAATACTTAGAAAATTTATAAGTGAACATCGAACCTTGATTGTACATATATTATCACTTAGGATGAAGCTGAATAAAATAGTGAGTTGATAGAAGAGCCACTTTAAGAGGAACATGCAGCTCTGGGGAGTTCTCTGAAGGTAGATCAAGAAATGCTGGAGTTTGGGGAGATCATTCCTCTAAAAAAGATACGTTAATGGAGGGGATTTTGAATTCCTGGGCATGGGGGTGGGAACACACCTCCCCTCTGAGAAGCTTCCTAGAACCCTTTTGTCGTGGGCACAGTGAAGACCCCCCCAAAAGATGACCATGTCCTAATCGCCGGAACCTATGACTCTTACTCTACATGCAAAAGAAACCTGGCAGTTAAGGGTCATGAGATGGGGATTATCCAGTGGGCACAACACCATCACATGCGTCTTTAGTAGAGGGAGGCAAGAGGTGAGAGGTCAAACCGGGAAATGCAACATCGGAAGTTGAGACCAGAGTGATATGGTTGCTGACTTTGACAACAGAAAGGGGTCATGAGCCAAGGAATGTGGGCAACCTCTAGAAGCTGGAAAAGGCAAGGAAACAATTTCTTCTAGCGCCCCCAGAAGGAACACAGCCCTGCCCCTATCTTGATTTTATCCTAAGGAGACCCATTTTGGACATCTGAGCTTCAGAACTACAAGAGAATAAATGTGTGTTGTTTTAAGCCATTGAGTTGATGTTGTTACAGCAGCAACAGGAAGCACACACACCCTTTATCATCTCTAAGGGGCCGATCACATACTCTGAGGACACACAGAGGGACTCTCCACTCTCCCTTCCAGCGCCCCTGCCTTCCCTCCTGCGAAAACAGTGAGAATACCTTCAGCCTGTCGCTCCAACTGTGTGTTAGCATCACCTGTTAGCTGGCTAAGGAAAACCTTCCAGAATCCAGGAGGGTGGTGGCATCACCTGTCATTCATTTGCCCCCACGTCGACTCCTCCCCTTCTCCACCCCGCACTCTGCCTTAGTTAGGGTGGTCTTCATGAACCACACCCACAGGCTGTCTGACTTCCACTTGAGTTAGGCCAATGTGAGGGCAGGCGAGGAGAAAGTAGGTATAAAATGGGCAGGGCATTCCTTCCCCCAGTCCCTCTCTCTCTGTGGAGTCACCAGGGTCGGCTGAGCCCCTCCACCAAAGACCCGATCCCTCTCCACACGCTTTGCTCTGGGCTTCTGCCACCTCTCTTGCGCTTTGCCTTTTCAGGACTAGAGGTGGTAACAGCTCCCCTCGGGCACTAACCCTGGAGTGCGGCACCATCCGCTGTGATTCCCCCACTTTGCACACCGTCCGCCTTCATAGACTCTCGTCTGCTGCCCAATCTGAGTGAGTCATCACTTTCTCCAGGCTCCTACTGATACCATAGATGTTTCAAACACAATACAGACAAGGGAAGCCACTTGTCCAGGGTCAAGAACCAGGCAGCGGGAGAGACAGCCCAGGTCTGTCCAAAACCCCTGGCTAGAGGGTGGTGCCAGGGCAGCCCGTGGGCTGTGGGCTGCAGAGAGCCAGGGGACAGGCTGTTCTTGTTCATTTTCCAATTTGAGTTCACGGCCAACCGTTAGTGATTTGGTGCTTTGGAATGCAAACCCAGAGGTCCTGCTTCTGAAAGATAAACCAGCATTGCTGCTTCTAAGTGTGTGTTATGTCACCCTTGCAATGGCCTCAATGAGGTAAGTACTAGCACTGACTCAGTTTCCTATATGGGTAAACTGAGGCATGAAGATTAAAACCACTGGTCCAAGGTGACTCAGCTAAGCAAGCTGAAGAGCTGGGAGCTGAACCCAGCTCAGTGATCAACCATGACAAACTGAGTCCCATGGGGCCTGCGTCAGGTCACCTGCCTGGCCCCCAAGGACATCTGAGCTTGCCACTCCTTCCCTGGGCTCTTTCATGTTTCCAGGGCAGGAACATCCAGCCCTCCCCTCAGCCTCCTGGGTGGGCTTGGTTCATTCCTGGGAGTCCCACCTTCATCCCCAGCAGACTTGGCCACCAAGAGGGGGAATTTGTCATCATCCCAAATGCAGCTCACTTTAAAAAATCTCTGCTCACGGCTATCTCGATTACCCATCACCGATGCCACCCGACCCAGTATTTCTCCAGCCTCGTGGATTTCTGAGGGCATCTGGCACCTGGCTGGAGCCTGTGGTTCCCATCCCTGTGCCCATGAACACACAGAGCCCTTGTTCTCCTGGCCCTTGCCCTTCCCAGCACAGGTTGGACCCTTGCCTCGCTTGTCTGAACAGAGCCTCTAACTTGGTCCTGCCTTGGGCGCCGTCCCCTGTCAGCCCGCCAGTGGAGAAAACAAGCCATGCAGAGGCACTTTCAAAAAAAAAAAAAACACAACTCAGAAATCAGAGCTGGCCAGGCGTCCTTCTCCCACTGCGTCACCTTCGGAATGGGCAGTCTTGCTGGGTTTTGTTTTCCCTCTTACTCTCCCTGCAATTAATGCCTCTGTGCATCCCGGAGGAGGAGGGTCTGGCTAAATGCTGTTATTGTGAGGGTAACTGAGGCTCCCCAGACACCCTGAGACGGGTCCAGGAGGGCGGAAAGGGGATCGATGGCCCGCTTATCGCAGAGCAGCCGTCCCGCTGTCTGGTGTCCCATGGTGGGCAGGGGAGGGTGCGGAGAGAGTAAGGAGAGCTGTTGCAAAGAAGGGATCAGACCTTGGTGGTGGTGGTGGTGGGAGCAGGGAGGGGGGAAGGAATTTCTAGAAAAAAAAGATGAGATGTGTTATCTGGCCAAATAAAGTAATTAATTGGCCATTAGCCTCTGGAGTAGGTTTTCATCTCCCAACCTCTCAGAGATTAGAGAGGGAACCGAATTAACCCCAGGGAGCACCTCGGTGGAGTCCCTGGCCAGCATGGTCACTAAATATTTATGTGGCGTCTTTGTGTGCAAGGTATTCTGGACCCCCATTCCTTGGGGGGAGGGTGGAGGCAGCCACAAAGAAGGGGGCCTGGGCAGAGTGAGCCCTAGGTTCTAATCTTGACTTTGATTCTAACTGGTGATGTCTCCTGGCAAGTCCCTTCCCTGCTCCGGGTATCAGTTTCCCCAGATATAAACTGAGAGGGCGTGTCCAGGCGATCCTGGCTCATCCACCTCTGGCCAAGCAACTTGAGAATTTCTCCAAAGATGCTGAAGCTGGACGACAGTGGGATAGCCCAAAAGTATGAGTGTACTGAATACACTGAACTGTACACTTAGAAGTGGTTAAGACGGCAAATCTTATGTGTATTCTACTGCGATTTAAAAATTGGGAGGAAAGGGTAAAAAATTTTTAAAGAATGGATTTACTAT
Organism: Bison bison bison; assembly: GCF_000754665.1. Taxonomy (NCBI): domain Eukaryota; kingdom Metazoa; phylum Chordata; class Mammalia; order Artiodactyla; family Bovidae; genus Bison; species Bison bison. Next base: position 8,118,575 of record NW_011495054.1, read on the forward strand.
CTATTGCATGGATAACACTATACAAAGAAGGCGGTGAATACGGCAGTGCCTGCCTTACAAGGGGCCATTTTACCTCAAGGAAGAGAGGCTTTTGGTTTTCTTTTGTGGTTGCCATTTTAAAATAAATTCCAAGAGTCTGTAAACTGTATCCAAAGGGTCAAATGCCAGATTCGGCTGCCTGTGTTTATAAATAATGCACAGAAAGTTTTGTTGGAATAAGAAGGAAGAAGGAAGGAGGAAGAAAGAAGGAAGAAAAAGACAGAGGAAGGGAGGGACAGAGGGGCAGAGGGAGGGAGGAAGGAAAAGGAAAAACTCTCTACTGCAATAAGCATGGCATGCACTATTACATATCTTGTGTATATATATATCTCCTTCCCTCTACTTGGATAACAGAACCCCTATCTTTGGAAGGAGGCAGCGATTTGCCAATTCCCAAGGAATGTGTTATGATTGATCTAAACCAGTGGTCTTAACTAGAGGCAATTTTGTCCCCTAGGGGGCACGTGGCAATGCCCGGAGACATTTTTGGTTGTCACAATTGAAGGGGGTGGTGTTCCTGGCATTGGACGCTGCTCAACATCCTACCAGGCACACAAGACAGCCCCCTACAACCGGGAGTTATCCAGCCCCAAACGCTCCTGCTGCAGATGGGATGTCAGTAGCTAGACCAGTAAACCAATCAGCAGGACCTCAGCTGAGCAAGAATCCTAGGAGACAGCATGTGATACGGTGAGGAACAGTCTGAGGAGCCTTGAAGCGTGACCACGCTGGGCCCCCACAGCAGAGGCTGAGCCCTGGGGACAGGGTGGGGAGGAGAGGCAGCCACTGAGGGGCCAGGAGCCCCATCTCGGGAGACAAACTCAGGTCAGAGGAGGGTTTATGAGGCAAGGACCCAGGGCCAGACCAGTGGCTGCAGAGGGAGGCTGGTCCACGGCTCCAACAGGCTCTTCTTTTTTAAGAGCCTCTCACGGAGGTCTGCCCAGCGTGTCTGCTCAACCTGGCCACGGCAAGCCACAACAGGCTTCGGGCCTGACCTCTGAGAGGGGGCTGTCTGTGTTGCTTCTGGATCCAGGGTCAGGACAGGATGAGCAGAGAGCCTGCCAAAGGGAAGGCCAAAGAGAGGACCGGGATCCACTCCCAAGCATGCACTATGGCATCCGAGTCCGCCCATCTGTCTCTGCAGTACCTCCTCTCTCTGCTGCTTCTGAACTGCAGCTGGACAAATGCACGATGCACCTCTGCAACACGCCATCTCCCCGAGCTGAGCTCCCCCTGACCCACAAATATTCTCCACCCTCTTCCTTTGCTCGGTTAATTCCCACCCATCCTTCTCATCCCCGTCTCCACATCTCTTCCTTGGAGACCCCGTGAAATAAGTTGAGTCTCCTTCCTGTAGGTTCCTACAATGTGCCAGTCTTTCCCCTTGGATAAGCTCATGACACATCCCTGAAATTATTTATTTAAAATCTATCCAATCGGAGGGGAAGGAGAGCAGAGTGGTTAAGAGCAACAGCCTTCTGCATCAGACAGAGGCACTGGGGCCAGGGAGATGAGGTTAAGCAGGAAGAGGCTAGGGGGCTTTGTGAAATGTACAGAATCTCCTTGCAGGGCACTTCGAAATGCAGCCTTGAAAATTAACATGTCAGTGGGAATCCTTTGATCATTTCTCCTTTGCAGACTAGAGGGAAAGGAAAAGCACTTTGGGGTGAAGCCATTACTAAGAGGGGAAGGGGAGGCAGCCTCAGATTCCCAGGCAGATAGCTCTGTTCCATTCCTGGCTGTGTGGCTCTGGGCAACTCACTCCACCTCTCTGATCCTCACAGTCTCCACTTGTAAAAACGGGATGACAGTAGTAATCTCATGATGTTGTCAGAGGCTTTAACGAGGCGATCTATCCAAAGCCCAGAGCCTGGCATGTAACAACCGCTCAATAAACAGTTGTTATTATATGACGGTATCTGACACCTGAAAAGACCCTGAACTTGGTTTCTACAGATCTGGGTTCAAGCTTGATTCCTAAAGATCTGGGTTCAAGCTTGATTCCACCACTCATTTCCTACTTTTTTTTTTTTTTTTCCTCCTCACATCACTTAACCTCTCTGACCCCTCCTCTGTCATATGATGAATGGAACATGAGTCCCAGAAAGGATAATGAAGAGGGCTGGAATCACCACCATAATAAATACAAAGGTAGCTCTATTTATTGATCTAGTCACTTTACCATCTCCCAAGCCCTTCACAGTTTTCCAAGCCCATCCCCGACCCTATCATCTCACGCTCATTCATTCAACAAACATTCAGTGAGCACCACTATGAGTGAGCCAGGCTTCACATTCTGGGCGCTGGGGAAACACGGTTAAGGGCACAAAAATCTCAGTCCTCACGGAACGTAAATTCTTGTGCGATAGGTCTTGACTCGGGGGCGATGTTGCCCCCTTGCCCTGCCAGGGACGTTGGTCAAAGTCTGGAGAGGTTTTTTTTTAGGTTGTCACCTCCCAGGAAGGGGGGTACTACTGGCATCCAGTGGGTGCAGAGGCCAGGGATGCTGCTGAAACATCCCAGGATGCCCAGGACAGCTCCCAACAACAAACAATCACGTGGTCCAAAATGTCAATAGCTTCGAGGCTGAGGACACCTTGTTCTTGAGGGAAGAAGCAGAGAGTAAACAAAATCAACGTGCCAATCACATGGTAGACTAGAAGATGATAAGAGCCGTGGAGGAAAAGGGCATGGGATGCCAGGAACGGGGTGGCCATGGCCAGGAGGGGCTGGATTTACTCAGAGTCACTTGTGGGGCAGCCGATAAAGCATGGGAGTCAAAGATGCCTCTGAGGCTCTTGGCCTGAGCATGTGGAAGCTTCAGTGAAGAGCCCTGCCCAACAGCCTCTTTCCAGCCATTCTCAACCCTTTCCCACCCCTACCTCCACTGTCAATTCCTCCTTCATGCTTTACACAGCAGCGCAGCCAATCTTTAGGTAGAAATTTGGAGCTTTCACTTCCCTTCTCCCTTCCCTTCCCACCCAGGTTTCCCAAATGCCAGGTGATTGCCCCCCCAACTCAAAAGGTCATCCATGACCTACCCCTCCCTTGGTCCTCTCCCCAACCCTACTCTTCTCTACCACCAGCCACAGTTCACCTGATTCACCTCTGAAAACAAGCCTCTAGCTCTCTTTCCCATCAGGAATACTGTCTTTCTCCCTCACCCACTCTCCAGCTCTGCCTGGCCCTACTCCTCTCGAAGGGTTTGGTTCAGATGCCACCTCCTGCAGGAAGCCTTCCTGGAAACCCTCTACTGGGATGAGAGATCTCCTTTGGAGCCCACGCCTCCTGATGCACTGGTTTGTAATTGCCTACCTCCTCCACTGGACTGAGAGCTCTACGAGGTTGGTCATCAGAAGCATCCTGCTCACATGGGCCAACCGTCCAGGTTTGCGGGGGACTGAGGGGCTCCTGGGACACTTAGACGTTAAGTGCTTAAACTGGGAAAATCCCTGGCAAACCAAAACCAGCTACTCACTCTCATCATATCCCTGATGCTTAGCAGAGTCCAGAAAAAGGTAAGCACAATCCATGTTTATTGAATGAATGGTAAGTAGGAGATTTATGAATATTTCCTAAATGAATGGATGAAGCTCATCATCAAGGGAGTTAATAACCCAAAACCATCAGCCAGGCTTCTGGAAGCATGTGGAAGACCTGATATATCCCGTGTTGAGCTCTAAAAGGGAAAGTCACTCACTCATGTCCGACTCTTTATGACTGCATGGACTTAGCCCATCCAGACTCCTCTGTCTGTGGAATTTTCCAGACAAGAGTACTGGAGTGGGTTGCCATTCCCTTCTCTAAAGGATCTTCCCAACGCAGAGATTGAACTGGAGTTTCCTGCATTGCAGGTGGGATCTTGACCATCTCAGCCACCAGGGGAGCCCTCTCAAGCTCCAAGGACAAACACAAATCACGGTATTTCTGCTCTCTAGCTAAGGTTCAGGTTCAAGAGGAGGGCCCAGGACCACCCTCCTATCTGCACGGAAACAGAGGTCAGGGTGGCTGGAAAAGATCTGGGGCAGTCAGTCTGCTGACCTAGCTCTCCTGGACGGGGTCCAGCCCCTCCCCAGGGCCGGGCACTCGGCTGCCCCACCTCGGAGCCCCGGTCCTCATTCTGAGCCCTGCCCCAGCTGTGTTATCTGACCCTCCACCCAGGACAGCTGATGCCCTGTCTTTTGGTAGCCGGCAAAACTAGAAACTTGAAAACGCTTCTCAGGTTTTGTTTTTCTCTTTCTTTCCTAGTTTCTTTCTTTTTTTTTTTTTCTTCTGGGGCCATCAACCCTCACCCCATGCTTATCAAGGTCTGAGAAAAAGGGGATAATTGTGTTCTCTGGCCAGGTGGCCTCCATGCCAAAACAGAAAGCTACTGGGTTGTTTCCACACATGTAAATTTGGAGTCCTGGGGGCTTGCAGGATAGAGAGACACACCCCATGCCGCGGAGAGTAGAGAAACCTTTGCTTAAACAGGATGACAGAAATGTTCCCTGTGCGTAAACCAAGGCAGCGTGGTCTAGGCGGCACTTCCCCCCGAGAGGTAATTATCTGCGGTGGGTACAGGGGGTCTTTCCATGAGACCCGTGACCCACAGACAAAAGAAAACACAAATGAAGATGTACAATTTGATGAGTTATTGCAAAGTGAACACACACCCAGGTAACCACTTTCCAGGGCCAGAAACAAAAGCCAGCTTCTCAAAGCCCCCTCTGTGCTCCTTCCTAATCACCTCTCCCTCCTTCCTCACCCAAGGTCGTGACCGTCCTGATGACTTCTTCCTTGCTTTACTTTATCATATTTTCACCTAAACGCTATAGCTTAGCTTCTGTTTTGAGCTTTGTGTAATTCATATTGTATAGTATATGCCCACAGGCTTCCCAGGCTGTGCAAGTGGTAAAGAATCTGCCTGCCAATGCAGGAGACGTAAGAGAAGCGAGTTTGATCCCTGGGTTGGGAAGATTCCCTGGAGGAGGGCATGGCAACCACTCCAGTGTTCTTGCCCATGGACAGAGGAGCCTGGCAGGCTACCGTTCATAGGGGTCACAAACAGCTGGACACAACCGAGTGACTTAGCAGGCATGCACACACACCTGCCCTTTTGTGTCTGGATTTTTTTGCTGGGCATTATTTGTGGCATGAAGCTGTAGCCAGTTCATTTTCACTGCTGTGTACTACTCCATGTTATGACGGGACCTCATTTTATTTGTCTATTCTACTTTAATGGACACTTGGGTAGTTTCTGGCTTCTCATGCTTACGACTACTACATGTATAAAAAGAACATATATCCTCATTTCTATTGAGTCTATATCCCAAAGTAGAATAGCAGATTAGAGGATGTATCATGCCATGTAAGAAAATATAGCACAGCAGTTTTTCAAAGCAGTTATACTAATTCATACTCCTACCAGTATCTGAGGGTCCTAAGGGTTCTTTTTAAGTTTCAGTTAATAACCACAACCTTTTGCTGTAAATATATGGCAGGCTTGGAGTGTGGGTGTGGGAAGAGATCTAACTGACTCCCCAATCCCCCTCAAGTGGGCAATTCTGGCAGAGGCGACACAGGTTAGTTAAATCATCACGGAGCACTGGAATCACAAACCCTGAAGGAGAGGGATGGATCTGGGAAAGCATACAGTGGGGGAGATCTGATCTGGTCCCGGGGAACTCCACAGGAATTCTCAGAAATCATGCTTCACCCAAGACCCGAAGGTGAAGGTGCAATTAACCAGGTAAAGAAGGTTGGAGGCAGAGAGGGGCCCATGCCGGGCAGAGAGCACAGCATGTGCAAAGGCCCTGAGGTTGGAAGGGAGCAACGTGAGTCTAAGGAGCTGAGAAAACAAAGGCCCAGAGAGGTCCAGAAAGTCTCCTGAGGTGACGCAGCAAGTTAGCAGCAGAGCTGGGTCTAGAGCCCATTGCTAAGGGGTCCTTGGTGCCCATGAGTTTCTGTGAATGCAGCTGGTTCCAATAGAAGGTAGCGCCCCTCTCAAGAGCCAGGGGTGCCAGATGCAGGCATGCTAGAGTTCAAGTCTGAGCTCTGGCATCCCCTAACTGTGTGACCTTGGGCAGATCCCTTCTCCTCTCAGAGCCTCAGTTTCCTCATTTGTAAATAAGGAGAATGATATAAGGCCACAAACTTCAGGGCTGCTGTGAGCCAAAAAGGTCCATATAGTCAAAGCTATCATTTTTCCAGTAGTCATGTACGAATGTAAGAGTTGGACAAGAAAGAAGGCTGAGTGCCAAAGAACTGATGCTTTCAGACTGTGGTGCTGGAGAAGACTCTTGAGAGTCCCTTGGACACAGCAAAGAGATCAAACCAGTCAATTCTAAAGAAAATCAACCCTGAATATTCATCAGAAGGACTGATGCTGCAGCTGAAGCTCCGATACATTGGCCACATGATGCAAAGAAGCCGACTCATTGGAAAAGACCCTGATGCTGGGAAAGATGACAGGAGGAGAAGGGGGCGACCGAGAATGAGAGGGTTGGATGGCATCACCGACTCAACGGACATGAGTTTGAGCAAGTTCAGGGAGATGGTGAAGGACAGGGAAGCCTGATGTGCTGAAGTCCATGGGGTCACAAAGAGTGACACGACTGAGTGACTGAACAGCAACCGATGCTTGGAAAGAACCTTCCATAGAGTGGGTGTTAAACACAGACAAAAAGCATGAGCGTGTCTCTCACTTTCCCCAGGTCACCGGGGCTGGAGTTGCACAGGAGGAGCCGAGGTTGGTGAGTGGCTCCCGTGTGACCAACACCTCCTTAGGAGGCAGGAGCTCTGAGGACCCCCCTTCCAGGTCGTAGAAGAGAAAATCAAGGCTCAGAGAGGTGGAGTGATTTGCCCTCTGTCACACAGCAGGAAGTGGGATGGGAGAGCCAGGATCCAACCCTCCCTCACATGGAGGGATGGCAGCTGAATTACCTTCACAGCCTCTGCAGAGAAAGTTTTATCCCAGGAAATCAATAGAGTAAAGCAGGAAATCAGAGAGAACATTAATAATCTCAGGCAGCAAAATGAACTGCTTCTAAGCGGTCGTTCACACTGAAGCCATCCACGGAGCCTGTTACGAATGGTGTGGCTCAGAATGAAAAGGAACTCCTGTGGGGACATCCAGGGGGACGCTGAAGGCAGGCGGCACACAACCCGATTCTAGAGCAAAGGGCTGGCTCGTCTTCCGAGGGCATCCCCAACACCAGTTCTCTGTGGTTCAGACAGAACAGGCTCCGTGTCCCCCGTGTTGGGGAGACCTGGCTTTACAACAGAGGTCCAGCTGAGCCCACAGGCATGCCTGTTTGCTCTGTCCGGTGTTTCAAAATTGCCTGAATTGGGTGACCAACATTTACAAGCAGGTAGAGGTTGTGCATAACACCTTAAAGACCATTGAGAGATGTGGGGAGACAGCTGGGTGGGAGTGGGTGCTCCCTGTAGCTGGTCCCCCAGGTTTCTGGCTCATCACTGCCCCTCCTAGGGGACCTGCCTGCCCCCGGCAGCATCTGTCACCCCTCCCTGCGTCCTTTGAGTCATCACCAGCTTTTAGCTGGTGAGGCGATCCGTGAGATGTGGTTTGTTAGGGAATGATGGCTTTTGGCAACCAAAACTGGAGGGGAATTGACAGGCCCAAGACTCCCAGGGGCCAGTGGGGTGCCAAGGCTGAGTCATCTGGTCATGGGCGTCCCCCATCACCCTCAGTACTCAAAGAGCCCCTCCCTGGCCTATATTATCACATGTCAATAACATGTGATATCACATGTCAATCACGTGTCAACAACATCATAGAAGCAGTAGGAACAGCGTTTACTGTGTACACTGCATGCTGGGCTCAGCGCCAAGCACCTTGCATGATCAATATCATTTAATCTTCACCTCACAACAACCCTCTGAGGTGACAGCAGTAGAAAGGTCATTTTAGTGTGACCAGCATTTACTTCCTTTGCTCAGGTTAACTGGGTCCTGATTATCCTTTGGGGACCCATCCCGCTTCTGCTATTGGTCTTTGTGATTCGGGAAACCACAAGAGCTGATTCACACCCTCCCCACCCGAGGAGGGTCCAAGGTGGCCATATGACCTCAATCTGACTGAACAGTATAGTCATTTTCTCTGATTTCAGGAAACCTGGTGGGAGGAGGGCTTGGGGCTGACACTATGTAATCATAGAGTTACTGGTAGGCATTTGTGCAGAGATGAAGATAGTCAGAGCCCACTGGAGAAGGAAAGCCCACCACTGAGGAAAAGGAGTCAAGAGATTGGGACGGGGAAAAAAAGAGACACACTGGGAGGGAGGGAGAGAGAGAAAGTGAGGGAATGTCCTGTGACGCCATTAAACTCCTGGATCAAGCCAAACCTGAAGCTAGTTGCCAGTTACATGAACCTATACCGTCCTTATTTGCCTGAGAATAAAAGAGTGTCATGATATTTAAGTTGGACTTTCTGTCAGTTACAACCAGAAGGATCCAACGAATATAAATCCTATCATTATTTCCATTTTACGTATGAGTAGTAAGAGTCGGACACGACTGAGCGACTTCACTTTCACTTTTCCCTTTCATGCACTGGAGAAGGAAATGGCAACCCACTCTGGTGTTCTTGCCTGGAGAATCAACTGAAGTGACTCAGCAGCAGCAGCAGCAGTGGGAAGCCAGGGCTTCCCAGGTGGCACTAATGGTAAAGAACTCACCTTCCAATGCAGTAGACATAAGAGACCCAGGTTCAATCCCTGGGCCAGGAAGATCCCCTGGAGGAGGGCATGGCGACCCACTCCAGTATTCTTGCTTGGAGAATCCTATGGACAGAGGAGCCTGGTGGGCTACAGTCCAAGGGGTCACAGGATGCACACACGCAGTTAGAAGCTAAGGGGATTGAAATAAATTACCTGAGGTCACACTGTTGTGAATTGGCAGCACTTGGATTCGAGCAACTTTTGCCTTGAACCTGAAGCTGTTAGGTCAGAACTCTTGGTCTTTTATCCAGAGAAGGCAATGGCACCCCACTCCAGTACTCTTGCCTGGAAAATCCCATGGACGGAGGAGCCTGGTAGGCTGCAGTCCATGGGGTCGCTAAGAGTCGGACACGACGGAGCGACTTCACTTTCCCTTTTCACTTTCATGCATTGGAGAAGGAAATGGCAACCCACTCCAGTGTTCTTGCCTGGAGAATCCCAGGGAAGGGGGAGCCGCACAGAGTCGGACACGACTGAAGCGACTTAGCAGCAGCAGCAGGTCAGTCTTTTATAGGGCTGTCTCTCAATCTCTCTCTCTCTAGGGGCCAAGAGTTGGGAGTTTTAGAAGCATCCTATGTTTGGAGCTGCTGGTACACTCTGGTGATTTGGGGGAGGCCAGGAAGGGCTGAGGAGAGGCTGCATCAAAATGAAACATATAATTATTATTTAAATCAGTTCAGATACAGAAGGAGAAAAGTCAGAGCTTTCTGTGGCATTTCCCCCCCATGCCGTTTTTAATTCTATCTTATCAGAACACAGCTGGGATTTGTTTTTCAAAAGGAAAAACTCCTTTAATTAAAAAAAAAAAATTCTCTGATAAAAGTGAAAATAGCCCACAGGCCGTCAGGTGACAATGGAAGGGAGACAGGGCGTCTGAGCAACTTAAAGCAGATTAAAAAACTAATTTGTTGACTCTTTTTTGCCAAGCCTACCTCTCCCCTGGAAAGCTGTGTGTTTTGCATAATGAAGCTGAAATCCTGAAATCACTGAAGTCCGCCCAGCTCCCTCTTTGTAGGCATTTCAATGGGCTCCCACCTCACGTGGGGGTGCAGTTTCTTCTTATTGCTCTGGTCGGGGTTTAATAGAATCATTCACTCCCTGTACTTAAAATCTGTCCAAGGCCTCCCACTGCTGGAAGGATAAAGAGCAAAGCACTCGAGGGGCTGGCGAGGCCCTGAGGATTGTCCACTGGCTGTGTGCCAGCTCTTCCCTGGTCTGGAAATGTGTCCGTGTCTTTGATTCATGCCACTCTCCTCACCTCAGGGCCTTTGCACATGCTGCTTCTGCTATCTTCCCAGCCTTTTTCACCTGCTCAATCCTCTTCATCCTTCAGAGCCGGGCTGTTTTTTTCTCTCTCTCAAGGAATTCTTCATTTCAGAGGCCCTAAATTCTGGCAGTTACTTCAAGTTGTAATTATATGCAGGTTGGGGTCTTGTTTTTCTCCTCACTTTCGCCACAGGGTCTGGCATACAGTAGGTGCTCAATAAAAATCTGTTGATTAGATCAGTGGGTGAACCTTGATGAAAGGGAGTGCATGGTGCCAGCGTGCCATGGGTTCCTCAACACCTCAGGTCTTCCCTTTGCTGCGTGCAAAGCCCCAGTCCACATTCTCCCAGCGTGTTTTCACACTCTCCTTGCACACCCACTTTTGGGTGTGCATAGTTCTCTGAGGGTGAGACCATGTTGTATGGGGAAGAGAACATGGCCTCTAGGGTCAGATCTTAGTTCCAATCTTAGCCTCTCCAGACTTTAGAAAAAAAATTTTTTTTTAATTTATTTATTCAATTTTGGCTGCACTGGGTCTTCATTGCTATGCACAGGCTTTCTCTAGTCTCGGGGCATAGGCTTCTCCTTGCAGTGGCTTCTCCTCTTGTGAAGCATGGGCTTTAGAGTGCATGGACTCAGTAGCTGTGGCCCACGGGCTTAACTGCCCTGCAGCATGAGGAATCTTTCCAGACCAGGGACTGAACCCGTGTCCCCTGCATTGGCAGGTGGATTCCTATCCATTGGACCCCAGGGAAGTCCTCTCTAGACTTTTAACTTACTTATTTACTTTGTTTTCATCCTGCCAAAATCTATTGTTGTTGCTGTTCAGTTGCTCAGTCGTGTCTGACTCTTCGCCACCCCATAGCCTGCAGCACGCCAGGCTCCCCTCTCCTTCACTGTCTCCCGGAGTTTGCTCAGACTCATATCCATTAAGTCGGTGATGTCATACACAACATAAAATTTCCTACATTAACCACTTCTAAGTGTACAGTTCAGTGGTGTTAAGTACATTCACAGCGTCGTGCGACCATCACCAACATCCATCTCTAGAACAGTCATGTTCCCAAATGGAAACTCGATCCCATTGAACACCAACTCCCCATTTCTCCCCCCAACCCGCCCCCGGAGACCACCATTCTACTTCCTGTCTCTCTGAACCCGACTACTTTAAGAAAGTCAAAGTGGAACGATACAGTGTTTGTCCTGTTGCGTTGGGCTTATTTCACAGCGTGAACATCTTTGAGTTCATCCTTGTTGTAGTGTGTGTTAGAATTTTGCTCCTCTTTAAGGCTAAATAATCTCCCACGGCATGGATGGAGCACACTTTATCCCATGTCGGCGGACACTTGGGTTGCTTCCACTTGTCCGCCATTGTGAATAAAGATGCTGTGAACGTGCCTATACGCCTTACCTGAGAAAGAGGGTAAAAGAGCATTTTCCTTGGAGGGATGTTGTGAGGATCAATGAGTGAAAACACAAAAAGAGCAGGGCACATTTCCTGGCACATCAAGCGCCTGTGTTGATCAGGGGCCAGTGGGTAACAGACGGCTCACCCCAGTGGGGTGACCAAGGGCAGTTACGATGGCGGGCAGAGTGTAGAGAAGCCACGAGGGGTGGGAAGTGCAGCACCCAGGGCCTGGCCGCAGAGGAGGACCATGCCCGCCCCCAGACCAGAAGGGGTAGGGGAGGAGGGTTCCTCGATGCAGAGGACCCCGCCAGGGGCTGTTAGAAGACACCACCTCCATCACCTGCTGTGTTTTCCTCACTGAACTCATCACTATTTAAATTTAAGCTGTTCAGTTATTTATTTATGCATTTCTGTTCTGATTCCGATTCCTGGAAACACCCCCCAGGACAGCAGGGCCTCTGTCTGTTTGCTCAACACTTCATCTTCAGGACCTAGATAGACCAAGGTACATGGTTGATGCCCAGGAAATACTCAAGCCTGGTGCACCTAAGCACTCAATAAATATGTGTTGAATCAATGAATGTGGAATGATTCATTTGTTTTTTTCCACCGTGGTAGCCAAATAAAGAAAAAGAAGTGAAAATGTTAGTTGCTCAGTTGTGGCTGACTCTTTGACCCCATGGACTGTAGCCTATCAGGTTCCTCTGTCCATGGGATTCTCCAGGCAAGAATGCTGGAGTGGGTTGCCATGCTCTCTGGGTCAGGATCTTCCTGAGTCAGGGATCAAATCATGCAGATTCTTTACCATCTGAGCCATCAGGGAAGCCTGGTAGCCAAATAACTACTCTCCAAAGATATCCATGCCCTAATTCCTTGAACCTATGGTGATGTTACCCTACATAGCAAAAAGGGCTTTGCAGATACGAGTAAGTTAAAGATTTTGAGATGGGGAGATTATCTTGGATTATCTGAGGGGGCCCAGTGCCATCTAATAAGGTGGAGGCAGTGGTTTAGCTGCTAAGTCATGTCCGACTCTTGTGACCCCATGGACTGTAGCCTGCCAGGCTCCTCTGTCCATGGGATTTTCCAGGCAAGAACACTGGAGTGGATTGCCATTTCCTTCTCCAGGGGAACTTCCTGACCCAGGACTCGAACCCAGGTCTCCTGCATTGCAGGCAGATTCTTTATCGACTGAGCTATGAGAGAAGCCCATCTAATAAGGGAGGCAGGGAATTCAGAAGTCAGAGATGGAGATATGACCGTGGAGGCAGAGGTCAGAGCGACGTGGGGCTACCAGCCTCGGAATGTGGGCAGCCTCCAGGCCATAGAAAAGGCATGGAAATGTTCCTCCCCTTGAGAGTCCAGTAGGAACGGAGCCCTGCTGACCCATTCTAGACTTCTAATCTCTAGCAATGAGAATAAGTTCACACTGTTTTAAGTGCCTGTACTTGTGGTCACTTGTCACAGCAGCAGTAAGAGACGAATACGGCCACGTGTGAAGCAGCGTGGGATCTGAGGCCCCTGTCACAGGTCAGGGTGCAGAAGGCCCAGCTCCTGACCTCAGCTCTGTCACCAACCTGTGCCACCTCAGCCAAAGCCCCCTTTCACAATGCCCAGGGCTGACGGGCTGAGCTTACGTAGTAAATACTCATAACACCTCTGGGAGGAGGCGCTGTCACTATCATCGCCATATTACAGACGAGCAAACCGAGGCACGTGCCTTCCTTATGGTATTTCCTAAGTCCGTGGGGTCGCACAGAGTCGGACAAGACTGAGCAGCTTCACTTTCACTTTTCACTTTCATGCACTGGAGAAGGAAATGGCAACCCACTCCGGTGTTCTTGCCTGGAGAATCCCAGGGATGGGGGAGCCTGGTGGGCTGCCGTCTATGGGGTCACACAGTCGGACACGACTGAAGCGACTTAGCAGCAGCAGCAGCAAGGTGGTAAACTGAAGCTTCTGTCCTCAACCCAAGACTCAAGGAATGTGGGGCTCAGATAGTAATCGGGAAGCTGGGCTGGACTCCAGTCTAATCTGCCTCCAGAACCAGGGCCTCCTGCTTCCTCCCCAAACTGTAAGGTCCTCAAGGACAGGATTGGGGTCTTCCACTTCTGTATCTTCAAGGCCCGGGACAAAGTATGACTCTTAGAAGACTCGGAGCAAATGCTGAGCATCAGCAAATCCTGACATTCAATACAGAACAAATACGTGAATGAGAGATTGAACAAATCTCCCCTCAACCAAAGAGACGCTTCTCATGTCTGTGATCTAATTCATTCCTGCCTACCTAACCTCCAGGTGAGCCAACTCGAAGGTCAAGTATGTGCTTGCTTCCCAAGAATGGCAAGCATGCCTGCTAGCATTGGGGAGGCAAGACGACGTCGTGGTTAAAGGCATGGTCTCTGACATCTGGTGATCTGAGTGCAAATTCCAGCGATGCCTCTCCTGAGTTGTCAAATCATCTCTCTGAGCCTCACAGGTTATAACAGAAGTCATAACAGAAATATCTCAGAGAGTAGTTGTATGAAACCTCTGGCATGGTATCTGGTATCTGGTAAGCACTCCATAAGCATTAGCTGTTATTATTATTATTAACACTGCTGATGCTGGGATGAGCAGAGATCCAGGTAGGAATGGGGTATCCATGGTGAGAAGTACATGGTGCATCTCTGAATGAGTACCAGGGGTCCCACAGGAGCAGGAAATACAGAGCACTGGTAACTGCATCAGTTAGCTACAATCACAATAATGGTGTGTAACGAACAACCACAAAGCCCCAGTAATATAAGGATTTAATTAGTTGATCTGTTAGTGGCGAACTGGAGCATGGCTGAGCTAGACTCTTCACTGAGTTTTGGGCTAAGGGTAGTTCAACATGTGTTCATTCTGGGGCCAGGCTAGGGGGAGGAGGGCAGCTACCTTTGTGGAGCCCTTCTCCCAGCCATGGCAGAAACATGCAAGGCCCCTGGACATCTAAGCTTGGAAAGGACACTCTATCACTTCGGGCCAGAGGAAGACACAAGGCCAAACCGAAAGTGAAAGATGAGAAGCACAGACCCTGCCTGCCTCTTGAGTGGGAAGAACAGCCACATCTTATGGCTAAGAGCATGGATACAGGGATGGGGGAGGAATTGGGGCCAGGGATGTGTTTCCCCCAACAACCAAACACTAGGCAAACCTCAGAAAGGGTTCTCACACTGCCCCGGCCTGCTTGCCTCACCAGCTTCTGCAGCCCCTGCGACATCAACTCCTGGTCAAAATCTGGAAGACCCCAGCAGCAACATTGGCAGTCTGTGGGGATCCCCATCCTCACCTTCCCAACATCTGGACCTGCTCCAGGGAGCCATTAATCTCGGGCAATTTCTTTTCTCACTTGATTTGTTTATTTAAGGAAAACAAGTTGCTCTTAATTAGGAACACTGCTGTTGAAATGTTCAGTGCATTCTAGGCTGCCTATGTTCAGACCTTCTGCCTAAAATTATACCTGTGCTCTGAACATCTGCGAGTCTGTTCAGTGACTGGCCTAAGTACAGGCTTCTAGCGGGGGAGACATGGGTTGTCCTGGGGCCTGAGGGAGCTGGGGGGCAGAGGAAGACACAGCTTCAGAGCAAAGGCGCCTGAAAAAATGAACATCCGACACCCCAACACTCTGCTCAGAGCTGGCGCCACCGATCGCTGAATCAACACTCGGCAGGCACACACGCGAGCACAGTGCAGACGTGCAGAGCACACAGAAGAGCAGCGTTTAAAGGTTCAGAGATGTGTTCTGTCTGGACGCTCTCAGCAGTGTTTACAGCTGCCCCCCCGCCCAGCACCTTATCAGCCCTGCGGACACCGAGTCACACCTGCACAGACGCATGTGTTCAGAAACACACATATACACACGCGACACACACAGAAGTTGCTTTGCCCCACAGACAGGCAAGCACATGAAACACACATCATACACCCAGGGACATGTGAAAAGATACAAGGCCCCACTCTAGGTACACACATTCGGGAACTCACGCACACACAGGAGCCATGCACAAACGTCACACTGCAACATCCAGAAGCACATTCGGAGACACCTCACGTGCACACCGAGACGCACTCGAATGGACACAGCGACCAACAAGCCCAATAGCAACACTAAGAAACACATACATATACACAGAGACACAGCCAAGCGTACTGTGCTTCACAGGTGCACACACTCAGAAACACATGTGTACACACACAGATGACTAAGTTTACACTGCAAAGCACACAGGTGCACATCCATAGAAACACACACGTACACAGAGACACAGTCAAGTGCACCCTCTCTCACTCACCGACACACGTGTTCAGAACCCCACACGCACACATAGAGACACTCACAGAGGCTGCATCACAGCAAACAGGCACACAGAGGACGAGAAGCGTGCAGGGCTGTACACGCACATGCACACAGAGGCACAAAGACACCGTGAAAAGCATGGTGATAGACACAGCCATAAGCTTACACTCGTATCACTGCACACAGGTGCGCACGTGCACACACGCAGTGCTCACAGATGCCCACACAGACAACATGTACATGTGCCCTGGCCACCCCACACAGCCCCTCAAACAGAGACTGGCACACAGACCCTCGCGACACATGTGTGCACCTGACCACACACACACAACTGCTTAACACTCACAATTGCATACCCACACTCACACTGCCTCACTCAGGCACGTGCACACACACATATGCCTAAGTCCATGGACAGGCAATCTCATGAGTACACACTAATACTGACACTAGTCTCACATGTGCCCACACACGCTTCAGGGTTTTACGTAACTCTACTCACACGAGCACACGTACGCATACTACATGAGAACGTATGCACAGGCACATGTTCACACACAGGTGTCTGCACAGACACACACGTCCTATTCCGCCAGGAAAGCAAACTGTTCGTTTTCTGAATCCTGAAAGTCGAGCCCGTAGATAAGAGCTAACACACGGTGGAGCTGCTCCCACTCCAGGCCAGGCTGCATGCCTGTTAACTCACTCCGTGTTGGCCAAGATGAGGTCTGTCTTCCCCATGGAGGTTTTAGCATGGACCCAGGGCTTCCCTGGTGGCTCAGCCTGCAATGCGGGAGACCTGGGTTTGACCCCTAGGTTGGGAAGATCCTCTGGAGGAAGGCACGGCAACCCACTCCAGGATACTTGCCTGGAGAATCCCCATGGACAGAGAAGCCTGGAGGGCTACAGTCCAGGGGGTCACAAAGAGTCGGACACGAATGAGCGACTAAGCACAGCAGAGGGGTTACCTCGTACAGGGAGGGATGTAGATATCCCAAGCCTCGGAACCATCCAGAAAAAAATAAGACTGACTAATTGACAGCCTTCCTCCACAATCTCAGCCACCTGCCCACACACACACACGCAAGACACTTTCCCGGCATGGCTGTTCCTGCAGGGAACAGCAGCCTCGCCTGATCAGACAGCCTAAGCAGATGGAGGGCTGCCCAGACATACTGAACTTCTCTGCCCTGGATCCCTCCACAGCTGCAAAGTTGAAGCCATGGAGACAGCTTACCTCTACCTCCTGTTGTCATGGCGACGCAGCAGCTGGATGCATCCAGCGCTCCCAGACCGCCTGGGGCTCCCCACTAGGAGCTGCTGGTCCAGAAGTGCTTTTATGAGGAAGGAGAGGGTAGCGGGGTCGGGGCGGGGGAGGGAACTGCAGGTGTCAGATGATCCGAGAGAACAAGGGCCGGGTCCCCAGCCAAGGATTAGGCACCTGGTGCTCAGGGCCAGCCTCCCTGGGGACAACAGCACCCAGATGCCCGTGCGCAAGACTCAAAACAGACAGCCTTGCTGCTGCATTCGTGCAGCCCCAGTCTCACCAGGCGCACCAAGCACTTCCCACGCACCGCCTCAGTTATCAGCTCCTCATTGTACTGTGGAGGGACCGAGGTTCAGAAGGCGAAGTGATTGGTCAGACTCAGACGTGTCTCAGTCCCAGACCATTCACACACTGTGTTACACCACCTCCTGTGATTTGGAGGATTTCATCTCTGACAGTCACTCAGGGCTGTAAGAATGTCTGGACCTCTGAGGATACAGGAAATCTCTTCCTTTTTACAGAAGCAGCAACTGGAGCTCAGAGAGGTTGAGTGATTTGCCCAAACTCACATAGCAAATTGATGGCCGACTTGACGTTCAACCTCTTGACCCGAAGACGGGGTTTCCCCAGGACATTAAATACCAGCCTCTGACACCCTCGAAGCATTCCTGGGTCCTGGCAGCCTAGAGAAGTAGCTCGTAGCCTGCCTGGCCCCAGGTCAGAACCCCAAGCACTGGCGGGAGGTCCTCAGACTCCCACCTCATGCCTCAAGCACTGTCCAGGAACCACGCAGCAGTGTTGTTTCCTAGAGGCAGACACCAGGTCTGACCACAGGGCCAGGGGAATACATCTATTAGGTCAGGAACAGAAGCACCTCCACTGCCTGCCTCACGGACCAACTAGTTCATGGAGATGACGCCGGCCCTAGGCTGGAACCCTAGGAAGTGAAGCAAGACTTCATCTCGGGGGCTGTGACAACAGGGATGGCTCCAAAAATGACCCCTGGAGACCAGGTGGCCTCTTTGGAGCATGTTTTTCCTTAAGAGGAAAAAAACGATCTGGCCAGACTCATGAGCTACGTGCTGGGCTCTGCAGAGCCTCGAAGGGCCTGGGGTGTGACAGACCACCCACAGCCTCAGAGTTGAGGATGATAGTGCCAGGAGTCCCCATCCAAATGTCCATTCCAACCTCTTTTCTGCTGAAGTTTGCACCTCGCCAGGCTCCAATCTGAATGGTCTCATTGGGCAGCTCAGGAAACTTCTCCCAAATTTTTAGCTCATCTAAGGAGCTGCAAGGGATCGGAGCTGATCCCCACTGTTTCTAGCGTCTGCCAGCGAGGTGATTCGGCTCCGGCGATGACGCTTGGGGCTGCTGGAAGGGCTTGGATGGGGGCGATCTGTCTGGACGGGTCCCCCTGATTCCCTCTACACATACATACACACACACATATGCACGCACGCACCAGAATGGACATAAGCAAGACCGCAAAGCACTCTACACAGAATTCATCACCCAGGCAGTCCTGGCTTCTCCAGATGATGGGGAATCTCGTTTACCAGAGTATTACCCCCACAAGGACCCTGTAAAGTCAACTTGAAAATAGGTCCAGCTCCTTCTCCCTCAGAACTCTAACTGGCCAAGAAGGGGGTGATTCATGAGTCAAATGAAAGGGGCCCACTGCCTTCCCCCTGGCCCAGGTCAGCTGAGAAGCCCTGCACGTCCTATCTCAGGAACCCGAGGGGATGCTTGGAGGAAGGACTCAGGATAAGCCGGCACGTCCAACCCTCTGCGGGAGGAGAGAAAGTTTGTCATCCACCCAGAGCCGGCTGTCACCACTCGGGGTTCTTTACTCACCTGGCTCTGGACACTGAACCCCAGGCTCCAGGCAGCATCTGGAATCGGCAGCCCAGCTGGGGGACAGATATCCTTTGCAGCAGCTCTATGCCCTCTCCCTAAGGCCCCCCTGCTAGCAGGACCAGGCCCCTTAGCCCTTACCTGAGGGTCTCAGTCACTTGCAAACTCTGCCAACGGAGCCCAGCCAGCGCCCGGGGTCTCTCTCTCTGCGACTCCCGCGTCCGGCTTGGCGCACCCGCTCTGTGGGTGCCTTCCCAGCTGCCAGCTGCTGCAGTGGCATCCAGGAAAGGGAGACTGGATTTTCTTTCTCGCCGCCTAGTCTCCTCCCGGCGGCCCGGGGGGCTATTTCTCCGGGTCTGGTGCAAGGGGCATCCTCCGCGCCTCCAGCGGGAAAGTGGAAGAGTGTGCGTCCTGGATTGCAGCAGCGGCGACGGCGGTGGCCGGGGACGAGGAGGCGGTGGCGACGCCAGCCGGTGAGCCGGGGAGGCGGGCGGAGGCGAGAGGAAGTGCAAACCGGG
>NW_011495054.1:8138180-8158028 GCF_000754665.1 Bison bison bison
CTCTCTCGCTCCCCCGGACTTCACGTCTCTGGAGCCCGAGCTCCCAGCGCCGCCGCCGCCGCCAGCACGCCTCAGCCCGGCGCGCTCCTCGCGCGGAGCCACGGCACTGCCTACCGCTTAACTCCTTGCATGCCACCTGGCCCTCCCGCAGCCTCCCGGGGAGCTGGGCAGACCCGGTGCCAGGCCTGCTGCGGCTCTGGGGAAGGGCCTCAGCCTCTAAGCCTCAGTTTCCCCATCCGTAAAATGGGCTCGAAAGACGCACGTCCTAGAATTGTCTGGAGAATTAACTGAGACGATTGTGGGACGTGCCAAGATCCCTGGCATTGTGTAAGCACTGATAAATGGCAGCGGATTTGTTGTTGCTGCTGCTGGTTTTGTTCAGGAGGCTTGCCACGGTGCCTCATTAATGGTAACCCCAATAAAGGGCACTCGGGTTTTGGGGGGGTGGGGGAGGGTGTTTAGTTTGTTGTTTTACAAGCTACACGGGCAGTAAATTTAAGCTGTGTGACTTCTGTCTGATCACTCACCCTCTCTGAGCCTGTTTCAGAATTTCCCTTCGGAGCTCTGTGACCTTGGACAAGTTTCCACCCTGAATCCCTGTATCCTCCTCTGTAAAGTGAGATGGTAGGTAATGGCCACCGTCAAAGGATCTCCATTGAAACTCTGGGAAAGGAGCCCACCTAAAGGAAGGGTCACTGCTGGGTGAGTGCCTCCTAAGTGCCAGAAACATGGCCGTGTACTTTCGCACATATCAAGCCCTTGAAAACAAGCCTCGAAGGCTGCTAGTTCCATTTTCATTTTTCAGATGAGAGAACTGGGGCCAACAGAGGTTAAGAGACTCAGCTAGCTTAGCACAGCTAGAAAGGAGCAGAGCTGGGATTGATACTCTGGAATTTCTGACTCCAAAACCATTGTCTGTTTAAGCTTGGAACTCAAGGAGAGGCTTTAACGTGGCCCTTTGCAGACTCTTCTTCATTTAAACTAACAAGAAGAATTCATACCTGCATCTTATCAGAGCAGTCATTTTCCCAACTATAAAATTAATTCTCATCTAATGTACATAATTCAGAAAATAGTAAATAAAAAGAAGAAGAGCAAATCAACTCCATTCTTATCACCCAGAGATGATGATTTTTAACATCTTGGTGTAGTTCCTTCCAGTCTTTTTTCTATACCTATATATAAAAGCATGTAGAATCATCCATTCTGTATCAGGAGATGGGTAGGGCTTGGCAAATGCAGCTCATAAACCCTTTGTGAAGGCTGAGCCCCCAGTTTCACAAGAGAAAAAGACATATAAATGCTCGATCAATGGCAGCTGCTACTTTTTATTAGAAAGAAGTGATCTGAATAATACTAACACCAATTGCTGAGAATTGCTGAGTCCTTACTAAGCAATAGGCACCATTTCTGTTAATTCTTTACAAACACTTTAAGGGATACATCTTGGAGTTGGTTCATTTAAAGATGAAAGACTGGAAAGATGGTTAATTTAACAATGAAGACTCAGAAAACTGAGGCCCAGAAAGGTGAGGTCAGTTGTTCAAAGGCACACAGCAAATTCATGGCAGAGCTGGAATTAGAACCCCAGCTCATCTTCACACCCCACCCCAGTCTCCAGCATGATTACAAATGGCAGATCCTCTGTTTCTTTCCCACGCCGTCCTCTTCCCACCGCAACTCACAGCCCTCTTGCTCTATCCCAGGAACAACCCTCCAGGGAGCGATCCAGAGACTGACACCTGGTCAAGGAGCCCATCGCAGGGTCTGAAAAGTGTACGACTGACCTCTAGCCATTTCCAGTCCACCTCCCCAAAGCCCACTTCTCCCTGCCCCTCTGTCATGCCCCTCAGGAAGGAGCACTGGGCTTCTCACAAAGTGGAAGAAGCCACGGGTGAAGCTCAAGGGCTAGGCAAGTGTCCTTGGGTTGGTCACTCACCCCTTGGAGCCACCGCTTCATTATCCATGAAAGGACTGATAATGTCTTCCCTGCCTGCTTCTTAGGGTTTGGGGAAAATAACAGACTGGAAAGCACTTTGAGAGTGGCAGAATTGTAGTAAATAATGGTGATGTTATAACCATCACTGCCATCATCATACAAGCATTTAAGAACAGAGTACCCTGGCCTTGCGCAGTGCTGAAAAGTGGGAGCCCTGGAGACGAGTTTGTTTTTCTCCATATGGATGACCCCTCACAATGCATTGAAAGAATTATCTTTCCCCCACTGCCCTGTGGGTCCACTTGTATCACAAAACATATGTTCCGCACATGCGTGTAGGCTGGTTCAGGGCTTTTCATTCGGTTCCACTGGTCGATTTGGTTATGTTTATGTCAGTATCACATGGTCTCAATTACTATAGCTTTATAATAGTCTTGATATCAATAAAACACATTCTTTTAGCATTCTCTCTACAATATTATCTTGGATATTCTTTTTTTGAATTTATTTATCAATTTTAGAATTAGTTTATCAGGTTTCTCATACGACAATGACAAATACTCGCTGGGTTTGAATTGAGATGACATAGTCTACGGATCAATTTTGAAGACATTTGCCATCATTACAGTATTGAGTTTTCCAATCCCTCTACATCACACCATATGCAGAAATAAATGCCAATTGAGCTGTAGATCTAAATATGAAAGGCAAAAGAACAAAGCTTCCAGAAGCCTAGAGCAGAGGCAACCTTTATAATCTTGGGGGTAGGAGAAGACTTCTTGTTTAAGAAGCACCATTCAAAAAGGAAAATACTGATATATTTCATATATTAAAATCATAAGACCTCCACTAATAAACACCATTTAAGTGCATGAGTCAAGGCATAGAATGGGAGCAGATATTTCCAATACCCAGAACTATGGGCTCCTATTCAGAACTTATTAAAAATCTTCCCACAAATCAATAAGTAAAAGACAGACAGCCAAATCAAATGCTCAAGAAACTGGGACAGAGGCTTCACAAAAGAAAATGTTCAGAGAGCCAATAAACTCATTAAAAGGTGTTCAACCTAATTAGAAATCAGGGGCACGCCTATTAAAACTGCAAGGGGAGACCATTACACGAAAATTACAAACATTGACAACCCCAAGTGCTGGTGAGAGTGTGGAGCAACTGGAAATTGAATGTGCTGCTGTTAGGAGTGTAAATTGGTACAAACATTTTGAAAAACTGTGTGGTATATCTACGCACTCTGAATATACACCCCTTTCTGGCTAGCATTTCCCCTTTTAGGTATATACCCAACAGAAATGAATGCTTGTGTCCGCCAAGAGACGTGCAGGAGAATGTTCACAGCAGTCGTGCTTGTTGCTTATAAGAGCACATTTTAACCACACAAATGAATGTACGTACAAAACACAAACAGACTCACAGACATAGAGAACAGACTTGTAGTTGCCAAGGCAGGTGGGGGGAGGGAAGGATTGAGAGTTTGGGATTAGCGGATGCAAACTATTGTAAATAGGATGGATAAACAACAAGGTCCTATTGGACAGCACAGAGAACTATGTTCAATATCCATGATAAATTATAATGGAAAAACATGAAAAGAATATATATATATGTAATATGTATAACTGAATCACTTTGTTGTACATCAGAAAATAACAGCATTGTAAATGGACTATACTTCAATACAAAAAAAATATCACATTTTAAACTAATCGCAAACAACATAAATGTTCACCAACAATAGGATGGGTTCATTATGTATAATCAGCTGGTGGAACACTATACAGCAATGAAAAGGACCAGATTCCAGGTACACACCACCACAGGGTGAATCCAACAAGCACAGTGTTGAGGGATAGAAATGAAACACCAGCGGGTACTTCCTGTAAAGATTTCACTTACATAACGTTTGGAGGCAGGCAAACTCAACTGGAGGTTGGAGGCCAGAGTGACGGAATCTCCAAGGAGGAGGATGAGCATTGCAACTGGGAGGGAGCGCGTGGGACTCCTGGAGTGCTGGACGTCTTCTTCCTGGACCTGGTTGGTACCTACACAGGTGTTCGCAGCGTGTCATTGAACCTTCTGTTTAGATATTGAGCACTTTTCTACATGTGTGTTAACTCAACTTTTGAAAAGGCTGTTTCTTAAGTGACCATGCTTAGGCAAGACAGTAACAATTTCAAATCTGAGCTCTGGTACTTTCTGGCTGTGGACTGTGGCCAAGTTATTGCATCTCACTGAGACTTAGTTTCCTAATCCAGAATATGGAAATAATAATTGTACCCATTGGATGGGGTGGTGTGAGGATGACAGGGTTTCAAGTGAAATAGGAGAGGCAAAGCACTGCCCTCAACCAATATTGGCTGATGATCATCATCAATTATATTCTGCTGTATTATATATAAAAGTATAATATAAATGAAGTATTATATATAAAGCAAACGAGTATCTGAGAAATAATGGACAGAACTGTTTGAATCTCAGTGACGGTTGCCAGGTATTAATAAAAGACAGGATGTCCAGTTAAATTTTTAGGATAAGTCTGTAATTTTACATGAGACAAACTTAAACTAAATGTTTTAAAATCGTTTATCTGGAATTCAAATTCAACTGGGTGTCCTGTAGTTTTGTTCTCCAAATCTTGCCATCCTAATTCCACAGTCATTAGCCATGTGCTCTGCAGTAATAAGTTGCTTGACCACTCTGGCCTCGGTTGCCTAATCTTTTAAATGGGAATAAAGGTCTTTTCCAGTACTGACAAGAGGGTGAAACTGATTAAATCAGATTTTCTGCCAGGGCGCATCAACCGCTCTGTATTTGTTCCTTTCCCTCTATCATCTCCATCCCTCTTTTTCTGCTCTTTTCTTTTCTTGCCTAAGTCTTAGGGTTGCCCGAGCGCCCCACAGACATCGTGTGGCCTCCCTGCTGCTGGACTCTTCAAAACTAAGAGACTGCGATTAGCTATGAAGAGTGAGTAGTAAAGTTGTAGAGCTTTTGTCTAACATACACACACAGTCAGTTTCGGCAGGAAGGGCCTGCCTGCTGCTCAGCCACCGGGCAAACTCTACTTTGAGGCCCTGCCCCGCTCTCCGCTCATCCCCGCCATCCTTTGTGTTTCAAGTTTCTGAGAAAAGTCTCACCCTCTCTCCGTGCCATCTATTCCAGCTCCAAGTATTATTGTTTCTGGCCAAAGTCTGTTGTAGGACTCACAGAGGAGCCGCAAGAAACAAAGCGATCTTTGAAATAAACTCTATTAAAGATCAAAACGGTGATGTAAGAGAGTTTCCAAACATCAGATCAGGTAACACCTCTGAGCCACTTTCATAAAAATGAGCCACTAACCCATACATCACTGTCATTTGAACCCCAGCATCTAAAAATAGGATTTGCTCTAATTTCCTGAGTAGCTGATGCAAATAGAGAGAATGTGAGGGTAGTGAGTGGGCTGTGTCAGGTGATAAGTAACTCCCCACCTTGATGGCATTTTTCTAAAGTAGAAAGGAGGAGAGCTTGCCTCCAGAAATGCTAGGCAAATCCTGGCAGAGGTCAGAGGCTTAGGATGAAGGATGCGGGAGTTAGCCTGATCTGGGGTGGAGCCCCGACTCTGCCACCTCCTAGCTGGGTAGCCTTAGGTAAATTAACATCTCTGGTCTTCCTCTTTTAAAAAACAGAGACTGAGGATTTTGTGTGGATTAAATGATGAGCGCATATAGATTGTTTCCCACAGTTCATGCATTACACACATGAGCCGTGACCCATTATTACAATGATTCCAGATGGAGAGGACAAATCGAAGGCGACGTGAGGATGCCATTCATTTAGGGCTCTGAACAGAATTCCAGTCCTAGAATTTAAGCGTGTGTGGGTTTCCCAGAGTCAGATTTTTTTTTCTTTTTCTTTTTCGGGCATTAAGCAACTGACTCACACATCACTGTTAATGTGCAGAAAAAAGACTAAGGCTGAGAAGAGGGAATTGCAGAGGTCGCTGTGACTTTGTCCTGGTGCAGACACACAGTGGAGGAGGTCTTCTAACTGCAGGGATTTTGGGCACGATGCCCAGGGTAGACTGGCCATTCCCTCTAGCATTTTTTTTTTTTAATTTTTACTTATTTTTTAAGTTTATTTTGAATTGGAGGATAACTGCTTTACAATATTGTGTTGGCTTCTTCCATACAAAAACGTGAATCAGCCACAAGTACACATATGTCCCCTCCCTCCTGAACCTCTCCCCTACCCCTTACCCCATCCCAACCCTGTAGGTTGTCACAGAGCATCAGGTTGAACTTCCTGTGCTATACAACAGCTTCCCACTGCCTATCTATTCTACACCTGGTAGTGTGCATGTATGGGGCTTCCCTGGGGGCTCAGATGGTAAAGAATCTGCCTGCAATGCAGGAGACCTGGGTTCAATCCCTGGGTTGGGAAGATCCCCTGGAGAAGGAAATGGCAACCCACTCCAGTATTCTTGCCTGGAGAGTTCCATGGACAGAGCCAGGCAGGTTACAGTCCATGGGGTGGCAGAGTCGGACATGATTGAGCAACACACACACACTATATATGTCAATTCGTGCCACCCTCCCCTCCCCCTGCTGTGTCCAAAGTCTGCTCTCTATGCCTGTGTCTCTATTCCTGCCCTGCAAATAGGTTCATCAGCATCATTTTTCTAGATTCCATATATACGTGTTAATATATGATATTTGTTTTTCTCTTTCTGACTTACTTCACTCTGTATAACAGGCTCTTGGTTCATCCAACTCAATAGAGGTGACTTAAATGTGTTCCTTTTTATGGCTGAGTAATACTCCATTGCATATAGGTACCACAGCTTCTTTTTTCATTCATCTGTCTATGGACATCTAGGTTGCTTCCATGCCCTAGCTGTTACAAACAGTGCTGCTACAAACCTTGAGCACTGTGCATTTCTGCTGCTTCTGTGGAATCTCTCTCTGCTCCCTGGACCCTCCATTCAGAGCCCTACTGTGAGTTCCCAGCCTCTCCTTTCCCACCTGATAGCAGGTGGTGCTTGGTCAACCATGCAAACTCCCAGAGATCAAGAGATGTGTCATTTAATTACTTTTCTTTGCCTAGCACCCAACACAGTGCTTGGCACACGGTAGGCTGTCTTAGTCCATCTGGGCCTTTACAGTAAAAATATAGACTGGGTAGCTTATCAACAACAGAAATTTGCTATAGTTCTGGAGGTTGGGAAGTCCAATATCAAGGCAGATTCAATGTCTAATGAGAGCTTATGTGCTGGTTTATAGATGCCATCTTCCTGCTGTGTCCTCACATGGTGGGTGGGGGCAAGGGTCTTTTTTTGGGGGGTGTCTATTTGTTAAGGGCATTAATCTCATTCATGAGGGCTCAATTCTCATAACCAAATCATCTTGCAAAGGGTCCTACCTCCTGATACTATTACACTGAGGATTAGCTTTCAACACGTCAATTCTGGAGTGACAAAAACATTTTCAATCTATAGTACAGGTGCTCAGGAAAAAGTAGATGACTGAAAAAAACTGTCCAGTATTCCCACAGACACATGCCGATTAAAAGAAAACCTGGTATGATTAAGAGAATCTTCCCATTAACATTTCATAATATTAATATTTCAGTAAAAGAGGGAAAGAGGCATAAAGTAGAGGAATGGATACCGGGGCACCTTTCAATGTCAGAGCAGTGGAAAGAATCTGAATGCCCATTAACAGGAGAATGGATGGATCGATTCTGGTATATTTTTGAAGCAGGGGGACTGTGCAGCAGTGAAAATTAATGAACTAGAACTCTATGTATCATCACGGGTAAACTTCAGAAGTTAGTGCTGAGCAGACAGCAAAAGCTAGCTGCAAAAGGACACAGACAGAATAATACTATTTAATAAAGTTCAAAAATCTATAAAATAATTCAGAATATTTTTATGAGTACATACATGTAGAGTAAAAGGCCACTGCATTTCTGTGCTTTCACTCATGTATAGGAAAAGCAGAGGAACCTATGTGGGGATGATGAACATCAAATTCAGGAGTTGGGGACTTCCCCGATGGTCTAGGACTCCGAGCTTCCAATGCAGGGGGCCTGTATTCAATCCTTGGTTGGGGAACTAAGGTCCCAGTGCCTTGTGGCATGGCCCAAAAATAAAAACCTCAAATACAATGGATAAGAAATAAGGATTTACTGTATAGCACAGAGAATGGCATTAAATATCTTTTTTTTTTTTTTTCCCAAGAGACAAGCTACCGCTGCTGAGGGAGTGGGGCAGGGGAGGTTCCGGAGTGTTTTAATTGTGTTTTTAATGTTCTATTAAAATTTCTCAGACTGTTTGGTTCATGTGTAGAAGTCACATCGTTCTCTGCATTTTTTTTTTTTTTTTGGTGTGTCTGAAATATTTCCTTAAAGAAAAGAAAAGAAAACAAAAAGAAAAACTGAAGCAGCCGTTGAAAGTGAAGGCCAGACTAGAACCGGCTTACTTCCTACCCTCTGTTCTCATATTTGCTGTGTGTTGAGTAAGGGATGTAGCCTCTCTGGACTTCAGTTTCCTCAACATTACAATGAGGATAATACCTCTTGGGAGCATTACATGAAATAATGTATACAAACCACTGAAAGCTGGGTAAGCACTCAGCAAATAATTGTTCATATCATCATTGTCAACAGCAGTCAATTTCAAATCATTTGAGAACTGGAAGCAACTAACAAGATCACCCATTCCTAGCCTGTCTTTGAAGATATGATGGTTGAGACTGCAGAGGTTGAGCCAGTCACCTAAGTGGTGGGGTGCTTGGGAGGGAGATTGGAGAGCCAGAGGGGGCCTCTGTATGAGGAAGGTCCCCTCTGGGGTAGGCATGCAGCCTCTGCTCCAAAGCTCTTCCTGCAAAATCTGTAGAAACCCACTTCCTTCCAAGGGACCGATGATGATGACACAGGAGAACCTACTAAAACGAAGACATAGACCCCAAAGGCAGCGGGACCCCTCCTAAGGTGGCTTCACCCCTTCCTCTCCCAATCCTTAAGCACACTGATATCATCATGAAAAGGACTGAGAAGAACGTCTGCAAGCTCATCCTTTCTAATATATATTTTTTAAAACAGTAAAAAATAGGATACCTAACACAAACTTGCATCACCCTCCACAAAAACAGGCTTGCTGCACCTAGATCGCACTGTTTGTAACAGCCCCAAACTGCAAACACGTCAAATGTCCGTCAGTGAAGAATGGACAGATACTGTCTTCATTCAAAGGAATACGATCCAGCAATGAGAATGAACACGCTATAGTTGCTATGGCCACACGGCTGAATGTTACAAACATAATGTGAACAAAAGAAGCCAGAACCCAAGGACGTCATCTGCTGCCGTTTATATAAAGTTCAAAAACTGCGAAACTAACCAGGCTGCTAGAAGTCAGAATGGTGGTTACACTTGGGTGGGAGAGGCTGTTGGTGGAAGTGGGCTGAGAGGGGCTTTTGGGGGTGATCAATCCTTCAGTTGAGCTAGGTGCTGGTGATATGGGTGTTTTCCTTGTGAAAGGTGTGAGCTGTACACTTAATACTTGTACACTTCTGGACATATATTACACTTCAACTAAAATGCTCCTTACTGTAAAAACTTGCCAGTTCCAGCCTTCCAACGTTTATTAGTTACCGAAGACTATGTTCTGACATGGATCAGGCCACACAATAAAGTGGATAAACGTAGCCCTCTAAATTAGCATCCTCTCTTAAGCCTTGACCTTGAACATACCAGCTGAAACCAGCTTTCATTTCAGGCTCACTGAAAGGGGGGATTGTCTACCTCAGACCTGGCCAGGTGGAGACAAGGGCCATTACTCAGGACACCCGATCCAGAGAGACAGGTAAACCACCCAAATTATCTGATTTGGCAGTTTCCTGAGCTCAAATGACCCAGATAATGGTCAGACTGCCAGGGTGACACCACACGTCCCAGCCCAAATACCTACAAGGTAGATGCTTTCTCTGGGGCCATATTTGTGGGCAGAGTCCTATTCCACCCTGCCCGCATGGCCCGGGTCTAATTTCTGCAAGAGGAGCTATGGGGGCTCTTGAAGTCCGAGAGGCCACAGGAAGGTAGTGCGGTCTGGACCCTTGTGGGGCTCCAGGCAGGCCCCCTTTGTGGTCCTACGTTGAGGCTCTCCCATGGCCTCCCCAGAACACAGCTCTGGGCCACTGAGCATGGATGAGCTCATTTAATCTGACAACCCTAGGAAGGCGTATTACCTGTATTATTATTAATAATATAATTATTATTAATATAATTATTATTAATAATACCTGTATTATTATTCCCATTTTGCAAGGGATGAAACTGAAGCATAGGGAGGTGAAAGGAATCACCCCGTAGCGAACACCAGAAAGGAACGGAATCACTTTTTTTTTCTTTTTTACAGATTCTCTTACCAGCCATGCCTTCTCCCACCATTCCTTCCTCCAAGGATGCTCTTTCCCACCCCTTGTCTTCTAGCTACTCATGCAGCAGGCCTCAGGGAAAACCCACTTCGGCAGGACGGTCAGTGAGTTCAAGTCCTCTGTGGAGCAGGTATGGAGATGGGAATGGACATACACGGGATTTATTGGAGGAAGCTTCCACAGAGGTTGAAGAGAGAGGGAACGGGATTAAGCAGAAAGAGGCTTCAGACTATGATGCAAATTTGACATCAGGAAAGGGGAGGGGGAAGGAGAGGGGATGTCCAGGAAGAGCCTCAGACACAGCATAACTGTGAGAAAGGCTGGGGCAGCCCAACAGGAGCCCAGAGCAAAGACTACCCATTGGTGGAGTCCAAGTTGGGTAGGGATGTCTCAGGCCTTCAGACCGGCAGACTCTGAGGTCAGTCAGGACATTTACAGAAGGCAAAACAAGCATTGGTTTACTCAGTGTATTGGTTATAAGCCGGGCTGCAGAGAATCTCTTGAGAGCATCCATTATAACTATCTATTGGATGGCTGTCTTACCCACTGGGCTGTAAGCTCCACAAGAGCAGGAATTATCCTGTGCAGAGAGCAAGCCTGGCATGCCAGAGCTGCTCTGTTAATATCTGAGGACTGACAGGCCCTTCTGACTAGCTCCTCTGGGCTTGTTGATTGCCACACGTTTCCAGAGGATGGTCCTTGCAGAATTTTGTGATAAGGATGAGGGATAAGAGGTTGGATCTGGGTTTAAGTTTTAGAGCCAGATCTGATCTGTATGACCTTAGGCAAGTCATCTTTCTTTTTCATTTTTTAAGCTTCTATTTATTCAACTACAGAGTGGGGAAAAATAATATCTACACACTAGATTATTTGTCTGTTTCAAAGATCAAATGAGAATGAATGGATAAAGAAGCTGTGGCATATATATCCCATGGAATATTACTCAGTCATAAAAAGGAACACATTTGAATCAGTTCTTATGAGGTGGATGAACCTAGACCTGTTATACAGAGTGAAGTAAGTCAGAAAGAGAAAAACAAACATCACATATTAACGCATATATATGGAATCTAGAAAGACGGTACCAATGAACCTATTTGCAGGGCAACAAATGAGATGCGGACATAGAGAATGGAGAGGAGAGGGAGGAGGAGAGGGTGGGGCGGACATAGAGAATGGAGAGGAGAGGGAGGAGGAGAGGGTGGTGTGGACATAGAGAATGGAGAGGAGAGGGAGAAGGGGAGGGTGGGGCGGACATAGAGAATGGAGAGGAGAGGGAGAAGGGGAGGCTGGGGCGGACATAGAGAATGGAGAGGAGAGGGAGGAGGAGAGGGTGGTGTGGACATAGAGAATGGAGAGGAGAGGGAGAAGGGGAGGGTGGGGCGGACATAGAGAGTGGAGAGGAGAGGGAGAAGGGGAGGCTGGGGCGGACATAGAGAATGGAGAGGAGAGGGAGAAGGGGAGGCTGGGGCGGATTGACAGAGTAGCGCTGAAACTTATACATTATCTTATGTAAAATAGATAACCGGTAGGAATTTGCAGGGCGGAGAAGGCAATGGCATCCCACTCCAGTACTCTTGCCTGGAAAATCCCATGGGCGGAGGAGCCTGGTAGGCTGCAGTCCATGGGGTCGCTGAGGGTCGGACACAACTGAGCGACTTTACTTTCACGCATTGGAGAAGGAAATGGCAACCCACTCCAGTGTTCTTGCCTGGAGAATCCCAGGGACGGGAGAGCCTGGTGGCCTGCCGCCTATGGGGCTGCACAGAGTTGGACACGACTGAAGCGACTTAGCAGCAGCAGCAGGAATTTGCAGGGAGCTCAACACCGGGTGTTCCGTGACAACCTAGAGGGGTGGGATGGACGGGAGATGGGAGCGAGGTTCACGAGGGAGGAGACATATGTATACCATGGCTGATTCATGTTGATGTATGGCAGAAACCAACACAGTATTGGTAAAGCAATTATCCTCCAATTAAAAATAAATTTTAAAAAAGATTAAATGAGATACTGCTATCACAGTATTTTTCACCATTGTCGTTACTCCAAGGAGACATTTATAGATGGTTACTTTTAGTGTCTATGCTTATTCAAATAAATTAGAGGGCCTCAGCTTCCAAGACATGAATATTATCTCAAAGTATATCATTATTTGACATGAACTTGAGCAAGCTCCGAGAGTTGGTGATGGACAGGGAAGCCTGGCGTGCGGCAGTCCATGAGGTTGCAAAGAGTCGGACACAACTGAGAGACTGAACTGACTGATGTCATTATTTCCACGGAAAATCATATTCATCATATACTGACACATCCTTTATAGAGAGGAACAGTGCCAAACAGAGACTGTCATCACTGTGGTCTGTTCACTTATCTGTATCTCAAGCCTGCCCTTAAAGGCGGGATCCACGTCTTGCTTCTCTGTGTATTGGCAACACTTGCAAGGAGCTTATATGTCACAGAGACCCAGTAAATGCACGTTCCTGATAGCAAAGTGAAGGCACAGCCATGGGACCACATGCCACCTGTATCAGCTGATTTAATCCTCATAACAGTGCCCCTCACCCTCCATGGAGAGTATTGTTCCCATCTTCCAGACAGAGAAACTTGAGTCCTACGGAGGCAAAGCTACTTTCCTAAACTTGCAGAACTTCCAGGTTTCAGGCCTGGGATGGTCTGGCTCCACACTGGGGTTTTTCCACTGGGACACATGGCTGTCAGCCTGGCAAACAGGTCAGTCCAAGCTGCAGTCTAAAGTGCAGTCTGATGCCCTCACCATCCCCGGAGACTCCAGCCTGGCCTCTAGGGAAGTGTTCTTGGAAGCCAGCCTCTCCAGCATCTTCCAGTTTAGACACACGAGTCTCCTGGGAGGAGAGCGAGCCATGGGCTTGTGGGTTGGTGGATTTTTCTGCCTCGGGGTTCAGGAGAAGCCAGTGTGACCTAGATACAGAGTTGCCCTAAGAAGCTTCAGTAATTTGAAGGTCATTTTTCTCCTGATGTCTTCACTGTTTGAACTTTTCTGATGCAAACGCACTCAGGAACAACCATCCATTCATAACAACAGCAACGTGTGCAGAGCTCCTGCTACGTGAAGGTCTGGGGCCATCATGTTCATTTAAAAAAATACTTTGTTCTTATTTGTTTATTTGGCTATGTCAGGTCTTAGTTGCAGCAGGTGGGATCTTTTAATTGCAGCGCATGGGATCTAGTTCCCTGAACCAGGAATCAAACCTGGGCCCCCTGCACTGGACTCTTAACCACTGGACCACCACGGAAGTCCCCCATCACATCCATTTTGACTCTGCAACTTCTCAACTACCATACAAGGTGGGTATCCCTATTCCCATTTTCCAGATGGGGAAACTGAGGCTCAGGAAAAAGGTAAGCTGCCCAACATCACAGAGCTGGGAAGTGGCATGGCTGGATCCAGCCTGGTCAAGGCCTGAGCATGAGATGGGAAGAAGAGATGCCAGCAGGCAGGATGGAGCCTGGTGGTTCTGCCACCCACCTCTGAGGCAGCTGTTCCTTAAAGACATATTGGGATGGCCTCGTCCTTGGCACCCTGCCTTGCGTCACCAGCTTGTCCGTCTTCCAAACCCAGGCACGGCAATATCTTAGTGCACACATGGCTCTAACTACACCACTCGCCTGCTTAAGATCTCCAAATAGCTCCGTTTCCCACAGCCGAGAGCCCAGACTCCTTCACTCAGCACTCAAGGCCTCTGGCAGAATGGCCTCAGGTCCACTTCCTCAGCCCTCCCCTCTGCTCTCATCCACCCTCCATGGCAAACTCTTCATCCCTGCCCCACACACCCTGCTCATCGCCCCCTTCATCTATGTATGTGATGCTTCTCCTCCCTGAAAATGTATATCCTTCCTTCCTCTTCTCCATCCAACAAACTTCTGGGTATCTTTCAATTTAAAATGGTGCCTTTCCTTGCGATGCCTTCATTTCTCACTTATGTAGCATGGTCAGGGAGAGAAGAGGGGCACCAGTTTGGCTAATAGAATCTTATTATTCTCATTACGCCTTTTGCTAGAATCCAAGGAGGCAATTCTATTGCCTCAGTCTAGCTCAAAGAAATACCTTTCAACAAGCATTTACGGAAGGTACAAACCCTTCCTCCACTCCCTCTCCCCACATTCACTGTTCGATTTCCCCATAAGAATTCTTGACCAAAGAATTCCATGGACAGAGGAGCCTGGTGGGTTATAGTCCATGGGGTCACAAAGAGTAGGTATTGGGGCTTCCCCCAGTGGCTCAGACAGAAAAGAATCTGCCTGCAATGCAGGAGACCCAGGTTCCATCTCTGGGTCAGGAAGATCCCCTGGAGAAGGAATAGTATTCTTCTTGCCTGGAGAATTGCATGGACAGAGGAGCCTGGCAGGCTACAGTCCATGGGGTCGCAAAGAGTTGGACAAAAGTAGGTGACTAACTGGAAAAGGCAATGGCACCCCACTCCAGTACTCTTGCCTGGAAAATCCCATGGACGGAGGAGCCTGGTAGGCTACAGTCCATGGGGTCGCAAAGAGTTGGACACAAGTAGGTGACTAACACTAACACTTTGCCCATAAGAGCATTCCCCATCTGTGTAAAGACTGCTTCTCCCCACTCCAACCTTGTGTGTCTAGAAGAAACCATTCCTGGATGTGGAGGGGCATCTTTGAGTCTAGCTGGGCCAGTCTTAAAATCTCATTGCCCTGGCCACAGTGATTGGCCCAGAAATTGACATGTGACCCAAGCTCAGCCAATCAGAAAACTTTCCTGGGAGTTTCTAACTGATATTGGTGGGCAATAACTCTATTTCATGTGGTCAGAGGCTCTAACTTTAGAGGTCCAGAGCTACCGGTGAAATTGGTTTGAGCCCAGTGAGTATGACTAGTCTGGAGGAGTGAACTAGCATGCAGACAAAAGGCTAGAGAAAAATATGATGTTAAATTAGTTCCTGGCTCTAATCCTCCCCCAAATCAGTCATTATGTCATAAGAGCCAGTAAAGTCTTTGGTAGGCTCAAGTTCAAGGTGAGTTTTTGTCACTTAACAACTATAATGTTGTAACAAACATGGTCTAAAAATGCCTTCTCCACTTATGTAATAATGTAGCCAATAAGTATAAATATAAAGTGTGGACCAGGCATTCCCCTAAGTGATGAGGACACAAAAGTGAAATAAAAATATAGTTCCTGCTGATATAGAGCTCACTGTACTAGTCACCTGTGACTATTTAAATTTAAAATAATTAAAATTAAGTAAAATTTTAAATTTAATTTTTGAGTACCACTTGCCATATTTCAAATACTCAGTAGCCACAGGATGCTGTTGGCTACTATACTGGCAGCACAGACAGAAAACATTGCCATTGGCCCAGAACATTCTATCACACAGTGCCGGTCCAGAGCCTTACTGGTAAAAGTGTCATTCCTAAAACCAACAGCATAAGCCTCACTGGGGGCTCCTTGGAAATACAGAATCTCAAGTTCTATCCAAGACGTACTAAGTCATAAACTGCAATCTTCAATAAGACTTTGTTAAATTAACATTTGTTGTGCATAGAACCCTGGGGGGTTGGATGTTGAAACACAATTTAGAAAAAAAAAAAAAAGGACCATTAGGGAAATAGAGGCATTTGTTACTCACAGGTCCTGGAGATCATAGGCAGCCACTCAAGGGGCGATGCGGGGAGGTCAAGGCAGAGTGCAAGGGGCACATGACTTTATCAAGGACCACAGATAGTGCTTTGGGGTTCCCAGACTAAAGCCAGATTTGTCAGTTCAAACCAGAAAGAGTGAGGTTTGGGTGAGCTTCACTGGTCCTGGGAGGCAGGGGAAAATGTTCATCACAAGGGCCTTTGGAGGAGTCATATCAGACACTTGCACTGCCTCATGACCCTAGAGACTGTTGTCTAGGGCAGGCACTATTTGAAGGGGCTGACGTGAGTTTAGTGTCCCTGTGGCTTTCTTGGCCACGCAGAATGGATGCTGAGGCAGTGATAATCCTAGTAGTCTACCTAAGCGTCAAAGATGCCCAAGCGATTCACATGCACATGATAGTCTGAGACCCTGTCCTGACAGACCCGCCTAATTCAGCACCCCCCACCCAACGCTGCCACAGCCCCCTCCACCCAATGCTATCATAGCCCCCTCCACCCAACGCTGCCACAGCCCCCCTCCCATGAACAGCAGAAAGGGTCCCAACCTCGAGAAGGACATGTAGGTTCTCCCAGCTATCAGCTCACTGACCTCTTCCCAAGCCACGAAATAATCTCTATCAGTGCCTATCCACAGAGCGAAGGCTTGAAGGACTGGTGCCAACCTTCAGCTGAACAGACTCTCACCCCGCCCAACACCCTCGCTGCGTCGATAAATAGGGTGCGAGTTAATAACCACCATCGGGCTGGGTTGGACCTTGGCGGCGATACCACCCCAGAGACGATTTTACAATGATTTAATTCTTCAGGGTAAAACCCCTGCAGAGAGCTGGAGTGATCCAGGGTGTAGGCTGTGTTATGTTTTTATTTTTCCAGCATGAGTAAGAAAGCCCTCACTGTGTAAGCATGAGTCCTGCGTGTTCTCATGCAGCAAAGGATTTGCCCACCCCTGTGTGGGCTCACGGCTTAGGGGCCGTCAACTAACCCAGCCTGATTCCCAATGCGCTCTTTGAAAAACCTTTACACATGCACACACACGCGTGCCCCCCATACACACACTTCAACTAATTGGTGGCACCCAACCATAACCAAGAAAAAAGGCAACAAGCTGTCCGTTTAAATTGCAGATTGTGACCTTTATGCTTGAAACGGTTTCAAACATCCTGTTTATAGCTTTGGGGTTCAGGCACTCAATAATCTCCAAATTATTTTCTCCCATTTTTTTTTGAATGATTGTTACTATGCATTGCATTTTCCCCAATTTCTGGGCCTCCCCCCCTGCTGGTGTCTCCTGAGAGTCTAGGTAATCTGAAGATGCCTACAGCATGACTCCCTCTCTGTAATGTCACCATTGAATTCTGTTGAGCTGAACCAGCTGCAGAAGCTGGATTGCCAAGCTTGGCCCCAGCCGCTCATAGATGGACGAAGGTTTTAAAAAGACTAGGAGTGTGTAGCGTGTCAGGGCGAGAAACAAGGGGCCTTTTCTCCAAGTTGCAAATCTGCCCTGAGGATCTTCAATCCACGGGTCTAGGCTAGCATTCCCTAAAGTGTTAGTTTCAAGCCAAGATGTTAGAAGGTGTCACAAGGTGACTCTGGGTCCGCTGGAGATAAAAGGATCCTTTAACGCGGGACTTCGCAGGGCCTTCCAATGCATGGTGGGGAACTCCTTTTGATATGAGTTGAGAAGTCAGGTCTACTGGGCCAATCTTGTTTAATCAGAGTGCACCTATCTTCCAGGATAGTCTCATAAAAAGTGGTCCACAGCCCTCCTGAGAGCTGCAGCTTGTTCCGGTTACTACTTCAGCAAGGCTCCTTACAACCTAGGCCCCGGGTGGCCCGGGACATCACGTCTGCCACATTCTATTGGTCGAGCGACTCACCATGGCCCAGATTCACAGAACAGGAAATAGCCTCTTACTAAGATGCTCGGGAGGAGGAAATGGCAATCCACTCCAGTATTCTTGCTTGGAAAATTCCATGGACAGAGGAGCCTGGCTGGCAACAGTCCACAGGATCGCAAGGAGTCGGACGTGACTGGGCATGCACACTTTCTAGCGTGTGTGGTGGCTTCAGTCTGCCACCCTGCCCGAAAGAAAACCGTGGGCGCCCTGCTTCTGGGGCCCTTAACACACACATTTTAAGCACCAGCTTACCTGCCACCCTACCCACAGCTGTACCCAAAGACTCAGAACGCAGAGTGGACATTGTTTTATCAGCATCATCCTTCTCCTTTCCCCTTCCTTCTGGAAACAATTTCCCCTTCCCCCAGAGGACACACAGAGACTCAGAATTAACCTCCTGAGGATAATAGAGCATTTGATTCCTCTTTGAGAGCTGACGCCTGAAGCAGAATGGTTTGATGACTGATGAATAATTCTAGCAAAAATTAATAACAAATAATAGAATAAATAAGCATTGTGTGCTAATGGTGTACTTGGCACTGCATTATTCAATGAGTGATCCACTTACTCATTTAACCCTCTGGGGCTTCCCTGGTGGCTCAGATGATAAAGAATCCGCCTGCCAATGCAGGAGACCCAGGTTCCATCCTTGGGTCTGGAAGATCCCCTGGAGAAGGGCATGGCAACCCACTCCAGTATTCTTGCCTGGAGAATTCCGTGGACAGAGGAGCCTGGAGGGCTACAGTCCATGGGGTCGAAAACAGTCGGACACAACTGAGTGACTAACACTTTCAGAGCTCTCTGAAGTGACTACTATGGTTATTCCCATTTTACAGATAAGGAACTTGAGTCGTTTGCTAGTGGCTAAGAAGGAGTGAGGGCTCCCAGGTGGCGCTAGTGGTAAAGAACCCGCCTGCCAATGCAGGAGACGTAAGAAAGGCAGTTTCGATCCCTGGGTGAGGAAGATCCTCTGGGGAGGGCATGGCAACTTGCACCAGTATTCCTGCCTGGAGAATCCCATGGACAGAGGAGCCTGGCGGGCTACAGTCCACGGGGTCGCAGAGAGTCGGACACGACTGAAGCAACTGAGCATGCACGTGATAAGGAGTGAATCAGAGATTCCAGGCCAGACGTGTCTGCCTTCACATCTGGCGTCCTGACACACGCTCTAAAAGACAGGACGAATGGCAGTGAAACGGTCAGGTGATGCTTCTGGGGGAGGGGGAAGGGTTCTGAAGAGCGCTAGTCAGTCCTTCACGTCTTAGCACAGGAAAAATACAGAGACGCAAAGTGGTAGATAGGAAGTGACTTATCAGAATGGGATGCTTGTGAGGCTTATGAGCATGCACGCAGGTGAGGGAGTGCCATGCCCTGAGAACTTACTGGGCTACAGTTCTATAATCAAAGGAAAAAGTGGGGAAGGGAGAATTTCTTTCATCTTCTTGAGTAGGCGTCATGCTCCCATTATCAGTTCTTCCTCCAGGTTGAGCCGGGGAGTTTCTTCGTCTCTGTGTGCTCAAGTTAGGTCCACAAATTACTGTTTTTTTTATGTGTGTGGAGAGCATGTCCTACCTTACTGAGCTCCCTGGGCAGATGTACATCTCATGCCACTGTTTTATTGATTTGGGGCATGTCTCGTGCTTCTGTTCCGTAGTTTGCTGCTGAGCAAGCCTGCTTGGTTCTGTGGTTAAGAAAACCTGCTTTCCTGAAAGAGCCTTAACTTACAGGGGTCTCCCAAGATGCTGAAGCTGACATTCCAATACTTTGGCTTGAGGGGCTCTGAAGGCCCCTGGCAGGCCCACCTGATGCAAAGAGCCGGCTCAATGGAAAAGACCCTGATGCTGGGAAAAATTGAGGGTAGGAGGAGAAGGAGGGGACAGAGGATGAGATGGTTGGATGGCATCATCGACTCAATGCACATGAGTTTGAGCAC
>NW_011495054.1:8158190-8197828 GCF_000754665.1 Bison bison bison
TTTAGTCGCTAAGTCGTGTCTGACTCTTGCGACCCCATGGACTATAGCCCTCCAGGCTCCTCTGTCCATAGGATTCTCCAGGCAAGAGTACTGGAGTGGGTTGCCATTCCCTTCTCCAGGGGATCTTCCCAACCCAGGAATCAAACCCAGGTCTCCTGCGTTGCAGGCAGATTCTTTACCGACTGAGCTACAAGGGAAGCCTAGTGGTATTAACTATTTAATCACATACTTTGGACCTTTACTCTGCCCCTATCAGAAGGAAAATCAGCCCATATCCATGATGGCTACTCTTCATGTACGGGGTACCTTCTGTATGTCAGGCCCATGGGTCACTATTTATTGAGCACTTTCTGTATGCTAAGTTCTGTTCTAAGAACTGTGTCTACTCATTTAACCCCCAGAGCAACCCTGTACAGATTACTGTTGAGAAAAACTCAGCTGAGGAAACTGAGGCACAGAAATGTTAAATAATCTGTCCAGTGCCCACACAGCTTGTTAGTGACTGAGTCAGGATTTGAGCCCAGGACTCCAAGTGCAGAGCCTGGGTTCTTACTCTCTCTGTTATCCTAGAAAAGGGCCTTTGTTCAATGGTATATGGTGACAACTTGGATCAAAATGCCAAGGTTCCCAGTTGCGTTTAGCC
Organism: Bison bison bison; assembly: GCF_000754665.1. Taxonomy (NCBI): domain Eukaryota; kingdom Metazoa; phylum Chordata; class Mammalia; order Artiodactyla; family Bovidae; genus Bison; species Bison bison. The sequence continues at coordinate 8,158,834 of NW_011495054.1, forward strand.
CTTCCTGAACGGCTTTTGAAAGCCAGAGCTTCGGCAAGGCAGCGGTAGTGTCCTGTCTGTCTCCCGCCTTGCCTTGGAGGACACCACCTTTCAGCTTCTCTCGCCCTCCCAGGGCCGGGCCCTGTATGAATCAAAGCATTCGGGCAGGCAAAGGAAAACGACAGTCGGGGCCAGGTGCCCAGACGCAGGGGTCCTGCTTGCCAGGCCTGGCTGTCTGAAGAGCCCCCATTACGCCAGCCCACTGCTCTGACAGCAGAGATGAGAAACTTCAGCTGAGGGGCTCTGAAGGCCCTGGGTAGGCCCACCCTGCATTCCCCACATTCCCCACCGCCTAGGGTGGAAGGAATTTCCGACCAAACTTGGCAGGCCAGGAAGAACTGTGGTTGAGCGGCTCCCTCTGGAAGGTGCTGTGGAGCCCTGGCAGCTCAAAGAAACTTCCTCCTCCCCAGACTCACAGCTAAGAATAACCAGGCTTTCCCCCCCAACCCTTCTATGCAGGCTGCAGCCTCTTCTGAGCTCTCCCTTTGCTCAGATTAAACCCTCTTTGGTGGGAGAGGTAGCAGACAGTGAGCACAAGAGCTGGTTTGCATGGATCCAGAGCACATTCTCTTGCTGCTTTGGGGAGGGGAACCATCCATGTCCAGGGCCTTTCTGGAGATCAGAGCTGTTTTCCACTAGGACTGCATCCCTGAGGCAGGGAAGAGACACCCTCAGGCCCTCCAGGATGGGAACTAACAGCACCCTGCTCACATTCACACACAATCATTATCTCCACGCAGGGCACAGCTTCTCAGTGTAAACCTGGAGGTCTCACTTCCTGAGGGTTTTCCCTGAGTCAGGCTGATTTTGTCCCCAGGAAACATTTGGCAACGTCTACAGATGCTTTTTAAAAATTTCTGTTTTATTGACGTATAGTTGATTTGCAATGCTGTGTCAATTTCTACTTCGAGATGGGTTAATGTCACCCATCTCAAAGTGGACTTGCCACATTTCAAATGCTCCTTAGACACAAGTGTCTCGTGATTTGGGGCCTCTGTGCTGCACAATGCTCATGTGAGGCTAAGAATTTTTGACTCCACAGATGCGTGGTGATGAACAGGTCTGGCTGGGAGAGAAAGAAGATGAGAAACAGGAAGGGAATCTTCTAGAACATAGTTCAGTTCAGTTCAGTCGCTCAGTCGTGTCCGAACTTAAAGCATCTCCAAAAAAGGGTCTGGAGCCCTGTCCTCTGCTGGGAGGCAGGAGACAGCATCTGGATGCCGTCCCTTTTCTCCAAGTTAACCTGGCTTCCAAGAGGCTCAAGGGTGGTGGACGATGACCACCCAAGCTCAGGGAGCTTGTTTTCTACTGGCTGCCAGCAGCGGGAACTCAAGGTCCCTGGGGAGGGCCACAACCACCCCCTTACCGCCCAGCCAAATCAAAGAGAAGATTTGCATAAGCTTTATCCAAGCCTGGCTCTTGCAATACTTTTAAATCACCTTTTGCTTAGGGAGGTTGAGTGCCTGCTCATTTCACCAAGTGATGACTCCCTGGGCGAAACGAAGTCCGTTTCCACGGCTAATACGACAGAGCATTTGGAGAGTGCTGAATCCATTAGGGACCAAAGTGGCTTCCTACTGTCATCAGCTGAAATCCGGATGACAATATAGCTCGGGGCCCGGGATGGAGGCCCCGGGATTGGTGTGCAGATGTCCAGACGGACGGCTGAGTCCGGGCATCTCTTGAGGGCACATGAGGCCATCTGTGAAGTAGTTCAGGGCACCAGCGCTGAGGTCATGTTGCCTGAGTCAACAAAACCGGTCCAAGTTCCAGCTCTGCTGTGCGTGTACTCAGTCGCTCAGTCCTCTTGGACTCTTTGCGACCCCATGAATTGTAGTCTGCCAGGCTCCTCTGTCCAGGCAAGAATACTGGAGTGGGTTGCCATTTCCTCCTTCAGGAGATCTTACCAACCCAGGGACTGAAGCCACGTCTCCTGCATTGGCAGGCGATTCTTTACCATTGAGTCCCCGGGAAAGCCGTAACTGTCATCTAACAGGCAGGCAATTTAATCTCTTCAAGTTCCTTTCTTCACCCATAAAATGGATTAATAATTCTTATTCCTTCTGGACGACCTTCCCCCACATATTCCCTTGACACTCGCAGTCATATTTTTCAGGTCTTCGTTCAGTTGCTGCCTCCTCCAAGAGACCTTCCTTCCCCGCCGTATTAGAAATCACAACGCCTCCCGTGACACTTTTCATTTTCATTCCTGGCTTTATCATGGATTTGTACATTCCATTTGTTATCTATCTCTCACCAGTGGAATTTCTATGCTCACGGTGGCTGAGCAAGACTCCAACACAGAGAGCAGAAGTGGTCCAGTCATCTTGACCCGCAAGTTGAAAACCATCACAGTCACTTCCACTATATTCTCTAGGCTGAAACAAGAGACAGGGCCAGCCCAGATTCAAGGGCTTTCAGGGAGCGGCTGCAAAGTCACATGGGGAAGAGAGCGGATCGAGGGAAGGGCAGAGAGAAGCAGTCGTTTTGGCATCCGTCTGTGATGCACGGCTCTGAAGTGGGGAGTTAGGAATAATCCCTCAGGTCGTGCCTGGGTAAGTCAGAGCCCCCAGCCAGCAAACATCCAGGAAAGGCCTTGGCCCTGTCTCAAGGTGTCCACCGTGTCTTCCTCAGCTGCATTTGCATAATGTGATTGGCTCCCCTACTTCTCATCTGTCCCAGCAGGAAAGTCTTTCTTGTCTCTGGCCCCTGGAGAATGATTAAAATCCCACACTCCCGTCCAGACCTTAATATGTGATTCCTGGAGGCGGAAACCTGACTTGCCCTAATTTTCCATAATTAATTCATCAAGACACCTGGTGTGGCTGCTGCTCTCTGCAGGGACTCCTTGGCGTCCTCCCAAACAGCCCAGTGAGTCCCTGATCTCCTCATCTCACCGGGAAGGGAGGTTATGTTTGCGGAAGACCTACCGTGAATCCAAACTAGATTAGGTATCTCGTACGTGCAAACTCCTGGTTCCTCTTAACAGCCCTGCCACGTGGATGGTACAAGTCCCACGTTACAGAGGAGCTGACTGAGGCTCTGCGAGGTGGTCACTCACCCAAAGACACACTGCTAGGAAGTTCCAGAACCCAGGGAATGGTTACTTGGTCCATACCTGGGCAGAGGCTTTGCAGGTGGCGCAGTGGTAAAGAATCCACCTGGCAATGCAGGAGACTCTGGTTTGGTCCCTGGGTTGGGAAGATCCCCTGGAGTAGGAGATGGAACTCACTGCAGTATTCTTGCCTGGGAAACCCCAAGGACAGAGGAGCTGGGGGGGCCACAGTCCATGGGGTCCCAAAGCGTTGGACTCGACCGAGAGACTGAGTACACACACACACGTGAGATAGGGGCAGATGACAGAAACTGTGGCTTAAAGGCGGGATCCTCACTCGGGTCAAGGCAGACTTCCTCGGGTGGTACGGTTTGTCTCCCCTGCTGCCGTCACAGTGCCTGGAACCCCTCCATTAAGAATTGCTTTCACTGACTATTTCCCTGAACTGGCAAAAATCTAAAAGAGTTATAACACCTCCTGCTGGCAGAGATGAGGGGAAAGGGAACTGTCACGAATGGCTGGCAGATGACTAGAAACTGGTCCAGGAAGTGATCTGCTTCCCTGGTTTAACCAAGATCGTTAATGTCAGAGTCATCATTTAAGTCTGAGTATTTGAGCCCCAGAGCTTATGCTACCAACCAATGAATAAATGGAAGGAACTTAGTGACCTAATCTAGAGGCTTTCAAGCCGTCTTTTTTAAAATTTTAATTAAAGGAACAGAAACATCTCTTCCAAGAACATCTTACGGAAAACCCCAATCCCATGAAAGAAATAACAAAAGACCTGCCATGCTTGGAGCTGGGGGCGAGGTTTCCAGTCCCTGATTCTGTCCCTTTCTCATTTCAGAGTCAGTGGACCTCTCGAGCTCCACTGAGCAGAGTCTGAAAACAGTTGGTCCCAGCCCAAACCCACCATTGTATAGATGGGGCCTGTGAATGGTCCGGAGAGGGCAGGGATTGCTTGAGGTCACACAGCTCATCCTGGCAGAGCTGGGACTAGGACCCGGGTCTTCTTGCCATCAGAACAGGGCTCGCTCAGCTTCGTGACTCTCAAAGTTCTTAACAATCCTGCCATCATCATCTTCTTCAGAGTTATCACTCTCTGAGCATCTCCTAAGTGTCAACAATATGCATACATCATGGCCACTCCTCAATAGCCAAAACAAGTAACTGAGACAGGACATACCCCATGTCATGTAGCAAGGATGAAGCAGGGACAAGATTTAAGCCCAGGCCCCTCTGAATTAAAAACAGGAGTGCTTTCTACCATGCCAGACTGTCCCAGAAGCTCATGACTATGGAGAGTGTGGGGGACAGGGGGGGGGCGGGTTTAACCTGCCACCAGCATGGATGGGGTCCCCCCTCTTCCCATCACGTTGTGCTCCTCTGGCAGGACCTTTACCACCTTCTGTTTCTTTGGGTATCAGCTCCCTACCCTCTCAGCACCCACCACTGTGCATGGTGGATATTCAACATCTGTTTGCCGACTTTTCGTTCTCAGAGGTCAGCTATAAGCCACCTTTGGTGAGAGGAGGCTGGGGGCAGAGAGCCTTAGGTTCACAATCTAATTCAGATATTTCCTGGCTGCGTGACCCTAGACAAGTTTAGCCCACTTCTCTGTGCCTGCTCCTTGATAGCTAAATCAAAGTGAAAGTGAAGTCGCTCAGTTGTGTTCGACTCTTTGCGACACCACAGACTGTAGCCCGCCAGGCTCCTTCATCCATGGGATTTTCCAGGCAAGAGTACTGGAGTGGGTTGCCATTTCCTTCTCCAGAGGATCTTCCCAACCCAGGGATTGAACCCAGGTCTCCTGCACTGTAGGTAGAGGCTTTACCGTCTAAGCCACCAGGGACTAATCAAGGTTCTACAGTAGCTAATTCAAGGTGCTATATTAATAATGTACACTGACTAGGAAGCTTTGGGATGCAGATAACAGAAACCCCCACCACAGTGGCGAAAAGACTGGGGAAAGATCTTATCCTTCAGAACAACAGAAAGTCCAAGGGTAGAGTGGCCTTCGGGGTTAGAGACTTAGTGGCTCATGATGCCAGTGAGGATGCAGTTCCTCTCATCTCCCGTTGTCAGAGTTGCCTTCATCTTCTGTCTTCTGGCGCACAGCAAGACGGCCATGAAACTGTCATCATCACGTCTGCACAGATTACAGGTGACAGAGAAGAGTGTTCCATCCCTTCCACTAGCTCCTTCTTAGTAAGAGTGGGGGAAGCTTTCCAAGAGTCATAAACAGACTTTCTCATTTTTCAATGGGCAGAACTGGGTCTCATGCTAACCCCCGAGCAGTTAGCAACAGGGCGAAAGTATTGCTGAGATTCGCTTAAACCCATCCTCTGTAGTGCAGTGGCCAATGGGAAACCAGCTGCCCACCTCGAAAAGATACATTTCATGAGGACCTGCTGTACAATGAGGATCTTCTGCTTCCTTCGATGCCCATGTCCCCAGCCCTCTGGACAAGGCAGACACTCAGCAACTGGTGAGTGGGTGTAAGAGTGAGTGAGAGAATAAAAGAATGAGGCATTTCTTTCCTCTCTCTGCTTTCCCCATTGCCCAACTGGATTATCTCTTGATGATCTTAATGTCCAAGTAAATGAAGCCACAAAAGATGGTGCAACTGGGACTGGATTAGGAAATAATTTGAACTCTCTCTGGAAGACACTACTGAAGCAATGAGTTGATCTGGGCCAAGTCCAAGTTTTCTTCATCCAGGAATACTCATCAACTCATCACCAGGCTCCCCTGAGTTAGGGTGGACACCATATGACACCATATTGACTTAATTTTTTGTTGTTGCTCCTATTGTTTTAAATTAATTCTTCCCGGCATGGAGGTGGAATTTTGGAAGCCTTGTTTATGAACATGATTAATAATAGACATTGGTGTCCAGAATAAATAACCAACCTGGTTTTGGCAGTAGAACAACCAAAAATTTCAGCCAGAGGAAATCAAATGGGCAGTGTTGACCACTGATGATTGGAATTTCGGTGGCCACCGTGTAACATGGGGGCTGTTTTGTTGTTTTCCCTCATGTTGGATGCACAGTGCTTACGGGTTCCAGTAGTAAGTCAGGCTTTCTCAGGGAATTCATGCTGGAGGCTACCTATCAGAACCCCACTGGAAAAAGGCATTCAGTGACCTTCTCAGGACCTCCTTTGACCAGAGACAACTACAGAAAGAGCTTAAACCTTAGCTTCTTCATCAGTGAGGCTGGGGATTTGGAAGACCTGGCTCAGCCTTGAGAAATGCAGAGGCAATGCTAGGTGGATTGTGGGCTCATACGGCCCACGGTCCTGCTGTGAGTTTTGGCCATCATGGGAGTGGCACAGTTTGCTCATAACTCTGTCCCTTTTCCACCCTCACTATGCTTCATGGTGGCTGGAGTGTATCTTCCTACCCCTTCCTACTGGGTTGGACCAGGTGATGAGCTTTGGCCAATGGGGTGCATTGAAGTAACTATGGCCAGTTCTGAGCTCAAGACTTAAGTGGTGCCTGTGTTTGCACACTCTCCTCTCGAAATTTCTGCCCCCTGCCTTTAGAAGGACATGTCCTGGCTGGCCACTAGGTCCCAGAATGAAAGAGAAAGGGTGCAGGCTTAAAGCCAAGAGCCATCCCCATCTGATCTATGGAACAGTAAGAATAAAAAAATAAACACCTTTATAAATCACACAATGTGTTGGCATTATTGTATCATTATTACAGCAAAAGATGATCCATATAGAAATATGATTATTATTAATAATAATAATGGTTGCCAGTAATAGACATTGAGCATTTACTATATGACAGTTTGCTTGCCATCATAACAACAGGAATCATCACCCCCATTTTATGGATGAGAATACTGAGGCTCTAAGAATTTAAGGAACTTGCCCAAGGTCACATAAGCAGAAAGCTGCAGAGCTGGGATTTGAATGGCCCCAAAGGCTAGGCTCTCCCCATCTTCTCTGCCCTCCTAAGTGAATGAGCAACCAGGCAAGTGTAGCCCTTTCAGGGCACAAGACCGCTGTTCTGCCATCTGAGCACAGGTGGGAAAATGGGAACCTTTTTTTGGAAAGGTCCTCTTCAGAGGCCCACTGGAGCTGACCCCAAACTTGAAATTCTTTGGAAGGTCTGGCACTGTCTCAGGTGGATGTAACACCATCACCTGGACAGGCCTTGCTGCCACGTGAGCATCCTGCAGCGGCAGCCAAGAGCAGGCTCGCTCCCTAGGGCTGGGGTCAGCACGTAGTTCTTGGAAACATTTATTGAGCACCTACTGCCCATCAGATGGAAATGGGATGGCATGAAAAACCCGAGAATCTTTCTAGATAAAGGAAGGAAATACATTTTCAAAACCCTAAGCGTCATATCCCAAACTCTTCTCTGATTTCAAACAAACCCTATTGTATCTGTGGGGACCCTCCTCTCCCGTCAACAACACTTCACTCATCCTAGACTCAGACCCATGACAACTGTTTCAATCCAAGCCTTTGCTTAAGTTGTTCCTGCTGCCCCAGGGAGCATTTATTCATCAAATTTCTGTTCATCATTAAAGACACAACTGAATGGTCACCTTCTCTGTGGCCCCTTCCCCTATTCCCCTCTCCAACTCTTTGTCTTCTATGGCGGCCTATCCTGATGGCTGATCTAGACAGAGGTCTGTCTTTCTCACAAGCCCATGGGTTTCCCATGGACAGAGACTTGCTCCTTTTCTATCACTTCCTAGCCCAACATGCAGCATGGTGCCAGGTGCTGAGACGATTCTCACTTATTTGGAGATTATGCCTTTAATATTGTGTGTTACTTATAAATAGTAAAGCACTTTTCAGTTTATAAAGAGCTTGCCAGTCAGCTCCAGGGTTGAGCCTTAGACCCCCTCCTTTGTAGCCCTGTAACTGTGGGAAGTTGCTCATTTCTCTGAGCACCTGCCTAATAGTACTGTTGGAAGATTCCAGGAGATCATCCACAGAAAGCAGCTAGTAGAGTGCCTGGGTCTTGCCCAGCACTCAAGAAATGCAATCTAGTCAGAGGACTGTTGCTCTCACCCTAGATTCTGGGAAAACAGATGATGATTTCTCCAGACGCCAGGAGTCAGAAAACTTTTTCTCTAAGGGCCAGAAAGTAACTACTATAGCCCACGTGGGCCATGTGGTATCTGCTGTACTACTTAACCATGCTTTTGTAACGTGAAAGCAGCCATAGACAATATGCAAATGAATGTGCATGGTTTTATGCCAATAAAACTTTATTTACACAAACTATCAGTGGGCCAGATTTGGACTGTATGCTGTAGTTTGCTGACCTCTGCCCTACGAAAATAAGAGAGAATGTCCACCGAATGTGTTCAGGGCTACAGTTCTTCAGCTTGGATCTCAGGCTGTATAAGGAATGTTAGATCTCTCACTGCAAAGGAAGATCTGGGGGCAATGGTGGGAACATTTTTGACTCCACAAGTGGAGAAAGAAGTCATAATGCATCGAAGCCTGGGTTTTGGATGCAGATAGACATGAGTCCAGAACCAGGACTCATCATCTGCTGTGTGTGACTGGGCAACAGATTCCCTCACTGTTCAAGCCTCAGTTTCCTCATTTATAAAATGGAGAAATCATAACAACGCTCATTCCACAGGCTTTGGGGAGGACTCATCACATCAAGTGCTTGCTCAGCTACCTTGCCAGAATTTGTAAGAATGTCTTCAAAATGCCAAAGGGAGTATTACCTAAACCCTTGGCATCAGGAAGGGAAAAATCGAAATGGAAAATGCTGACCTTCTATTAGCTTCCAGTACATGGACTTTCTCAGCAAGACCTTGTAAACCGCTTAACTTTCAGCAAGGCTGACATTTGGGGAATGATAAGCTTAGGTGTTGTTTATAGCCAAGAAGCTTTTTTTAAAGAGGACACTCAGGGTCTCAGCGTGGCAACCCCACACCTGTAATCCCCTCCAAACAGATGCAGGCAGAGGATGGCATGTGGCACCTCTGGGGCCCTAGGGTCCAGCCTTCACTGGGGTCTGGGCACCCCAACCCCCCTAGAGTGGTGGGAGAGACAGGTGGAAGGCTCATGGGTGGGTATTGTTCTTCTGATGATCCGAAGTGGAGGGAAATGGAGGGGGGAAAGCCCAGATTGACACTGGCAAGCAAGAGGATTAAAAAAGGATTTAAGAGGGTAAAGAGAAAAGAAGGCTGATCTATTGGATACTTCTGTACCCAGAGCACAAGGTTTTCCCCCCAGTTCCGATAAGCTCTTTAAAAAATTCATGAGGTTTTTGTTTCACTGCTTATTTATTTGGGTCCCCAGGATAAACTCATGAAAAGCTGCTTCTCATCGTGGGTGAGTCCTGGGGGAAAGATATAATTTGTATAGTTCAGGCTAATAAATTACACAGTGTCAACATGCTCAGTCACTTATGCCCCATGGCAAACCCAGGCACTATTAATAAGGGGTGGCCAGACTAGGAGAGAAAACCTTTCTCCTGCTTCATTCTGTCTTGTTTCCTTCCTTTCCATTTCTGAAGGGCTTCCCAGTGCCAGGCACTGGGGACATAGGGATGAAAAGGTCACTAGAAGGTCAAAGTCAGGTGTTAGAGAGGATGCTTTAATGGAGAGTTGCGAGGCAGTGGGCAGCAGTGGTGTCCATTGAGTGTCAGGCGGTGGACACCCAAACAGGGCAGCGAAGGCATCCTCAGGGAGCGTCTGCGGTGTCCTGACAGGTGCACTGGCTTCAGGAGAAGAGCAGATGGATGCTCCAGGACAAACCCTACCCCATGCCTTCCATGCCCCCATTTCAACTGGGTACATAAGCGCCTAGAAAGAGCTGGCCCTAAAGAGTGGTGTGTGTGTGTCTGTGTGTGTGTGTGTGTGTGTGTGTGTATGCATGCACACGCATGCTCAGTCACTCAGAGCTCAGGGTATGAACTCAGGGCAGGAACCTTGTCTTTGCCTCTGGATTTCCACACAATTCCTGGCCCAGACTAGGTGACGAGCAAATGTTGACCCAACAGAAGAATGGATACATCAGTTACATTTAACACCATCCGCCGACCTCTCAGCCATCACGGACTTTGGCGTAAGTAGATAGAAGGATACCCCCGCCCCGGCAATGGCCCAGAAAAACGAGGGAATGAGACATTGCTCACGGTGATGTTAGTAGCTAATATATGTTGTTTAGTCACGAAGTCACGTCCAGCTTTTCTGCGACCCCATGGGCTGTAGCCTGCCAGGCTCCTCTGTCCACGAGATTTTCCAGGCAAGAATACTGCAGTGGGTTGCTATTTCCTCCTCCAAGGGATCTTCCCCACCTAGGGATTAAACTCGCATCTCCTGCATTGGCAGGCAGATTCTTTGCCACTGAGCCACCAGGGAAGCCCCCAAAGTTCATACCTTTACCTATTAAGATGAAAAAAACTAGAAACTACCTGATGCCCAGTGATAGGGGCCAGTTATGCAAATTTGGTTACTTACTGGCAGATTATGCAGCCATTAAAGTAATAAGGATGAAGACTGCATAGCAACATGGGAAAAATGTTTACAAAATAACATCGAGAATGGAAGGTAAGGACCACATTTTACCAAATGAGAAGATAAGAGAAATCTCAAGCACCCAGTTGCCCAGGAGAGCTGAATCTGGAGAGAGAGTGTGCCGGTGATTGGCTTGAATGGCTACCTCTCTACTGGATTTGGACATTTGAAGAGCAGGGACCATGATGTCCATAACTACATGTCAATATCTATCTGTCTACCCACCTATTTATCCATCCATCCGTCTATCTATCACCATCTCCTAGCCCCATGGCAGGGACATAATAAATGTAAGAGAGAAGAAAGGATGTCCATGCCACCCCACCCCTGTATGCTGGACAAAGCATAGTATCCTGCACATAGAGGCTGAAAGATCAATACTGAAAGATGGAAGGAGGGCTGGATGAACAAGGATGGAAAATGGGAAGTGAAAGAGAAAAAAAAAGGAAGACTAATAGCTGAATGAGAGAAATAAGAGAAAGAATAAAAGAGGGTGAAAAGGAAAGGGAAGAAAGAAAAGGATGATTTTGCCTCGGTTTAACTCAAGTGCATATATTCAAGAAGATAACCTTTACTAGGATCCATCTGGAATCCTACACTTCAGACAACTATTAAAAACACCCTTGAAAAGCTGTTGTTCTTGGTGGACCCAGAGCCAGAGCTCCTGGAAGCCACAGCCGGTGGACTCCCTGGGACAGCCGTGCCCCCAAGGCAGCCTCCTGCCAACAAGCATAGGGCAGAAGAATGGAGGTCTGTCCCCTCTCAGTGAGCCCCCAAGCTGTGACCAGTCTCAGGCTGCCAGTTCCCAAAGCAAAGCTGGATCCACATCTGGTAGGAGGAGTAGTGCCTAGTCGCTCACCTGTGTCCAGTTGTGACCCCACGAGCTGTAACCTGCCAGGTTTCTCTGTCCAGGAGATTTCCCAGGCAAGAATACTGTAGTGGGTTACCATTCCCTTCTCCAGAGGATCTTCCAGACCCAGGACTTGAACCCTGGGTCTCCTGAATTACTGGCAGATTCTTTACCATCTGAGCCACCAGGGAAGCCCACATCTGGAGGCACTGACCGAAAGCAGGGATTTACTGAAGGTGTCGTGGGGGTCAGAGGAAGGGGATTACAAAGCGTATCTGGGAATGGAACGTCCTAAAAAATCCCCTTCAAGTAAGTCTTCCCCAGATTTCCATTTCTTTCGGCAGCTGCTAATCCTCTCCCTTCTCCCTCTCTGCCAGCATTCTCCAGTCAAGCTCGTTTCTGTTTGCACCTTGCTTCTTCAAACCCCTCAGCTTGCATACCCAGCAATAAACACCAAAGCCAGCTAGTAGCTTCCCCGGCTTCTCCAACCTGTTCCCCATTTCTTCCCCTGGAGCCTGAAGTTCCTCACGCATTTTTTTCCATCAAGCATTACATTGGAACGTGGTTAGTGACTCTCTGGTGAACAAGATGGGTTCTAAATTCCAACTTAATCTTTGCAAGCTGGGTGACCCCGGACAAGCCACTTCATCCCTCTAGATCTGATTTTCTGTTGGTAAAGTGAGCTCAGTAGAGCACATGCCCACTAAGATTGCTGAATTTTAAATGAGATGATGCAGGTAAAATGCTGGTCTGTAGAGCGTGCAGTAATTGTCAGCCATCAGTATTAATTATCCACTGGGAATTTCTGTGAGGTTAGTAGGGTAAGGATGATGGTCTCTGTTTTGAAACAAACATACCAAGGACCAGAGTGGTGAATTGACTTGCTCAAGGTTGCACAGGGCAAGCAGCCAAGCCAGAGGTTATATTCTGTTCCTTGAGTCCAGAGCCTTGGGACTTCAGCCCCAGCTCCTTCAGGTCTAGTGCTGAGAAGGCCGGTACTGGTGAGCGCTGGGCGCCCCCCCCCACCACCACCACCGCCCCGGCAGCTTGGATGCTGTTTAAGCATCTGAGGAGGAGATTCTTTTTCCTGGCTTCAGTTTTCAGAGCCTCACCGTTAAATTATGATAATGCATGACCTGGGGCTGTGCTGCCTGCTAGCCCCTGACAACTGAATTCCTTCCAGGCTTGATTCCAGGGAACCCGTTTTGCTGTTCTCAGCAGAGTCTGGAGTGACCTCTTCTGTATCCTCAGCTTGAAACAGGAAATTTGGTGTCCGCAGGAGCCATTTCTCACAGTGGCCACTCAGGGACTTCCCATGTCATTCCGTTTGGTGCATGGTGCCCCTCTTCGAAGTGTGGTCATCGATTCCTTAAAGCATAGAATTCAAAGGCTGCTGCTGCTGGACACCCAGCTAGCTGCCAGGATTCCCTCTCCACCCCCTGTCATCGTCACACTTGGCAATTCACCGTAGAGTGAATCAGACAGATGTTGGTTCAAAATCTAGGTGTGACACTTATTGAGTGAAGCTTCCTAAAATCCCCTTCAAGCATCTCTGTCTTCCCCAGATTTCCATTTCCTTTGGCAGATGCCACACCTCTTCCTTCTCCCTCTTGGCCAGCTTTCTCAGTCAAGCTTGTCTCTCTCTTCACCTTGCTTCTCCAAACACCCTCAGCTTGCATACCCAGCAAAATAAACCCAGTGAATTTGAGAAAGTTAATTAGCCCCTCTCAGTCTCTATTTCTTCCTATGTAAAATGGGTATGTGGGTAATGGAAAGCAGACCAATAATACTTCCTAAGGCTGTGGTAATTCAGTGACTTTGTATCAGTTAGCTACATCTGCAGTTATGCTGTGTAACAAACCATAAAGCTTTAGTTGCACAGGACAGTCAGCAATCCACAAAAGAAATAAAGTAGCCACCACATAAAAAAGAAGGCATTAGTAAGCAAAGAAAGTCAAAGAAAAACCAAGATACCATTTTTCACCTGTACCTAATTGGCAATTTTAAAACAAGATATACTTTACTTTGTAGAACGGTTTTTAGATCAAGAGACTGAGAAGAGAATACAAAGAATTACTGCTTTTAAGACCATCTTACCTTAATATGGTATATTTCTTATAACTGATGAATTGATATCAGTACATTATTATTAACTAGAGCCTGTTTTTTATTCAAATTTATTTAGTTTTCCCCTCATGTCCTTTCTTGAGGGGTTTCAGAATTCTATCCAAGACAGCACATTATATTTAGCCATTATGTCTCCTTTACACTTTCCTCCTTTTTGATGACTCTGACAGTTTTGAGGAATATTGGGTCAGGTGTTTTATAGAATGTTTCTCTAAAATGATATTTTTTCCATGAATTGACTGGGAGTAGGGATTTTGGGGAGCAGGACCAGAGGGATAAAATGCAATTTTCATCCCATCATATCAAGAGTACATAGCATTGGGACTTCCATTATGGTCCAGGGGTTAAGAATCCCCTGCAATGTGGGGGACACAGGTTCAACCCTTGGTTGGGGAACTAAGAGCCCACATGTCGTGGAACAAGTGAGTCCTCACACGACAACTAGAGAGTCTGTGGGCCGCAAGGAAAGATCCCACACGCTGCAACTAAGGCCTGACGCAGCCAAATAAATATTTTTTTTTTTTTTTTTTTTAGAAAAAGACTGCATACCATTAACGTGACATACGAATGTCGATGCTGGCCTTGACGCCCTGGCTGAGACAGTGTTTGTCAGGTTTTTCCACCATCAAATTATGCTTTTCCCCCTTTCTATCCTGCATACTTTGGAAGGAATTACATGCGCAGTCCTACTTGTATGAATTATTTGAAATTCTTCTGGCAGTTTGTCTCTTCTCCCTCATTTATTAAGCCATTCAATCACTTATTTATGCCAGTATGGACTCATAGCTCTTTATTTTCTACTTTGAGTTCTAACCCATTACTTCTTTATCTTGCTCAAATTGTTCCAGCGTTTGCTCTTTCCAATTGGCTTCTGTGCTCCTTTGATGAACTCCTATCAATTTTGTTTTGGAGCACATCCTTACAATTAGGCAGTATAAGATGCCCCAGACTCACGTTGGATGTTTACTGCCTCAGACACCGAGTCAGTTAACTCTCCAATCACCCCCGGTTCTTTTTATTGAAGAATGATGTTATAAACCTAGATCCAGATGGTACTCAGGGGTCATTGATTATCTGCCCTCTCAGCTGGCAGAGCAAGAAAATGTATGTGAGTACACTAACCTATGTATATACATGCATGTAAACATATTTCTATATGGAACCATCTGTCTCTGTATTAAGCACTCATCCTGATGTCTCTGGTTCCAGTCCATTACTACATGCATCCCCTACCTCCTACTCCTGCTTATCTATAACCCCCTTCTAACAGTGACAAGCACGGATCCCACTGTGCTCCGTCCATGCACATAATGCTTCAGTTCCGGGAGACATGCACAGAAGTGGTAGAACTGCTCACTCGCACCCCATGGAAAGCAACTGTATCAACTAGAGCACAGCTTCATGTGCATGCCTCATGCCGTTGGTCTTACAGACTCTGATCATTTCCAGGTTTCTCAGGTCAGTGTTCCCCCTCCAGTTGTTTCATAAATTCCTAATACAGTTATATTTTTCATCCCAGTCTCCACCCCTTCCTGGGAGCCCTAATCTCCTAAATGATCTTTTTTTAATTGCATTCATTAAGGTTCACTCTTTGCCTTTGAAAGTTCTATACGTTTTGACAAAGGCATGCTATCTTGTATCCATGGTCACAGAGTAATGCAGAATACCTTTACCGCTCTAAAAACCCTCTGTGCTCTACCCCTTCATCCCTCTACCCTCTCCCCAAACCCCTAGCGTCCACTGCTCGTTTCGCCGTTACTACAGTTCTGCCTTTCCCAGGACGGGCAGTGGCATTTCTAAGTGCTACTACAGTCACATCTCATTTGATCACTTTTTGCACCTCACAGATAGCGTGTTTGTTTGTTTTTTTTTAATTGAAGGTTTGTGGCAATCCTTTGTCCAACAAGTCTACTGGGGCCACTTTTTCCAACAGCATTTATTCACTTTATATTTCTGCATTGCATTTTGGTAATTCTCACAATATTTCAGACGTTTTCATTATTATTGTGTTTGTTGTGATGATCTGTGATCAGCGATCTTTGATGTTACCACTGTGGCTGTTCGGTACACCACAAACCATTCCCATATATATGTTGCGTGTGTTCACTCTGCTCCACTTTCCAGCCATTCTCCCATCTCGCAGCCTCTCCTTGGGCCTCCC
The DNA here is from genome assembly GCF_000754665.1 of Bison bison bison. Classification (NCBI taxonomy): domain Eukaryota; kingdom Metazoa; phylum Chordata; class Mammalia; order Artiodactyla; family Bovidae; genus Bison; species Bison bison. The sequence continues at coordinate 8,174,576 of NW_011495054.1, forward strand.
TGTCCCTTAAGACACAACAATACTGAAATCAGGCCAGTGAACAGTCCTACAATGGCCTCTAAGTGTTCAAGTGGAAGGAAGAGCTGAATGTCTCTCACTTTAAATCAAAAGCTGGAAATGACTAAGCTTAGTGAAGGAGGCATATCAAATGCCAGGAAGCTAGGCTCTTGCACCAAACAGCTGAGATGTGAATGTAAAGAGAAAGTTCTTGAAGGAAATTAAGCATGATAACAATGACAAAAGAGTGAAAAAGCCTTATTGCTGATATTTGGTGGTCTGGAAAGAAGAGCAAACCGACCAGAACATTCCCTGAAGACAAAGCCTAATCTCCAAGCAAGGGACTTCCCAGGGGGTGCAGGTAGTAAAGAATCTGCCAGCCAACGCAGGAGATGCAGGAGACGGGAGTCCGACCCCTGGGTCAGGAAGATCCCTTGGAGAAGGAAATGGCAACCCATTCCAGTATTTTTTCCTGGAAAGATTCCTTTGGACAGAGGAGCCTGGTGGGCTCCAGTCCACATGGTTGTAAAGATTCAGATATGACTGAGCACAGCACATGCATGCAATCCAGAGCAAGGCCCTAACTCTCTCCAGTTTTATGAAGGCTGGAGAGGTAAGCAAGCCACAGAAGAAAAGCTTGAAGCTATCAAAGGTTGGTTCATGAGGTTTCAGGAAAGAAAGTCTTCTCTATAATACAAAAGTGCAAGGTCCAACTCAATACATGACCACTCAACATTTGCAAATGCATTCATGTAACACCTGTCTTCTCAGGACCTGGAGGTAGGTATCATGAATCATTTAGCTTTCTATCATAAGCCCCCCAGGTGGTGAAGTTGGTAAAGAGTCCACCGGCCAATGCAAGAGATGCAGGTTCAATCCCTGGGTCAGGAAGATCCCCTGGAGAACAAAATAGCAATCCACTCCAGTATTCTTGCCTGAAAAAGTCCGAAGAACAGAGGAGCCTGGTGGGCTACAGTCCATGGGGTAGCAATGAATCGGCACAACTGCACGAGTGAGTGAGCACCAATCCTAGCATAGGGTCAGGCTTATGGTAATCATGAATTGTATTTGCTGAATGAATGAACTGCAAAAGAAGTCAGACAGAGAAAGAGAAAAATCATATGATATCACTTATATGTGGAATCAAAAAAAACCATACAAATTAACTTATTTATACAACAGAAACAGACTCAGAGAATGAACTTATGGCCAGGGGAAAGGGAGGGATAGACTGGGAGTTTGGGATGGACAGGTACACACAGCTGTTTTTAGAATGGATAAGCAACAAGGACCTACTGTATAGCACAGGGAACTCTACTCAATGTTACACAATAACATAATTGGGAAAAGAATTAGAAAAAGAATAGATACATGTATATGAATAACTGAACCACTCTGCTGCATACCCAAAACTAACACAACACTGTTAATCAACTATACTCCAATACAGAATAAAAAAATTTTTTTAAATAAAAGTGCAAGGTGAATGCTGATATCAAAATTGTAGCAAGTTACCCAGAAAATTTAGCTAAGATAATCAATGAAGGGAGCTATACTAAGCAACAGATTTTCACGCCCTGGGATCAAGGGAAAATCAGACATGGATCTGGCCAAGTTCAGGAAGGGATGTAATAGGGATCTCACAGGCACAGCACACCCTAATACCAGGCAGACAATAAAACACAACACAATAGAGAAGGTCAGAAAGCAGAGCATTTACTTCTAGTGGAGCTTGGAGCCCTAGGGAAGATCTGCGAACTTTATGCCAACGGGTGTCCAGGAAACAGAACAAAGAAGCTGCCTTGGGGATAGAGAAAAATTAGCAATCCTATGAATGTGAGGTTAGTTTTCTGACATCATTTTATTCTACTTTTCATAATAGAATTAGCCTTATCATTTTTATGACTCAGAAAGGATGTCATACTAGTAAAGAAAGAAAAAATAGCTGCATATATTCCAGTGTGGGGTTGAAGTCTAATTTATTCAACCAGCTTCACTGGCTGGATTTAGGGGTCATATGCAAGTTTTCACTACTATAATGGTCTGTACAATGAATAGATATATTTGTATTGGTCCAATTTTTGCCTTAGGATAAATTCCTATGAGTGAAATAATTGGATCAAAGAGTATGTACATTTCAAGGTTTTCCCTGTATACTGCAAGATTTTCCTATATGGACCAATTTATACACCAAAGCATGAGTGGTCATGAGTCCACAATGGCCTAATTACATATGTAATTATAGTTCATCTGCTCGCTCCATGGGACAGTGGTATAGATGATGTAAACTTGTTTGTTACGATTCTCCTTCATCTCCCTGCCTCCACTGAGCTCAGGGTAAAAACCTCAAAAGTCCCCCGCATGCCACACATCTGGAAATGGCCCTGGACTCTTGAGTCTTTCCCCATGACAGCTTGAAAGCAGATGGCCTATCAGTCCAGCCTAGAAGCAGCATTCTTGTCTCTTTCAGGTACTGAAAACCTGGGCTGGGGTTGAGAGGGCCAGTGTTGTGACGGAGGGAAGCCCTGGCTGATAAGAACAGCATTTTATTTATGCCTCTGGTGTGTACTGGCACTTCTGCAGCCATGTCTGTGCCTTCCCCTCACCCAGATCACTTAGGGCCCCCCAAGATGGAGCACTGTTCTGGGCGTCCTTGTCACTCTGCACACATACATCACACCCCAGCTATTTGTGAGCTGACGTTTCCATAATTGGGGCGGCAGGATAGTAGGAAGCCCTGGGAGCTTGTGGGAAGAGGCTTGGGGTGGCATTTAACAAAGAACGTGCATACAATTTCTAGTTCCAAGCCTCCCTATGCTTTCAGTAAACCAGACTCCTTAAAGAGGAAAAATGATGCACAGAGAAGGGGAGACATGTCTGGGGGTCACACGGCAAATCACCCTAAAAGCCTTACAACTGCAAGTCCCGTCAGACCTGGTTGCCTCCCCCATGGCAAAACCCTGGTTCTAAATCTCAGCATGCTATGCATCTCATACAGAAGGTTGTTTATGATGTTACATTACCAGGCTTTCAAAAGTCCAGATGGCTCCAGTTGTGGGGGTCTACGGGCTATAAAACCGTCATCCTCAGAACTCAAGCCTCTCTTGTGGTAATGATGTAATCTGTTTGCAGAAAAAGTCCCCAGTCCCTGGCTGTCACCAAAGCAGTCACTCTCACAGAGGCCTAGCCATGGTAGGGAGGATTCGCGGCTATTCTGTGCAGAGTAACTTTCCTTCCATCTGCTTTCTCCAGCACAGAAAGGGCCTGATGCGCTCGAGGACAGTGGGAGTCAGACCTCTGCACGCCTCCTCCTTCCCAAGCAGAGCTGCAGTCCACACCCTCCGGCCCACTCCGAGCCCTGGCACAGGATGCTTACCTAACCAGGAATACTGTCTCCTTCAGCCTCAACACTGGCTTAGGACTACAGGTGCAAATCTCGCCTCTGAAGTTTTCTAACTCTCTGACTCAGGACAAACCACTTCATTTGTATGAGAATTTATTTCCTCATCTCTCAAATGGCGTCAGTAATCAATCCAACATCCCAGGGTTGTTAGAATACAACGATGAAGCAAAGTAATCCTCGTGGGCTGCAGGTGAGGATATTTTGGTTTTAACAAGAACCAACTGAGATCAGCCGAAGCTAAACCAAGGAGGGTGAGGATTTACTCAAAACGGGCATAAATCCAATCTTAAACTTTGGGTGCGAAACAGTCATGTTATATTTACACTTCCAGTTGATCCCTCAAGAGCCCTCTGAACAGGAAATCCAACATCTTCCTCTTAAAAGTCCTACCTACACTCTCACCCCACGATGACCCTTCTCTGGTGGTTCATGGACCCCAGGGGACAGGGCACCCACAGGGAGCAGCTTCTGCAGCAGTGAGTGAAGGCTGGAGTCCCTGTGGGGCCCTGCGGCTGGCGGACTTTGCTAACCGGGTGGATGTGCAGGTGGTTACGACACAGCGGCAATGCTATGGGTCCAGACTCTTGCACTGACCTGAGGCCCCCCTGCCCCAGGTATCGAGCCTGTCCCCAAATCACAGTGTCCCCAGTCACATTCCGCTTCCCAAGAACCCAACACGTCTGTCTTCTTTATCAACGTGTGGCCAGCATCCAGAACATGGGCCTGGCACATAGTAGCCACTGTAGCTGAACGGATGGATGGATGGATGCAAAGGATGAATACAGGGAATCATGAATGAATGGATGGATGGATGGTGAGGATGGCAGGGTGGGAAGAAGGAAAGCTAGGATGATGGAAAGAAAGCAGGAAGGGAGGAAGGGAAGATGAACAGATGGATAGATGTGTAAACATATGGATATATGGATGAATAAATGGATGGGAGGATGGTGAGCATGGCAAGAAGAAAAGAAAAAAAAGAAGGGAAGATGGAATGAAGGAAGGGAGAGAGGGAGGTAAGAAGAACAGATGGGTGGATGAAGAGATGGACAGACAAATCATGGGGTGAAATATCAGTCCTGAGCTCATGGTTAGAAAATATTATAAGTGAGTATCTTTGGTGATATAGCATTTTTAGAATAGCTAAATATATCATCTAAAATTTTTAAGAGAAAAAGCAAATCAGTATATTAAGATCAGAGTCTAAGAGCCTGCTGATTCTGCATGAATGCATCACCTTCCCACTGCATTATGTTGCATTATGTAATGACCACAATTACACATGTAAATATCTTTTATAAGATACTAGCTCTAACTACAGCGTTGTGATTTCCCCTGATGCCCTGGGGAAAGAACTGGGTCCAAAGTCATTGCAAAGGGAGTGAGAGCCAATGTGTGTACTGAGGGTTCCCTCAGTGTCAAGGTGTTTTATGAAAACGTTACCTTGTCGGTCCTCTCACCTCCGCACAGAGGGTAACTCCATGCCCGTGTTTCAGGGAGGAGAACTGAGAGGCAGTGAGATCGCAGGTCCCGCCTAAGACCACAAGGCTAGTGAACGGCAGAGCTGGCTTTGCATTCAGCTCTGATCAGTCCCAAACTCTTGTTGATACCACTTCCCGCCATGACCTTTCTGGGAAGAGGGCTTTATGGGAAGGAGGGAATGGGGTGCCCACTGCTCAAGGCTTGTGCTTACTTATGTTAGCTCATTAATCTCCCAGCAATCCCTAAAGGAAGGGACTGTTATTATCCCCATCTGACAGGTGAAAACAACTTGAATTTCACAGCTGAATGCCACTTCTGAGGTTGTTGATAATCCTTAGGAAGGCGTTTTTTCCAAGGTCAACTGGATTTCATGGCAATATGGCCTCAGCAAAGGCAAACAATGGACTTGGAGTTTCACAGACTTTCTTGGTGCCCTAAATTCCTTCATTACACTCTCCGTGGAGTCACATTTTGACTCTGGTTGAAATGGAAATCATACCTGGAAGGGATAACACAGAAAGCCATTATCAGCCTGGAATAAAGCCAGGCCACGTTTGTGTCCAAATTTCATTCTTAATACCTTTGGGTTTCTTTCCAATAACTCAAAAAAATATTTTGCTAGTAATCGGACACAACTGAGTGACTGAACTGAACTGTACAAATTTAGGAAATGCAGAGGCAAAAAAAAAAATATATATATACACACATATAATATTGCCCGAAATCTCCCTGAGGCAACTGTTTCCTCTCACTATATCCAGTAGCAGTTTTCACATTCTGCTCTGGGAACCCATACATGCCTCACTCTCCACACAACTAATTAAGGGACTAACTCTATCCTCTGGCAGAATGGGAAGAGCATGTGACCCAAAAAGGCCAATCAGAGCATGCCAGCCCTGGTCACAGTGACTGGTTGGTGGAAAAGAACACAAACAAGTCCAGCCAATTAGAGCACTGCCCAGAACTTTCCCAAGAATCATTAAAAAGGAGGCTTTTTTCTCCTGGTCCTAAGCTGCAAAGCAGCCTGAGAGCAGAGTGGCTAGTCTGTGGAGAGCTTGCCTGAGAAGGAAGCCGGGGAGAGGCTCTCAGAGGTATGTGGAGAGAGAAATTTCTAACATTGTCTGGGCACCCAGGGCCAACTATACCTGAGACCAACACTTTCAGAGATATTTTTTTTTCAGTTATTAAATTAACCCATATACAATTGCCAATATTTTACAATTTTTGACTTAAAAAGGACAATTTCATATCCTTTGACTTAATACATGAGACAACAAATTCCCTTTCCTACTTAAATAAGTTTAAATTGAGTTTCTGATTCATGTAATTGGAAGAGTCCTGTCCAATACACCATCATCCCAGAAATTCAACTTTCACTTTTTGGTGTGTCTCCTCCCATATTTATTTCTCTCAGGTATATGTTTGTATAATATAAATATAATGCCATAAATTTATGGTAGTTTAATTTAACACATTATCCGTGTAATTGTTCAATATCTGCTTTCTGCCTGTGGAATGTTTCAGGAGAACATGTTTTATTACAGCCAAACAGTGTCAGAACCATAATAAGTGCTCAATAAATATTTGTTGGCTACACCAATGCATGTATATACTAAAAAGCAGAATCCAGTATGAGAGAATGATTTCAGGAAAAGACAGTCTGCAGCCAGGCATACGGCTACCCTATAAAAGTGAGATATACGGTCCCATTAGAGGAGGGCCCAGATGCACAGCAAACAATGAAAATCTAGCACCTGCATTAAAATATAAATGGGAATCTAGCTAAACCTGGCAGGTTAGATAGAAGACTGGCGTTTGCAGAAGGAAATGTGTTGTTCAACTCATCAGCCTTTTAAGAAGCTGGCAGGGGTCCAGGATGAAGAGACGCACAGAAAAGAAATCCAACAGCAAGATTCACGGTTTGAAATCCATAAAAAGAGGTTCGGCACTTTTTAAAACATGAATCTTCTGAATGTGCACTGCTCAGACTGCACAGGCCCGTGACTCTTTACTGCCTCCTTGAGGTGTTATGGCAAAATGCAGGGGCAGAAATGAAAGGCAATCTATTGAGTGGCAACCAGGTGGCTAAAATTACCACAGGCTCACTGATTCTTGGGCTTCCCTGGTGGCTCAGCTGGTAAAGAATCTGCCTGCAATGCGGGAGACCTGGGTTCAATCCCTGAGTTGGGAAGACGCCCTGGAGAAGGGAAAGGCTACCCACTCCAGTATTCTGACCTAGAGAATTAGGATTATTATTCTAATTATAGAATAAAAATTAGAATAACTATTGAATATGGACATAAGTTCTGTTGCTGCTGCTGCTGCTGTTACTGGCACCATCATCAATATTCACATCAACAGCAATAAGAATGGCAGGTAGGTATTACCAGGCAAGGTGTGAAGAGATTCTCACGCATTATCTCATTCTTATAATACCCTATGGGATAGGTGCCCATTTCACAGATGGGGAACCGAGGCTCAGAGAGGTGAAGCCAGTTGTCCAAGGGCACATAGTTGGTAAGAGCAGAGCTAGGACTCAAACTCAAGGTCTCCTGACTCTTTCTGCTCTATTGATTTCCTAGATGATCTAATCAACTCTCCCCGTTGTACAAGAGAGGACCAAGAGGCACTATAGTTCTGAAGTGGGAGAAGGTGCAAAATAGCTCTCAGGACCTTCACATGCATGCGTGTATGCGTGTGTGCTCAGTCACTTCGGTTGTGTCCGACTCTCTGCGGCCCCATGGACTGTAGCCCATCAGGTTCCTCCGTCCATGGGATTCTCCAGGCAAGAATGCTGGACTGGGTTGCCATGGCCTCCTCCAGGGGATCTTCCTGACCCAGGGATTGAACCCAAGGCTCCTGCGTCTCCTGCATTGCAGGTGGATTCTTTACCCACTGAGCCACCCGGGAAGCCTGGAACCTTTACATGGATACACCTAAATACTGAACCTTTGGCTTTCCAGAAGTGAGCCTAGCAGAGGATGGGGAGGAGCCTGGTGCAGGAGCCAGGTGGGCTCAATCAGAAGATACTTGCTGAGGTTTGCATCACAATGAAGGTACTGGTTGGGAGGGCAGCCAGGGGCAGCCATTCTGGGGATTGAGTCCATATGGCCCACGACCTGACAATCCACTGCAGAGAAATTCCACTGGGGGCCATTTGAGGGCCCCCACGAGGACACTCACCACCATGCTGTCTGCGAGGGCAGCAAGCTGAGGCCCTCTAGCGGATGAGTAAAACACGATGGATACACAGCAGGGAGTGCCACACAGGAATCCTACGGGCAGGCATGACCACGTGGGTGGAGCTTCAAATCACAGTGCCATGAAAAAAATGACAGACAGGGGGAAACCCACAGAACAGTGCCGTTTAGGTACATGAAAAAGGCATTCACATGAAGCGTGTTTCCCAGGAACAACTTCAAATAAAAAGGTATCCAATTAGACTGCAGCAAGGAGATCAAGTCAGTCCATCCTAAAGGAAATCAACCCTGAATATTTATTGGAAGGACTGATGCTGAAGCTGAAGCTCCAGTACTTTGGCCACCTGATGCGAAGAGCCAACTCATTGGAAAAGACTCTGATGCAGAGAAAGATTGAAGGTGAAAAGAGAAGAGGGCGGTAGCAGATGAGACGGTTGGATTGCACCACCAACTCAATGGACATGAATTTGAGCAAACTCTGGGAGACCTAACCCTAACCCTAACTGAACAATAACTGGGGTGGGGGGGAATAAGAGTGTGGCATGGGGATCAAAGGGAATGAATGAATGGACGGATGAATGAATGAATGCATAACACGGGACACTTGCAGACAATAACGGGAATGCGCCATGAGCCACGGAGGATGAGCACCTCCAGACTCAGCACCCCGATTCAAAAAATAAACACAACCCAAAGCAAAACCCACTCTGCCAGGCTCTGTTTTCTGGGTAGGGAGCAGAAAGTCTCATTAGATAATATTAAGAGAAAAATTGTGACAATTCTATAAAACGGCCCCATTAAAGAAAAAAAATGTCATGTAACTTTACATAGAAAAGTCTGGAAGCATCTGTGTCTGTGTGCTCACAGAGAGAGGCTAGGAGCAAGGACAAGTCTGTGCCAGTCAGCCTTGTCTATGGCACATCCAGTCGGGCTGACCCACAGGAGGACTCCATCACACTCACATATATGTATCTCCATAATGTGAGATACACACTTTTCTATACACCTTGCAATCATCTGCATGTTTTAGAAGAGCACAAATGTTTTATAATCAAAGAGGAACACTAAAACACTTTCTATCAGGAAGCGAAGAGTTTAGTAAGGATGAACAGAGGGATTCTGAGGCCAGGGATTCCTATCTCCCCTGGCAACAATTGAGCAGCTATTTTCAGGGATCCATGAGTATGTCTTTAGTGTCCATTCAGAGTACAGCTCAAGGCAGAAGGCTCCATGAGGAAAAGGGGAGTGGGAGGGGTCATGATTTGCAGTAGAGCCTGTGGAACCTGACTCCGGACTAGGGTGTGCTGCTGGGCAAGTTTTTGACCGTGCTGAGCCTCTGTTTCCACACCTGTAAAATGGGCACAATACCAGCCATGGCATCAGGATTGAATGAAAGAATGCATGAATTGGTTTAGCACCAAGCCTAGCACAGAGCAGGTGCTCAGCATGTGATCATCCTGGTTGTGTGGCTTCCTGGGGAAGCCTCTCAGCAGCAGGGACCGAAGGGACAGAGGGACGCAGCACAGACTGCCCTGGGCCCTGCAGGGCTCTTGTCTTCAGGTTTCCATGTTTAAGGAAACACAGTTGGGGAGGCTCATTCCATGTCCTTCTACGGCCTCCCTCAGAGCTGTGCCGAGGAGGAGAGTCTTAGTTCCTGGATAAAAAGGCAATAAAGGATCATTTGGGCCAATTTCGTCAGTGGAGCACTCTGTGTGCTGGGAAAAGGCAAGGCATCACAGCACAGCCCGTGGTTTCCAGGCTGTGGCCGCAGATTAGGGGACGAGAAATGAAGAGACGGATTCCAGATGCAGAAAGAGGAGGAGCTGCCTGAGGACATGAGCCAGCACCGTCACCCCACACACACCTATACAAGGTTCTGGCAGAAGCATGGGCCCTGGGGGCATACGCACAGACACACACACACACATCAGTTCAGGGAGCTCTATTTACCTAAATCAAATCAGAGTTGACGAGCCAGATTGCCCAACCACAATTCATCATGTCTTTTTTGCTCTTGCCTTAGAAATAACACAAATATCTATAACATAGTGGTTACTATGTGCCAGGTGCTGTGCTGACATCTTTACAGGAATTAGCTCATCTAATCCTGTTGCAGGAAGGGGGACCCCTTCCAGGGCCCGAAACTGGGCTCTTGTCTAACACTCAGAAATGAACTGTCTGAGGAGACACATCTGCTGACAAAGCAAGAGATTTTATTGGGAAAGGGCACCCAGGTGGAGAGCAGTAGGGTAAGGGAACCCAGGAGAACTGTTCTGCCGCGTGGCTCGCAGTCTCTGGTTTTATGGTGATGGGATTAGTTTCCGGGTGGTCTTTGGCCAATCACTCTAATTCAGAATCTTTCCCAGTGGCACAGGCATCGCTCAGCCAAGATGGATGCTAGCGAGAGGGATTCTGGGAAGTGGACGGACACGTGGTGTCTCCTTTCAACCTTTCCCGAACTCTTCCGGTTGGTGGTGGCTTATTAGTTCCGTATTCCTTATCAGGATCTCCTGTCATAAAACAGCTCATGCAAATGGTTACTATGGTGCCTGGCCAGGGTGGGCGGTTTCAATCAGTGTGCTTCCCCTAACACTGCCAGCAGCAAGTGTCAATTAGGATCTGAATGCGGTGCAATGCAAAGTTCATTTCTTTAAGGAAGAAAGTTTGTTTCTCTCTTATGTTAAATGAGTCCAGAAAGTTGGTTCAGGGCATGTGCGAATGACTAGAATTCCTTCTTTCTCGAGTATGAGGTGCTCTCTCCTCGTGGCCCAACACCTCTGCTTGAGCTTCTGCATCACAACACATCCCAGCCAGCACGAAACAGCAAGGGACAAAGACAAGCATTCATCTCTTTTAGGGTCCTGCCAGCACGTTGAAGGCGACATTTGTGCTTACACCATCCCAGACAGAATTAGCCAAATGACCACCCCTAGCAGCAGGGAATGGAGAAGGCAATGGCAGCCCACTCCAGTACTCTTGCCTGGAAAATCCCATGGATGGAGGAGCCTGGAAGGCTGCAGTCCATGGGGTCGCTGAGGGTCAGACACCACTGAGCGACTTCACTTTCACTTTTCACTTTCATGCATTGGAGAAGGAAATGGCAACCCACTCCAGTGTTCTTGCCTGGAGAATCCCGGGGACAGCAGAGCCTGGTGGGCTGCCATCTACGGGGTTGCACAGAGTTGGACACGACTGAAGTGACTTAGCAGCAGCAACAGCCGCAGCAGCAGCAGAGAACAATGGGAAATGAGGTTTTTACTCCAGTTGACCATGAATCCAACCACAAGTCAGGGAAGGAAATGGGAGAACGGCTGGGTTCAAGGAGAACACCTGTGGGCTTGGACACAGAATGAATAATAATTCTGTTTTTCAGATGGGGAAACTGAGGCTCAGAGAGAGGCACTGACTCATCCAAGGTCACCCTGATAGTACCTGACAGAGCAGGAGACTGAAACAATGAGTGTCTGATGCTGAGCCACTGGGCCTTTTGAAATCTATATACAAAGATACAGATGGGAAATTCCATGAACAGGAGAAACCCACAGAGACCGGCCTCCAAAATCACCAGCTTCAGGGTTTAGATTTTATATGCTGAGTTTCAAACCAAAGCCATGTCGACAACTCAATCCAAACTGCCAGTAAAAAAAAAGTTGTTTCTAGTGGTGGCTGCGACAGAGCCTTAATTACAGCAGCCTAAAGATTGCCACATCTACAGGACTCAGGGAACAGGCTGTGAATTTTGTTTAGAATGCCCCTTCCTGGTCAGTTAAACCAGGGAGGTTCACGCCAGCCATGGGACCACACCTCGAGGTCCCTCTGCAAGGTGGAGGAGAGGGTGTTTTGTGGGGGCTGTCTGGCTTCTGCTCTCTCTGTTTCTGATATGCAAATCATCACAATTGTGTAATTGCCTCACAGAGCAGAGAGACCATGAAATCCTGCTGAGGAGCTGGAGAGGAGAGACACTTGCAAGGTGACCCAGCTCCTATTCAATGCCGACGGCCTGGGCCCAGGACACCCTGTCTGTGGAGCTGAATCCTTGCCTCTTCCTCCCTCCACACCAACCACTGGTGCAAATCACCCCACAGGAGAGAAAATGCAAACAAGGAGGATCCTGGCTAAGCCGCTCTGATACAGGCATCTCACTTCCCCATCACAGCACCTCCATGACAGAGGGATGCCCGTTATCCCCAGTTTACAGTGGAGAAAATGGAGCCTTGAGGACTTAAAGCAAAATGGTACAATGATTGTGGAAAATCTGTCAGTTTCTAATGCAGTAACACACACTCTTGCCGCAGAATCCAACAATGCTACTCTGATGTATCTACCTAAGACAGATGAAGACAGAGAGACCTCGGTAGGAAACAATTCACATGTCCACAAACAAGAAAGTGAAAGTGAAGTCGCTCGGTAGTGTCTGATTCTTTGAGACCCCATGGACTGTAGCCTGCCAGGCTCCTCCGTCCATGGGATTTTCCAGGCAAGAACAATGGAGTGGGTTGCCATTTCCTTCTCCAGGGGATCTTCCCAACCCAGGGATCAAACTCGGGTCTCCCACATTGCAGGTAGACTGCTTACCATCTGAGCCACCGGGAGTCTAGAGAATGGAGTCAAGAATAATAGTCTGTATCCATACAATGGGCTTCCTCCATGGCAAAAGAACCTGCCTGCAGTGTGGGAGATGCAGACACTTGGGTTCAGTCTCTCGGTCAGGAAGATCCCCTGGAGAAGGAAATGGCAACCCACTCCAGTAGTCTTGCCTGGGAAATCCCATGGACAGAGGAGCTTGGCGGGTCCCAGTCCCTGGGGTCTCAAAAGAGTCCGACACAACTTAGCAAAACTAAACAACAACCCAAACAATGGAATACCGCTCAGCGATAAAGAGGAAGGAACCACTGACATCCGCAACAGCACGCACGAATCTAAGAAATTACACTGAGTGAAAGCACGTACACTATAGGCTTTCATGCCTTTACCGTTCAGTGGGGAAAGTTACTCTCTGGTGATAGAAACCAGAATAGCGCTCACCTCTGGGAGAAAGGGTCCTGAGTATGAAATAGAAAGGGGCATGGGGAAGTTTCTGGAGTTAAGTTGACCTGGGTGATTCAAGAGTGTTGTATTTGGCAAAATTGATCAAGCCGTAAACTTAAGATTTGTGCCTTATACTGTATGTAAATTAGGCCAAGCCTGAGTACAGTGTGGGAGTGAAGCGGGATGGATATACAAAGAGGTGAAGGGACTCATCCTGCTACGCAGCTAGAAATGACTGAGAATAGCCAGGCTAAACTAAGCCCTGGAAGAACAGCTCCCATCTGTTTAAAAATAATCAATTAATTTGTTTCTTTTTTTGCTGTGCTGGGTCTTCATTGGTGTGCAGGTTTTCCTCTAGCTGTGGTGAGCGAGCGGGGCATATTCTCGGCTTCTCGTTGCAGAGGCTTCTCTGGTTGCAGGCACGGGCTCTAGGGCGTGTGGGCTCAGTGGTTTCAGTGCGTGGGCTCAGTGGCTGTGGCTCACGGGCTCCAGAGCGCAGGCTCAATAGTTGTGATACATGGGCTTTGTAGATCCGTGATGCATGGGATCTTCCCGGATCAGGGATTGAACCCGTGTCTCCTGCTGTGGCAGGCAGATTCTTCACCACTGTGCCTCCGAGGGAAGCCCCATCCTCCCCCCACTTTTTTTTTTTTTTTGCAACGATGATTGGAGGGATCTCTGTGTAGGTCATACGTGTTTCCAGGCAGTCTCTCAGAGCCAGGCCCTGTGCTGGGGCTGGAGTGAAGATGGCACAACAGCCATGGTCCTGTCCTGATGAAGCCTCTGCCCCAGGATAAAAGGATAAGCAGGCATCCCAGGGCCCTGTCGGGAGGCAGGAGCAGGGGGCAGTGGCCACCCCTGGAGGGAACTGAGTCTAGATTTCCCAGAGGAAGAGGCAGCAAAGCTAGAAAAGAGTAAGGGAAGGAGGGGATGTGATCCAGGAGAAGGAACAGGCTGGGTAAAGACCATGCTGTGGTCCATCTGGGGAAGGAACCACTGGTGAACAGTCCTCCTGGAGCTTAGAGTGAAACTAGGCAGAGATGGAAAATGCTATTAATAAAAAGAATAAAAGTACCCGCACTTATGATCCACTTACTCTGTGCCAAACACTCTTCATGTGTTAACTCGTTAAAGTGTCACAAGAACCTTAGACAGTAGATTGCCCCCGTTTCACAGACGATGAAATCGAAGCTCAGAGAGGGCAAGTAATTTGCCTAAGGTCACACAGCTGGTAAGTGACAGAGGTGAGATTTGATCCAGGTCAGCTGCTCAGTCACCCTGCCGCCCAGCACTGGAGGTGGACAGGGGCAGGTTACAAAGGGTCCTATTTTAACTAGCTATTTTAAGGTCTCATGCTCTGAGTAGTGAGAGTTACCCTCAGCCCTCTCTGAGCTTCAGTTTCTGTGTATGTAAAACAAAGATATTAATAGTTTCTACCTCAAAGTCTGGTGCGTGCGAAGTCTCTTCAGTGGTGTCTGATTCTTTGCCACCCTGCGGACTGTAGCCCTCCAGGCTCCTCTGTCCATGGGGATTCTCCAGGCAAGAATACTGGAGTGGGTTGCCATGATCTCTTACATTACCATTAGCGCTACCTGGGAAGCCCCAGAGTATGGTACTGGGGCTTAAAGTCAGCAAAGAGTATAAAGCAATGAGCAAAAGGCCCCGCTTATATTATACCATCTATGCAATGGCACCCCACTCCAGTACTCTTGCCTGGAAAATCCCATGGACGGAGGAGCCTGGTAGGCTGCAGTCCATGGGGTGGCTAAGAGTCGGACACAACTGGGGGACTTCACTTTCACTTTTCACTTTCATGCATTGGAGAAGGAAATGGCAACCCACTCCAGTGTTCTTGCCTGGAGAATCCCAGGAACAGCAGAGCCTGGTGGGCTGCCGTCTATGGGGTCTCACAGAGTCTGACACGACTGAAGCGACTTAGCAGCAGCAGCAGCATTAGCTATTACTATACTATGGCAGCAATCATTGAATAACATAACCATTGAATAACACACCAGGACCTACTGTGCGCATGCACATAGTGTGTGAATTATCTCACTTAATGCTCATGACAACCTGTGAGTTAGAAGCTATCATCACAGAGCCCACAGACGAAGGAAGCGAAGGCAGAGAGATTCACAATTTGTCCACAATAATAACTCTAACAAAACACTGGGCTCCAGCCCCATGTGACAGCCATTCACGGTAAGTGAACACCAAAACGGTCCAGGCCCAGCTGAGATGTGCTATGAGTATAAAATGCACCCCAGATTTTGAAATCTGCGTCTGAATCATCTCATTATAATGTTTTATATTGAATATATGTTGGCACAAGATTCAGATGTGCAGGGTTAAATAAGAGAGATTATTAAAATTAATTTCAGTGGTTTCCTTTTACTTTTTTAAAACAACCTAGCTACTAGAAAATTAAAAATTACATAGGAAGCCTGCATTAAATTTCTCTGAGGCAGAGCTGCCCTCACCACTTTGCTTCGGTGTGTGGGGTGAACCATGATGCTTGCACTTGAACTTGGATCCACGTGCTAATGAATTGACTCCTTTATCCCCCATGGCTCTGTGTGTGTGTGTGTGTGTGTGTGTGTACACGTGCATGCATGTGTCCTCTTCAAAGACACTTCCTGCTGGGTTCTCTCCGCCAGTTTTAGCATCACACCAGCTTGCCGAGGGTGGGAGAAAGAAGGCCGAGGGGCCCCCATTCAGCGTGGCGTCCCAGCCGTCTGCCCCGTCTCCTGCTGGCCGCTCCATCAGTTGGCCCACGAGCCCTGCAGTTCCAGGTTCTGGCCTCTGGCAAGGTTATTGAAGTTGAGATCGGCTGTCCGCCCTCTCCGAGGGAAAATAAAAATATTCTAATTAAAGCTGGGAAGGCCCTGGGAACAATAGTGCTGGCGCCGGGCTGATGGATGTAATTCAATTTGGAGCGTGAAGAGCAGGACTCTGGGCTCTCGCCATTACCAAGCCGACTGACTGGAGGGCAAAACACGCTCCAGAAGTGGCTTTAATGAGCGCAGGGCAGTCACGTGGGGTGGAGGCGGGCCCTGAACCAACGGATGCAAAGACCTTCGTTCTGTCTGCAGCCAGGGAACGGGCGGGGTCGTGGGGTGTGGGACCCACATACACCCGGCTCCTCCCATCCCCGGTATCCACATCTGGCAACACGAGGTGGTACCCGCCTCCCAGGTCCTGGGGAAGACTGAGCGAGGTAATGCACGGTCAGGGCTCTCTGGGGACCTGGCCCAAGGGTACGCGGTGCCTAAACGGGAGCCGTCCTCTTTTATTCCCCTTCCTTACGTGACACAGAGACACTCAGTGAGCAGACGCTGCTGGAAAAACGTTACCAACAGACTTGCTCGACGCCGGGTTGCCAGAGACCTTCAATCTGTGAAAAACACGATATCCGCAAAGTGCAATAAAGCGAAGCGCCGTAAAATGAGGTCTGCCTGTGCCTGGTATACGGTGAAGGCTCAGTAAGTATGAACTGTGATTATCCTCCCCTTCTGACAGGTGAGGAAACTGAGACTTGGCAAGGAAGAAGTGATTTGTCCAGGGTAGCACGGCAATTCATCAAATCTCATGGAGCAAAGATGTACAAGAACGGGGCCTCGCTGGTGGCTCAGTGGTAAAGAATCTGCCTGCCAATGCAGGAGACACGGGTTCGATCCCGGATTGGGGAAGATCCCGCATACCTCAGAACAACTAAGCCCCCGTGTGCCACAGCTACTGATAGCCTGTGGACCGTAGAGGCCACACTCCGCAACAGGAGAAGCCGCTGCAGTAAGAAGCCTGCACATCACAACTAGAGAATGGCCACAGCTCTCCATAACTAGAGAAAAGCCCGCTCAGCAGTGAAGGTCCAACACAGCCAGAAATAAATAAAATTATGGAAAAAACAACCATACAAGAGGAAGAAGGGATTAGACTAGTATTATCCAACAGAAACATAGTGATCGTCCCATATGTCACTTCAGATTTTCTTATAGCCACATTTTAAAAAGAAGTAAAAAGAAACAGGTGAAGTTAATTTTAATATGCTAGTTCATCTGTCCCAATATATCCCCAATATTATCATTCCAGCAAGTGCTCAAGCATAGTAAAAAACTATGGAAGTATTTTACATTCATTTTATCTAGTAGCCACATTTTAAAAATAAAAGTAAGCAGGTAAAATTAAGTTTGATGATATATATGATTTAATCCAATATATCCAAAATGTTATTACTTCAACATGTGACAGATATGACAAACCATTACTGAGATGCTTCCCATTCCTTTTATTATTATACTAAGTCTTCCAACCCTAGTGTGTGCTTTTATACTCATCACACTTTTCAGTTTGGATCTGCTGCATCCCAAGTGCTCAGCAGTGGCATGGCAGCGGCCACTGTGGACAGGGAGGGGGGTGTCGGTCTGCATCTCTAGCCCCGTGAGGTATTAACAGCCCCATTATTCTAGATGCAGAAGTGGTCCCTGCGAGGTTCAGAGACTTGCCCAAGGTCACACAGTCAGAAACAGCAGATCCGGGTTTGGGGCTGTCTGGCCTATTCTATATGACCCCTCTGGTTGTATCGGGTCCTCCCACCTCCTCTGGAGCCCCCACGTCTGCCTCAGGGTTGTCCACCCCCAAGCCATCGATTACCATCATGATTTATGGCCCTCCTGCCAGGCAGTCCTGGAGACACAATTAATTTGTTTCCGCCAGTCGGGGCCTGCCTGGATGCCCTCACCTCCCTGCACCGCCTCTGCTTCCAGCCCAGACTATTGATCGGTTCCCTGCTCATCAATGGTGCCGTGGAGTAGACTACAGCTGCGCTTAGATTCGCTTAACCAGGCACTTGCTCAGAGCAGACCCATCTGACAATTTTATTGGGCCGGGAGCATCATATTTCAGTGTCTGTTTCCACCCAGTGTTCTTGTTCCTAGATCAGCCTGGGTGGATGTTGGAGCTGTTGCTTCCTGTATTACAGCAGGGCCCGTGCTCCTTCCTAGTACGAGGAAACCCAGGAAACTGGAGTGTCATTGGTTGTCTGACATGAAAGGGGTCAGCTGTCAACCAACCAGCATTTATTGAACAAAATCTGTGAACTCAGCTTTCAGTGGGATAGAATTACTGATAATAATGCCTGTACCCGTAACAACGATGCTAAGCTAACATTGCATTGGAGAAGGAAATGGCAACCCACTCCAGTATTCTTGCCTGGAGAATCCCAGGGACAGAGGAGCCTAGTGGGCTGCCGTCTATGGGGTCGCACAGAGTCGGACACAACTGAAGTGACTTAGCAGCAGCAGCAGCAGCAGCAGTCCTTACTATGTTCCAGCAAGTAGCACATATACAAACAATATTGCAGGGCAGGTTCTATTATTATTCCCATTTTACAGGAGAGGAAACTGAGGCTCAGGAAGGTGAAAGGGCTGTCTGAAGGTCACACAGGGATAAACTTGGGATCTAATCCCAAGGGGTTTGGCTGCTTTTAAGAGCTCGTTGCCTTATTAAAGAGGTGAGTGGAGTGAAGTGAAAGTTGCTCAGTTGTGTCCAACTCTTTGCGGCCCCATGGACTATACTGGCCATGGAATTCTCCAGGCCAGAATATTTAAGTGGGTAGCCTTTCCCTTCTCCAGGGAAAGAGGTGAGATAGATACTCAAAAGACTGATGAATAATAGAAGGGGAAAGCAACAGAGAATATTGTTTCTGGACTAAGAATAATAATAACATAGCAAATACTTATTAGAAAACTCACAATGCACGAGGCTCTGTCATAAGAGCTCTACCTACTATCTCAATAAAGCTCTGCAAGACCCTAGAAGCATGTGTTATTACCACCTTATTTTACAGACAAGGAAACTGAGGCTCAGAGAGGTAAAATGGCCGGGCCGAGGTCATGACAATGTAATCCCAGGGAGTGGCTGGATGATCCTGTTGTGACGTTCACCTGTGTGTTAGGTGGTCTATTTTTGATTCCCTACCCTATCGACCCCCAGGATCTGTAAGGTGAGGGTCACAACCCAAGAGAAATGTCTGAGAAGACATTCAACTGATATTCAACTGATACTGATGTCAGCTGATAACTGATATCAACTGATATTCAACTGCAGCTCTTATGGTATTTTATGTGCATCGAGAGGAGAAGCTCCATGAGTTTCACTGGCTTCTCAAAAAAATCTAAGACCCGCTGCTTTAAAGTGGACTGTTCGGAGGAAGAAGAGGGGTTGCCTCTCAATGGAAAGCATTAAATAAAGCTGTGAAGAGGCTCTGGAACCAGACCTGGGTTTGAATCCCGACACTGTCACCAAATGGCGATGTCAATTGGGGTGAGTTGGTTACCATCCCTCAGTTGGGTTTTCTCATCTCTCAGATGGGGATGAAAATAGTACTGAGTTCATACTTGAAGGGATGTGCTCTGGGTTGACTGTGCTCCCTGTACGTGAAATTCATATACTAAAACCTTGCCCTCCAAGGTAATGGTATTTGGAGACAGGGGCCTTTGGGATGTATGAAGGGTTTCAGAATAGAGAAGGAGGCTTGCTTTCTCTCTCTCTTCATCAAGTGAGGGTTCAACAGGAGAGCAACCACTCACAAAATAGGAAGAGAGGGTCCTCTTGATCTTGGGCCTCCTGGCCTGCAGGGCTGTGAGAAAAAAGTGGTTGCTGTTTAAATTACCCAGTCTCTGGTATTTGTTACAGCAGCTGGAGCTGACTAAGACAGGATGAAATGAGATACAGCGTGTAAAGTTCTCAGAGGCCTGGCTCTGCCAGGCTCCTCTGTCCATGGGATTTTCCAGGCAAGAATACTGGAATGGGTTGCTATTCCCTTCTCCAGAGGATCTTCCTGACCCAGGGATCGAACTTGGGTCTCCTGTATTGCAGTTAGATTCATAGCAGGCCCTCAATAAATGTAAACTTCTGTAAGAGTGGTTTCTGTACTCTCTGACTTATCTTTTCATAACCCCAAACTGGGATGTAAAGTTTTAAAACGTAAAACTTAAAAATCACTTATGCCTACTCTTCTTTTGCCTATGGACAGTTCTTTGTAGGTGTCATTTCTAACAAAGCCCGTTCAGAGCTAAGGAGACCCTGAAAGGTCGTTCTGGTCTCATATAAAGTGACATTCTCTAAAATAGCTTAGAATCCTCACTCTCACTGGTTCCCTGGCCCTTGACTGACATTTTCCAACCCCTATTGTTTCTCAAACCCAATGCATCTCTCCTTTCCCATCTGAAGCCAAATGGGAATGAAGGGCATGTCCCATGGAATGCTGGTGGTTACCTGGAAAACTTGCGGAAGAAACCTCAGGTTAAGACCCAAACACCTGTTCTTATGGGTACTTGTGCCAGCCATGCATTCCCTGTATGAAGCACTTTCCACACACTTGCTCATTCAAGTCCTCGCAGCCCCTGTCTGTGGTGGATCATATCACTACCCTCATCGTCCAAGACTCAGAGAAAGGAAGTGCGTGTGTGTGTGCAGGGTCAGTTATGCTAACTCTGCCATCCCACGGATGGCCCACCAAGCTCCTCTGTCCATGGGATTTCCCAGCCAAAAATACTGGAGCGGGTTGCCACTCCCTCCTCCAGGGGATCTTCCTGACCCAGGGATCGAAATCAGGTCTCCTGCACTGCAGGCAAATTCTTTACCAAAAAGGAAACCGCACAGCTAAGAGGCAGAGACAGAATACAGCCCCAGAATCTATATTCTTGACCACAGCCTCTTTCCCCCAAAGCAAGTGGTCCCTTTTATACACCTGTTCAGGATGAATTTTAGGAAGAACCCGCGGCCAGGTGGATTTTTGTCTAACTGCATATCTACCATATAGAAAGAAACATCCAGTGGGGAGGAAACGGCAAAGAAGCTGCTGCAGGGGAGAAAGAGAACGCCACACCCAAACGCAAAGCTCACAACGGGATGTCTGGATAATGAGGACACATGGCTGGAAGTGAGGAGGCACATGGAGATGAAACAATCACACTTTACAAAAAATTTTTAGAAGGGCTTCACAAGTTAGAATGAAGTCTTGTGCAGCAGCATAACATTCTGGAGTATTAACTGGAGTTGTTTTCCATGCTACATTTCCTTTCCCCCCATTTAGGCAGCAAGTGGCTGGTGGGGCCGCTTTCTGCCTAAGAAAGAACTGACACAGAAGAGTAGACATAATAAAGCAGTCAGGTTCCTGGCCTGTGAGTTTCGAGGTCTTTATCCTGAATCAGAGTCTCTGGGGATTTGACCTGTGCCAAGCTGCGGGTCTATTAAGTTCCCCAGCTGACTCTCATGTAGTTTAAGCACCACAAGATATCCTTCCTGTTATTCTTTTAATATCTAAAAAGATGTTTCTTAAATAAATTTTTATTGGGGTATAGTTGCTGTAGAATATCGTGTTCATTTCTGCTGTACAGAAAAGTGAATCAGCTGTGTGTTTACCTGTATCTCCTCTTTCTTGGATTTTCTCCCATTCAGGTCACCACAGTGCGTGGAGGAGAGCTCCCTGTGCTGTGCAGTAGGTTCTCACTAGTTATCTTATTCACACACGGTATCAGTAGTGTACATCTTTCAATTCATCTCCCAATTCATCCACCACCACCCTCTCCCCCTTGGTATCCATACGTTTGTTCTCTGTGTCTGTGTCTCTATTTCTGCTTTGCAAATAAGCTCATCTAAGATGCTGGGAAAGATTGAAGGCAAAAAGAGAAGGGGGCAGCAGAGGGTGAAATGGTTAGAGAGCATCACCAACTCAAAAGATATGAATTCGCCCAAATTCTGGGAGATTGTAATGTACAGGGGTGGTCCATTGCATGTCCATTACATGCCCATTATGTGCCAGTAATGGACAG
The DNA here is from genome assembly GCF_000754665.1 of Bison bison bison. Taxonomy (NCBI): domain Eukaryota; kingdom Metazoa; phylum Chordata; class Mammalia; order Artiodactyla; family Bovidae; genus Bison; species Bison bison. The sequence goes on from NW_011495054.1 coordinate 8,196,517, forward strand.
CCTGGCATGCTGCAGTCCATGGGGTCACAAAGAGTCGGGCATGACTTGCCAACTGAACAAGAAGAAGATAGGGCTTCCCTGGTGACTCAGTGGTAGAGAATCTGCCTGCCAATGCCAATGTAGGAGACATGAATTTGATCCCTGGGCCAGGAAGCTCACGCATGCTGCTGAGCAATCCTGCGTGTGTGCCACAACTACCTAGTCTGCTCCACAGCCCGGGAGCTGCAACTACGGAAGCCTGCACGCCCTAGAACCCGAGCTCCACGACAAGAGAAGACACCGTATCGAGAAGCCTGAGCAACACAACGACAGAGTAACCCTCACTCACCACAACTAGAGAAAAGCCTGCGCCACAATGAAAACCCAGCGCAGCCAACAATAAACAAACAAACACAGTTATAAAGTAAGGTCATCCAAGATATCTTATTCTTAGAAAAGCTGCCCGGGAATCAAGGAATCAGAGAGAAAGAATCAGAATGTTCACATTATTAGGACTCTAAGAAAGAGCTCTGTTTCTTGCCCACCCAACTCCCAGGCTGATTCTAGGAAGCAACGAAGGGTCCCAGGTAGACTGGTCTGTCCAAGAGCAGTAGATGCCTGCAGCAGCCCTTCCCTTGGGTGTATCCTGGGGACGGGAGAGGGTAAGACCTCAGAGCTCTCATTGCCCCCAGCGTGGTCTCACCTGTGAACCTGAGACCCACCCTTCTGAGATTCCTGTGCCAAAGTGCAGCACGGGAGCAGGAGAATAATCCAGGTGCTGAAGTGGGTCCTGGAGGTGGAATTTCCCTAAATCCCAGAGCGGTGTAAAAGCAGCTTAGAAGGGCTCCTACAGGCAGAGCTGGGGACCTGAAAGGACTTTCGGGCAGAAATTCAGACATCCTGCAGTGAGTTAGGTGGGCAGAGGCATGAACAGTGCTCAGGCCAGAGGGAACAGACTGGAGCAGAGTGCTCTGATCCCTGTCTCACTGCCACACTTTGTTACCATGTGTGTCCCCCAGGGAAACCCCACCAGACCTAGTCTAGATTTCTGCTCCAAGGCAGAATGGGATCTGTAGCTGATGCTATTAGGATCCCCGCTACATCCCTCGAACCCTCTGCCATGTTTATGCACACCGTCTGCCTGCATGTTCGGGCGCCCCATGGCCAGCACCTACATCTCTTTTGTGGCAGGGCTGCCCTCAGGCTGTGAAGAAGAACCAAAGAGCCTCTTGTTGAAAGTGAAAGAGGAGAGTGAAAAAGTTGGTTTAAAGCTCAACATTCAGAAAACAAAGATCATGGCATCTGGTCCCATCACTTCATGGCAAATAGATGG